>NC_091484.1:43610894-43980679 GCF_947461875.1 Haliaeetus albicilla
CCACTGAGTTTCTATTGGCTTACTTAACCTCTAATTTGGAAAAGAAAAATACAGGCTGCCCTACCTTATGTAACTGTACGAGTAAAAGGCAAAAACAACAACAACAAAAAAATCAAGAAAAAAGTCTTTCTGCCGGCAGTTTCTTTGCCAGAGAGAGTAGATGATTTCACTGTCTCAGCAAAATAATTCCTTTGCCATTATGAACTGCTTGTCCACTAGTGAGCTTTACCATTATAATCACCCTCGCAAAGTCTTTGTAATGCTGATGCTGACATTTTAAGAATGATCCATCAAGGTCAATCATACCCATAAGGACAGTAAATTGTTTTTCCCCTATTGGAGTCAGCAAGTCATGCTGACTTACTCCATGGAGAGAGCTGGTGGGTAACACCAGTTGCAAATTTGGGCTGAAGAGACTAGAGGAATTACCCCTCAGGAATAGTTCTAGTGGCAGAATAGTCTTTGCCAAAAAGACCTTTCCTTGTGTCTTAACTGCCAGAGTTGCAAACGCATGGAGCAGATGGAAACATTTGTTTGCAGGGGCTCGTTATGGATTATTCCAGTGCTTTTACAGTCTACATGGTAGTCTTTTTGTCTCCTTCCACTTTGTTATTCCAAGGAAAAAGTTATTAGTTACTGATTGTTATTTCACTCTGGGAAAAGCCTCCATCTTCCTTCCTTAACTGCTGTTGAGTTTACAAAGTTCTGTGGCTACATATTGACTACACATCACTTGTACCTTAGCAGCAGGCCTTGCAAATGCATGTTGATTTTCCAGCACGACTTCACTGTGGTGGAAGGATGCTAAGCACTAGAGACACCAACTCGGTAACAGGAAGCTGTTCTTCTGTGGTCATGAAACCCAGCACCACCACCTGATTCACACAGCAATTTGGCATCTTCTCTTCAAACACAGCTTTTTCCAATCCCTTCCTATGCTGATAATTAATTAATGCTGATCACCTTCATTCCTGGGCAGCAGGACAAACAACACTCCATCACTTTGCAAACCCCTCACTTGCACAGAGCTCAGCTGTGGGGAGCTAGAGGGTTGATGGAGACTCTGTTTTGTCAGGAGGAGGTACCGAAACTTTCCCACACCGCAAGCCAGGGAGGAATAACAAGGGTACTTTGCAGCTGTGAGGCTCAGACCAGCTGCCAGCCACAGCTGGCTCCACCTCATGCGCACCTGGAGAGGTCAGGGCCATGCACTGGGTGTTCACCGCATGAATCAGCCAGCCATGGGGCCACATCTTCTTCCAAATCACTTCTTTCCTGGAGCTCCTTTACCTACCAGCATTCAAGGCTCTATATCCTACCGCACCAGTCCAAGCTCACAGGACTCACACGGTCCTCCACCCAGCAGCCCGCCAAGCCAGTATTTTGGGGGGAGAATTGGGTACCTGGTCCTACAGCAATAGGTCAGTTGTTGGACCTCCACTTTCTCCTCCCTGACACTGCCAGCAGCGTGTTCAGGTGACTCACAGACTTACCATCATCAGCAAGCTCTCTGTGAAAAAGTTGCGACAGTGACGTATTATGACACCTTAAAAAATGCTGGGAGAATTCCTTGTTTCTCAGCCACAGCATATAAACAGCTACATAACTGCATGTTTACCAGGCTGTTACTCTTCTTTGTTATCTATATTGCTATAGTGCCTACAAGCTCCAGACCTGGACTAGGTCCCATGTTGTTAGCTGCTGAATTGACATGGATCAAAGTGATGGTGCCTTTACACTCCAAGCATTGTTAAATTACAAATTCTTCCTGGTTGCTCAGCTTTCAACTCTCCTTTCCTCAGAGGAACAAAACAGCCACCCAGCCCAGTGCAGGAGTTACCTCACAGCTACAGCAAACAAGCTCTTTTTGTTCAGCAGTCCAACAAACTGTGGAAAAGATCCAGAAATCAGATCTTTCTCAGCCTCTGTCCAACCCCAAGAATTGGTCTTTTGAGAATTTAGATACCTCTCCACCTTGGAATCTGAAATGCCAAGATATTTATCCTTTTTTCCTCTATACCTGTATGTGAAGTTGTCATTCTTTATCCAGTTTCACTGAAAAATATCCCAACATCTGTGCAGCAAACAAGGGAAATTAATTACTTCGGAGACATGGGGGAAAACAAAAAGAAATCATATAAATATCAACATTCATTCCAAAAATGTGATATTGAAAACAATTGCCAACTGTAATAGGTAAGCAATGCCAGGAGGAAAAAGTTAGGAGACAAAACACACACAAGAGAAAAAGACAATAATCAATATATTAATATAAAACAATAATACAGCTGGTACAATAAAGTGATACCGTGGGGAGACATGCAGTGCATCATTAGTATTCTGCTCTAATGAAACCCACAACATGCAGTGTACATTAACTAGTGTAAAATCTTTTCAGCACAGTGAATATTCCACCACTTTACTGGCCCATTTATTTTAACTGAAAGAGAGATGATCCTGTTGCCAAGCCATCAGATGGTAAAAGGGATATATTTGATGGATAATAAAAAAGGGTCTGCCACAGCTTTGCAAAATATATTTCTAATTTAAATGCATGTGGTATACAATACTCACACCATACCTGTGCAGAAAAATAAAGGTGGGGGTCGGTAAAAGAGGACGTGAGGGGGTAAAGAAGGAGGGGGGAAATATCATTTTAAATAAACAAAAAAAAAGTCACAGACATCACTCACATTTTTTTTTCAACCTGTTCTTGTGATACAGATTGACAGCCCTTTTAATATGAAATAAATCAGCCAGGATAAGGAATGTCTTGGAGAACATACAGATTGAGCGCTGATTGACAGAGCTTCTCTGAAACCCATTCTGTTTGCGCTCGGTTTTTTAGCAGCTAACTTGAAAGGATGTCAGGTGCTTTGAAATGTTTCAAGTGTTTTGAACCCAGCAAACAATCGTAAAATGTGCTTATTGGTGCTCAGGCTGAAGCAGGAGCGCGACTGGGCTCGTGTGAGGACAATGCTGAGGAAGGCAGGCCAGGAGAAACGAAAGCAAAGTGTTCCTCTTCCATTCAGGCACCAGCCAGCCATCAGGATTTTTGGACTGTTGTCAACATCCATACCTAGTTAGCATGATATTTTAAAGTGAAGATGCCATGTATTGGAAACTAGTATCACGCCTGGGGTGAGTGCAGTATTGCATTCCCTCTGTAGACTTACAGTCACTTTTAACCAAGGATTGGCTAGTCGCGTTGCTGATAACAAGACATGACATTTTTAGTTATGTGTCCAGTTTGTACCACTGCTGCTTTCCTGTTAGACTCAGACCAGCATTATGCTGGCTTTGATAATGTTGCAGATATTATGGTTAGCTGTCTCCTCGTATTTCCTGAAATGTCCTATGTCTGTTGTTATCTCGCAAAGCACATGTCATAGTCACACTGAGAGAGAAAAGATGAAAACCAAGCCCAATGGCATCTGAAGCCTATTTTAGCAGCACTCCCTTGAGAATGACACTTTGGGCTTGTATAGGTAATTTTTGTATGGGTGGTTTGGCTTTTTTAAAAAATGGCTTGACATTTTCGCTTTTATGCAAGGTGCAAACATCATTCAGAAAGGAAATCTTGGGGTTCTCCCACCTGGAAAATCAGCCCAGTGAGGGAGAGCGCTCAATAACACAGTAAGACTTGGTGAAAGCTGCTGGGTTCAGCTCAGGTGCTTTACCTGAGTGATTCAAAGTTCATTCACGGGAGCTGAGAGTGAAACAAACCCAAAGACAGCAGGTCTGCTTGCATGGTCCACTTCTCAGGTACCCCAGAGCGACCTGGATGGATGAACGGTCCTCGTGCCAGGCTCTCACCTCTCAGCACGGCTCCTTCTTCCATGGCCTTGACTTCTGGTATGGTCGCTACCTCACTCTGGGGAGGCCTCTCTCAGCACCCACATCTCTCTGCATCCAGCTCCTCCAAAGAGCAGATCCCCAGAATGTAGTTATTCTCTGTGGAGTCCCTAATTCACTCTCTGATAGTTGTCTTTCCAACCTTTGCAGAAGGACACAGAAAATTTCCTATATATTGAAATAAAATCTGTGCCCCCAGGAGTGAGAAGGATGGTCCCGTCATTCCATGTGGGAGCAGAGGAAAAGAGTCTTTTAAACTCTTACCTCTCGCTTTTCTTCTAGTCTTTGCCTTCTAGGTCCAAGTTGCCAATGTCCCTCTGATTTGATCTCCTCCCTCATTGCCCTCCTTGCTTCCACCTCTGGCAAGGACACTAGCATCTCTGTCAATATCCCTTACCCTTACTGCCAACATCCCTAACCTGTACTATGCAATTCTCAGGCAATCACATCTCCTGGCGTATCAAGACATGCCCAGAAATGCAGTTCTGCCACAGCTCTTTTAGCGTGCCTCAGGGCAGCTGGGTCTCCTGGACAAGAGATGTACATGCACAAGCTGGCTCTAGGATGAGTGGTATGTCTGATGTGTCAAGGATGGGTCAACCTGTTGTGAATGTGCTGAGCATATGGACTGTACATGCACAATAACAGCAAGGCATCTGAGACACACTGAATACAATGCACACAACACACAGCAGCTTGTCCCTAGGGCATTGGATGGATTGCACAAGTCCTGCTTGAGCAGAAATGTAAGAGTCCTCTGGTTTTTGGCTTCAAGCGGGAACACTGTCCTGCCCCGTGAAGATGTGGCTAGTTTGTGCAAGGCTGCCTCTGTGGAAATGAGATGGGACTACGTACCACCAGGCACTACCCGGGCACAGAGAGCGCTACGCAGTCTCAGCACCCTTCTCCCCTCCTCTTTTTTTTTCAGAGCTACATGTCCTTTCCCCGCAAAATTGTTCCTGGATTTGAATAAAAACAAAATTCCAGGTGAAGAGTATTTTCGCCTATCTTTATAAAACCAACAACACAGGGCTTGCCGATCAGCCTTTCCATTTCTCCCTCTCCAGGGCCATCCAGGCCACCTTCCAGTCTTCACAGACCTGTGGCTGTTAAATCGTACAACAGAGGGCTCTTGGGATTCAATAGCAATATTATTGCTATCCCTTATTTCTATAAGCGTAGACTGAAGCCTTCACACTGCTGTGAATAAAGGGCAGGAGCCAGACTGTATCTTTGGGAGCCATGTATTGATCCATGTTTTAGCAGGTGTTTCAAAGAAGACACAATGTGCCCCTGGTCTTCTCCTGGCACAAATCACTCCTTAGCCTTCCCCTTCTCCTCTGCAGCAGAGTGCTGGTGGTGCAGGAGGGAAGTCAGTACAGAGCATCCGTCCCCTTTCCAGTCCTCTGTGTGGAAAGGGGGAAAGCTGGTGACCCTCACCATGCTACTTAAGGGCCCTGGCTGCCTGGGTGTCCCATACAGGGCTGAAGGGGGACCCTCTATGACTCTCTGCTTCCTGCAAAAATGCACAGCAGAGCTGCAGCTCTGTGCTGGGAGACCTAAAGTGTGGGAGGGCTTTAGAAATCCCATCCCGTCTCTGTGCTGCAGGTATCTGTCTGTTTGCATCTCGTGCCTGTGGGCACCCAGCCACCACCAAAGGGATTTCTCCCCGGGGGGACAGACAGCACCACAGGCACCTTCTGCTGACCCCTCCTCTTTCCCCATCTTGTATTAGGCAGTTTTTGTCCAATATTCCTATTACCTTTTAACCTTTTAGCTGTTTATGTTCATCTCCTCTGAGGGGATGTGAAGCTTGTGGAAGTCGAGCACACATGGAAAACCGAAATGAGTTTCACTCCCTGTACAGTCCCTAAAAAGATCAACAAGTCTCTCATTTTACTTGTATATATATGCATGTTGCCCCTGTTTGATATTACTTTCTCAGCTTCCACTTAACCCTTGTTTTTCCCTTTCAGCCTCAGCAATGACCCCTCTTGCTCTCAGCTGCCAGAGCAACATGTGAGCCCCCCACTCCTGCTGTCAGTTGTTTTCATGTGGAAGCTGAATGGCACAAGGTCACCTGAACATCCTCCTAGTCCTCCTCGCCCTCCAAGGGGTGACTGCACTGCCTGGCCTGGCATACTGGAGACACCGACCCCCTCAGGTCTTGGCTGGGAGGCAGCACTGGGAATCAAAACTCAGTTCTTCAAGAGCTGGCAGGTTTAAAAGGTAGTCCCCTGGAGTGCTAAGCCATGGTGCTGACAAGCATCAAATCTATCTTAAAGTTGGAAATATGATCCAGTTGGGAATGACTGTGATTTAATGTCATCCAAGTACTACGGGGCACACTTCTTAAAGAAACTGCTGTAAATTATTTGTGGCTAATTCCATGTGGATGGAGGGCATGATATGTTCACAAGTACAAGAGCCCTGCTTGTATCTAATAATTGTTATATCTTCTCTGAAATTTACTGCCGATGTCTCAATTTTAACAATTTAAATAACAAGCTTAACCAAGCAGAACTAGGCGAAGGCAGGCTGGCTCCCTTGATGAAAGCAGGACAACTCTTATGTCTGAGTACATTTATACTTTGACATGAGCAGTGACACACAAAGATGAAATCTGGTTAAAGCTGCAGCTTTCTCAGCACTGTGACAGCTTCTTAGTCTAAGCAAAAGAGTTTCCAAAGTGGGCATAGCTGCTAACTTTACTTAGAAGAATGATTAGAAAAAAATGACTCAGAGAGGACTTGGATGCACTACTGGACACAGAGCAGCCGCAGGATCCCCAAACCAGTGGGATGGCTGTGTGCTTTGATGGCACTGACAGGCTCAGACGGCCCTGGCTGAGCTCCATGCATGACCACAGGGCTCAGGAATGACTTAAGCCCCAGTGCAAATCAGGGGGGGGTTGACAAAAGCATGTGTTGCAGATGCTGGAGGGCAATGTTTTGCGTGTTTTAATGCTATAAAACATAATTGGTGATTATGGGGACTGGCCTGAGGAAGCTGATAGAGTCGTTTAACCGTCTAAGGCTTTTCCTCCTAGAAATGGTTTGCTGTTAAAACCATCTTGAAATACCTCTGGCAGCTGGTCCTACCCATAAAGCTGGCAGAAGTCCTGTTGTCCCTGTAACTTATGTAAAGTTCTACCAGCTCCCAGAATAGAAGTAAGTTACTGGAGGAAAATGATTTTGTTGCCAGGAAATTTGTCTCTACCAGGAGTTTTACTGGCACAGGTTTGTGAGTTGCTTTTTTGTGAGTTGCTTTTTTCTGTGCGTCTTACCAAAAGTAGCTAAGCTCTATAGTACAGTCCAAGCCGAAAACATCAACAATGAAAAGGAATACACAGGAGAATAAGGAAAGGCTTAGCGAATGGGAAAAGAAATGGATCTGTGATGGGAACCAAAGATAGAAAATGAACTAGAATGGCAGCTATTGTATTATTTATATGATTTATTGGCATAATTATTCATTATTTATTCTGGGCTTGAAAAGTCACAGGCATCAGTCAATCTCAAATCCTTCAAGATGCCAATCCTATCATCAGAAGGTAGGCTTTCCTTTAGGTCAGCTGGTTTCAGTGTATTAGCACAAGTGAAAGATAGTCCATCAGGTTCATCAGCTGTCTGGAGAATTCCCCTAGCCTCCAACCACATCCCTGATGGCATGTTTACTAAACCTCAGTTATCCATGAAGTTATAACAAGTCATATGGCTGATTATAATCTTTGTGTGTGTCCCTCCTGTTCTCCAAAAAGGTACATCTATTCCTCCAAGAAGCTTCCCTTCATGTACTTTGCATTTTGGAGAGGGAACAACAGGAAGCAATCTCAGCCCTCCCCGCAGGGGCAACCAACAGCTTAGAGCACTTGCAGACAGGAAGGTTAAGTCACAACCTAGCTGGGAAACAGCAATAGAAACCTACCCAGAGACAGGATGAAGACCTCTCTGCATGGTATGTTCATGCCTTCTTTATTCTGTGTACAGCCTCTGGGTTCCTTCAGTGGAACAGTGTTTTTTGAGTGGAGCAGGATGCAACATGGTTAACATGGTCCCTAATGCAAGGCATGAAACAGGTCCCTTTCTCCAACCCCTGTTATTCCGTCCCTTTCCCTAGCCAGATGTTTTCGTAGCCCAGCCCTAGCTCTCCAAGCACCTGCTTTGAGCTCCTGATAGCTGCAATGTTAGAAGGAAGAAAACAGTTTTCCTTGGACTTAATGTCATAGTTTATGCAAATCTTTGGTCCCTTATGTAAGCCAGTCTGGCTTCTGACCAGCAACTGTAGAAGATGCATTTATACTAAGATAGATAGACAGAAAGAAAGAAAGAAAGAAAGAAAGAAAGAATAATGAATGGCTTCCAGACCTCTCATTGCCTTTTATGCCACTACTATGAAGAAGAGAAATGACTGCAGTAATGAATTCTTTCTCTCAGTCCTTTATTGAGGTCAACCTGGTTTTGCACATGGGAAACTGGTGATAGGAATTTGTTATAAACTTTGGTTTCCTCCATAAAAAAATACGCTCATTTCATGCACACCAGAACTAATGAAGCCCAGATTCTTACAAGTTTGTGTCTTGTATTGATGTCTAAGAAGCTGTAAGCTCCACGCAACGCATTTCTTACAGTTGAGCATTAGCGTCTGTCTTTGTCTCCCTTCCCTTCCCTTCCCTCCCCTTCCCTTCCTTTCCCTTCCCTTCCCAGGGAGAAGGGAAGAAAATTGAAGAAAACTGACTGATTTTCTTCCAGAAGAAACCCAGTCATCTTTCCTGTCTGGTTAGCATATTGTTGCTTTAGATGAGCTGCCTTGATGAAGGGTTGGACAGGCACCAAAGCCAGCTCAGAGGTGGTGATGGCAGAGCATGACATGGCTGGAGGCAGCGTGGGCAGGACCACGACCAATCTTTTCTGCAGGAAAAATATGTTGTATTGCTCAGTCATAACATTGCATCCCAACTTGTGTGTCTCCCATCTCTCTTTGCAAAAGGTGTAGGAGCTACCATACTTATGCTGCATATTTGCTGAATTTAACTAACAGGTTCAAAACAGTTTGGGTGGGACCCAAACCTATACAGACAGTGTGGAAACACAGTTAAAAGCACGTACATCTGAACTTAACATTGATTTGATCTTGTAGATATAAGCATCTTCATTTGCATACTGAGCCACAACATTGCTCTGCAGGCCAACTTTAACAGAATTCTGTAAAGGTTTCGGGAGACCAAAGTCTTTGTTTTCTTTCTCCCCCCCCCCCCCCCCTTTTTTTTTAAAGGAGATTTACTGGAGTATAACATCAAAATATTTGTTGTGGTAAATTTAAATGATAGTCACTGGGTAAGTAGACAACATTGGATAATGCATATAGTACATTTTTATTTACTTGTTTCTGACACTAACATTTTTATTTGGGGTAATTTTCTTTTAAGATCCGACATTTTTATTCTCCTTTTGATCTGAGTTTATGAGATCCCATCAGTCACAGTAAATTTCAATCTGCTAGGAGACAGCCCTCATTTCAGACAACTGTAACAAACAATCAATAAGATTATTTTGCCTTTAATGATTCACCTGCATGAAAATCAAAACTTGCTCTCTTCATTAGACCTTGCTATAAGCATGCTCTTCTTTCCTCTCTGGATATTTTCACAGCTGACAAGACATGTGCCCAGGTCTTGAACAACCAAATATTTGAGTGATCCTGGCTGCTGTGAATTGCAGCGGGCCAGACACAAACGTGCAGAGGCGCAGGAGAAGTCAGCCTTGCCCTGCAGCCCCCTGCTCACTCCACACGTGCAGGGAGCCCACGCAGGAGGGGCTGCAGCAGCACATGCTCGCTTACCCAGGGCTAGAAGAGGAGCGATAGCATGCAGCTGGCAAAGCGTGGCGGCTCGCTGAGAACCTCTTGGAGCAAGGAGGGAGAGTGTGGGCAAAGCCCTCCCCAGCACAGCCCCACATGCCATGTGGACTAGCTGATGTGGAGGGTTAACCCACGAGGCAAGGGCTGCTGGTGGAAAGGGACCCCACGGCACATCTTGCCCTCTGTGGGATTGCTCTCCAGTTTGTCCTGTAGGAAGCATGGAAAATGCACCTGCTTATCAGCACAGCATGCCCATTAGGCCTTCTTCATCCTTTAAATTCCCTTAAAGTGCATTATTGTCCACGGTGCTTACAGACTCGGGGAAGGAGAAATAGGACTTTATACTTATGCTGGCTTTTCATTTTGTTTCCAAATTACCGTACAAATCTCCTGACTTTTCATCTCATTTATTTGGACTAGGCTGTGGCCCTCAAATTCCTCACGAGTGTGAGCAGAAAGTCTGGCCTCTGATGGAGCTACTTAGAGAGCTTTACTGCCTAACTACTAGGGAAATTATAGTTGTTGTTCCTGATTGATATTTTGTGTTATTTAATTAATTTTGTTAAATAAGAGCAGCAATAATTTAGACCAAAACATTCTGGAAGGTTAATAAAAGCAAGAGGCCAAATTTCCCTTTCCATCATGTAGTCCTCAGTTCAGAATAATGTTGTGCCAATAACTGCAATAACGGAATAACTCAAAGGAGAACCTGGCATGAGGCATAGCTGAAATCCTTGTCTACAGCAAAACACTCACTGTCTTTGCAGGGACAGGATTTCAGACAAAAAGCTATTTCTATTACATGTTAAGGAACAGCTGACCTTCAATCAGAGATGAACCCCAGCCAGAAATAAGAAGCAAAAGGTTTTCTTCAGAAGTTGACTGAAAGTTTGGTTAGCAGAGATGATAATTCAGACTATAAACATTTCCCAGACATCAAAGAAAATGCAAAAAATCCAACACATGCAAAACCAAGATAGAACAAAACCAGAAGATAACTATCTTCTAAATCAAACATTCCTGCTCCAGTCATTGCTCCAGCGAGACCAGGGTCTAAATGACAACAGGAGAGGTGGGCGTAAGTAACCCTGGTCTGAGCTTGCTTTTGAAAGGTGACAGTAGAGTTCAGAGCTGCAAAACAGAAAAAAAAAAAAGTAGCTGCTAACAATTTCTAATTCATCCAACCCTCCTTTTTTCCCCTCACTGTTTTGGCACTGATGACTGGTATGTCATCTTTGTCAGTCCACAAAAATAATTCTTTATAAACACACTGAATAATAATCATGTGTTGTAACTTTATTGACTACTGTGTGTGGCTGTTTGCATGAGGGAGAATTTGACCTACTTAGCCCCACTCTAAATTATTGGAAACAAATTGAATTTATAGTTCTTTTATAGTGTAAATAGACACAAAAAATTTTGAGATGTTTAGGAAAACTTAATAGCAGAGCTTTGTGTAGCAACTTGCCTAGACAGCACAGAGAGAGACCACTTCTCATGTTCCTACAGAGTTTACACAGAATACAAAGATTCCTTTGTCTTTTCTTGCCTTTGTCTCTGCATCTGATACCAAAGTTTTTTGGTACAATCTTAAAAAGAAAGGGTTGCTTTTCCAATCTGTCAGAATTGCTGTATGAAAGCATTTTGCACTGCAACCTTAAAAGTAGTTGTGCTTCTCGCTTTTGTTCTTTCATTATGTGAGACTCACAGTTATTCAGTATTTTATTCTCATTAGAACACTGCTTGTCACATGTTTTCACCAGAAACATTCATCACCAAGGTCAAAGGGTGAATATCGTGATCTATTATGCTTAGAGGAATCTAATGAAAAGCCACATAATTATCCAATTTTAAGAGAAGCATGTAAAAAAAGAAGGGGGGGCACTTGCTATAATTTAAATTGTTTTGTTTCCCTGAAGCAAAATTCAGCACCTGATTGACAGGACATAATGATAATTCTTATTGATATGGTGATGTTAATTGTGTAGAGATATTTAATAAGTCCCATATTCCTGAGGTAAATGCATGCTCTTAACCTGCACCTGAACCTGATTTTTGATGCAGTCTGAGGATGAGGCAAAGATACAGATAACTGAGCACAAGTGGATTTTCAGTCTTGTGTGGCAGAATGGAAATTGGAATCTTCAGAATCTATTAGGAGAACAATTCTGCAGTTGCTCACACTTTTATAAATTATGCTGTATATGATGCTAAGACACAAAGTCGGGAGTTTCAATTGGGGAAAATTACCATGACTTTACTGCATCTACAGGAGTAGGCTTTTTTTTTTTTCCTTTTTTCCCAAAAGGGGGTAGAAAGCAGTTTACATTTTAATAGAGACATACTTAAATAAGATGAAAAAACATTCTGTCACTTAACCCACTGACTGGCTTGTCCTCTAAAATGTGGGACAAATAGCAGAAACAATAGACACAACAAAAATATGTAAGGCAGAAAGCTGCAAACAGCATAGTCACTTAAATGTATTTTACATTCAGATTTCCAGCTTGGTGATAGTCACGAGCTGTAACAAAAACAGTGTGGAAACAGTGAAGGGGTATCGAAGTGGCTGAGAACAGGAGTAGGTTTCAGAAAGAAACAGGCTATATTTCTGGATTTCCCCTGAGGACATGTGCCTTGACATTGACTAAGTTTGTCAACCTCTCTGTGTACCTTAATTCTTCCATCTTTGCAATGAAAATAATGATTCTTTTTTCTTTCTTTTTTTTTTTTTTTTTTTTTTAACACATGCAGTTGGAAGCCCACAATTTGAATAATGTCTTGGGATTGATCCATTTGGGACTTGATAGCCCCAAGATGCTGAGCACTTCGAACGGTCACCCATATTTCAGCACCTGCCTGAAGCTCACTGGGACCATCCATGCATTAAGAACTAAACACATGCTTACATGCTCTGCTGGAAGGTGCCCTGCACATACCGCAGGGGGGAGGCTTCAGTTCACCCTGAGGAATATGTTCCTGTGTCAAGCACACTGAAATTACAGAAACAGCTGTCTTTTGCTGCTAAGGCTCTTCTTTCAGGAGCCATACCATGACACCTCAGGCACTCAGAGGGCTGACGGTACCTCTCGCTTTATGCTGCCCACCCAGGAGAATCTGTAGATGGTTCAACAATGTGTTGAAGTGTAAAGCAAGGCCACATCCTGCCTTTTTCTGGGATCTGAGAAACTTGGCCTTGCATATGCTCACCGTATTGGAGTGCCTACAGAGCTGATTGTGGCGTCTGAGCACAGGACCAGGTCCTAAGGACATGGCTCTGATACCTGCCCCAACACCTGGTAGCACATTAACCTACAGCAGATGCCAGTCCAGCTCACCGACCTGGGCTGTGCTTTGTGCTCTCACTCCACCAAAGGCAGAGAGGGGTGCGTAGACGACACAATTATCCAAAAGAACTGAAGTGCATGAGACCTCCCAGCACAGCTTCTGTGCCGGCTGCCCCTACTATAAACTAGTGTGTGTGCTGCCCTATGCATGTTTATTTCTCTCCGGAGGAGGAGGAGGTGGGTCGGGAAGCCTGGAGATTGCTCCCGGCCACCCACAGAACAAAGGCAGGGTTGTCCTTCTCCTGAAATCCAGAACAGAAGCAAAATTACTTCCTCCAGAGAAAGGTGGAAACAGGGGAGGGCCTGTGGCTTGGGGGGGAGCCTCAGGGCTATAATGCCTCCCTGGGGTGCTCTGGGTTTGGTGCAGTGCATGTCCCACCCTGTGCTGAGGCACTGCCTGAGCACAAACCCAAACCCATGAGGGGGGCGAGTCCCTACCCTTCAGGCTCAGCCACACACTTTTTGCAGTTTCTGCAGTCTGGAAATCGATCCCTTTGATGTCTTTAACTCACAAAGACTTA
This sequence comes from Haliaeetus albicilla, assembly GCF_947461875.1. NCBI lineage: Eukaryota > Metazoa > Chordata > Aves > Accipitriformes > Accipitridae > Haliaeetus > Haliaeetus albicilla. The sequence continues at coordinate 43,624,477 of NC_091484.1, forward strand.
AAATTTAGGACTCGGACTGTTCCACTAGGATAGCAGAAGTGACTTAAGGAGCAAGCGAGATTAATGAAACAACAAGGGACAAAGCCAAAATGAGTCAAGCAACTCCAAAAGTTATATATATGCAGCCTGAACATAGATGGGAGGATAGGAGATAAAGAGAGAGAGTTTAAAACTGAGTCAAACACCCATAACATAAACCCTGAATCACATTTCTAAACATTAATAACACTTTAAATAAGCTGCTATAAAAGTGCCAAAAATAATATATTAACTTTGAAAATAGCATTTACAGCACTCACACATAAAACTGAAACGCACTTGTGATCCACTGTGTAGTTTGCTCATTAAATGAGCAGCCAAGGATCAATAACTCTGTAGGACAACTGCTAAGAATGGCTTAGATAAGGTAATTTCAGCTTCTATTTTATGAACATGAGCAACTGAGCAACTGCTTTTTTAAGTAGTTTGAAGATACCACACCTAACAGCCTCCCAGCTTTGGTCTGGTTTTCATCTTACATTATAACATGCAGGCAAGAAATTATTATGTTTTAAAATGTGCATCTTGCAGTCAAATATTTCCTTGTCAAGTGAAGCTATCATCAAAAGATGCTGGTGGTCTAGCTTAAAAGGCAGTCTCTGGGTAACAGGACAAGGAGTGGACATTTTGAAGTGAAAAAACGTGCTTAGTTAAGTGCCACAAAGTCAGTGGACATAGGCAGGGTAACTGCACCAGCCTCCACCACTTCACTGAGGAATCATAAAATCATAGAATCATTTAGGTTGGAAAAGACCCATAAGATCATTGAGTCCAATCATTACAATGAAAGCACAGTACAAAGTATATTATTTTCATAAAGAGCTAGTCTTTAACAGACTTTCCCTCCAGAAAAAAAAAAGTGTGAAAATAAAAAAACAAAGCTATTTTGGCCACAGAACCATCAAGCCATGGACCACGGATAGTGCTTCTGAGACTGCAGTACGACTAATGTTCATGTGTGCTCCAACTGGGAAAAAGAAATGCTAAAAAGCTCTATTTCACCTTCATTTTTTTGCACTGGTTGTTTAGCAGGCTTGTGCTTCTTTCCATCAGAACTGGCATATCCATCTAAATGGCCCTTCAGATCAAGTCTGTGAAACACTGGGCATCTTTCTACCTGCTGAGCATATCCATAAAGAAGTTACAAAAATAACTAAGGGACGAGAGAGATTGATGTGTAAGGAAAAATACTAAAATAAATCGGGCTTGATCTTGAACTGATGAACTGGAAGTAACATATTGAAGACAGTAGGATTTTACTATTTTAGATCCATTGTAAGTGAATAAAGGCCCTTTATTATCTGACTTGAAGGTAAATGGAAGGAAGTTACTATAATGAGAGATGGCCTATTATGTCAGAGAGGGAAAGAGACCAGCTAGAGACTAGAATATAATAGTTTGCAGGGTGGCAAATCTATAAACTATGTTCTTAACGATATTACAGAGAGGTCCTAAGAAAGTGTGTCCTTAAAATCCAGCTCCTTGGGCAATACCTACATTTAGAGGATAAAGGATACACCTATCCTTTAGGGGCCTACATACTGAATTTTTCTTTCCATGAAAACCAACGTGGAAGCAGAAGAGAAGCCAATATGCAGCCTGTTCTCACAAATGTGTGAAACATATATCCAGACTCATGAACTTTGATATGTTCCTGGATCCACTAACATAGACATAGTCCTGATTACCACTTGAAAAGAGAATTCAGATACTGAAGAGGCAAGAGGATCCTGGACCAGGCTGTAGGGATTTGCCCAGTAACAAAGCCTGACAATTGTAGGAAGGGCAAATAGCCACTGTGGGAAGAGAGTAGTCAAGGAAATCTGTCTGGAGGAGCCATAGGATCTTTGACAGATCAAGCAAGTTCATTTTTCTAGGCATGGTTTGTTGTACTTGAACAGAAGCTGAATCCAAAGAAATCTAGGCTTTATGACAGTGCTCTTCTCTGGTCAGGAATCTGCTGGATCTCCTGGAAGAAGTGGAGTCGCTAACAGCCTAGCCCCACAGATATGACCAGGTCTGCATCATGTTTTGCTCACCACCAAACAAGAAATCCAGAATTCAGAGTCCCAATTCTCATATATGTTATCTTCTGTAATTAGCATGAAGTGGCCTTAAAGTTCATGGGTAAGATCAGTGGAGAATTCCCCCTGTGCAGGGACAGTGTTACACAGGTAGCGGAGGTGGTACAACACCTTTCTGCACCAGCTTTGCCTGTAGTTCTATGGCTCATTAGAAGGGACACATCAAGATGAGTTCAGGAGAAAGAGGTGGACAGACATAAGGCATAACACAACAGCACTGCATTATGCACTACAGGCCTTTTTGCTTGCTAGAGGTCCCGCTGTTATAAACTAAATCTGAGCTGGAGCACTCTACGGTGCTGAGCTGAGTTTAATGGAGTGAGGAATTAAGGTCTGCACCATACAAAACTTGTTTGTCCCTAACAGCAACTCTTTTGGCCATGGAAGGGTGTCAGCTTCAAGGCTGGAGAGGAAGCCTTCATTAGGTACAACATGACATAACTAGGTAAAACAGTATTAATGATGGCTGGCCTGGTAGTTATGTGAGGTGTTCAGGTCCCTGCTCTGTCACAAGCTTCTTGTGCAGCCTGGAGCAAGCTAGCTACCCTGCTGTCCTCAATGTTCCTTCCACAAAACTGGGACAGCAATCCTTTGCCTTTTAAATGGATGAAAATGATCATACAGCTGCAGAGAGGATCTTCTACCTGATAGTGAACTTGACAAAAGGATTTCTGCAGGTACAAAGTTGTCCCAAAAGAATTGTGGTGGAAATCCCACCATTTGAACTGTTTCCAGGCAGAATGAACATGGCCTAGGAGAATCCTGTCTCAACAGGCTGTTACAAGCAGATTGAAAATTAAACTTCCGCACCTTGTAGACTATCCTTCTGAGCCAAAAGAACAGATCAGATAACTTTGATTTATGAGAAGCAAATCCGGAGAGGTGCTGGACATGCCTAACAAAATGATGGGCAACACCCACCCAGAAATGCTCCTGGGCTAAGAAAACAATACAACTAAAAAGTTAAGTACAAGAATACAATGAAAGGCAGGTAACTCCAGAGCTGACTGCTCTTAAGAATCATGTACTGAATTCCAAACCCCAGCCAATGCCCTCTAAATCATATTTCACTTTAGGAATCCCTTTGCTCCCGGGATTAGTTTAGTCACCTCACATGTCACAGCCCAAATCTGTAGGGAGCAACTACCAAAATAATTGTTTTGACCAGGTGTCATAGACTGTAAGCTTTTATCACAGTAGCCTGTGTACTTGTGGCATAATAGGAGATTAGGACTCACTTGAGAAAGAAATAGCTTGTCACTCCATCGATCAGAAGGTCGCACAAGAGACCAGCATTGCCATCATCTTGGAACAGGGGCGAGTTTGAGGAGGGACAAGGAAATTACTGCAGCTATTGAAGAGACATAGATCACTTCCCTACTCACACCTGGCCAGCTACTTTGACCATCCAAGTTAAGGCAAAAACCAGCATGACAGATTGAGGATACGTCTATGTCAAACTGTGAACTCCATTTTGTTCTATGAAACGTGTTTTGTGTCAATGCCTCTATACAGTGCTGTGACCTTCATTGAAGAATGTCACCCCATGTTGGACTGCAAGTTTTGCATTTGTAGATTATGGCATACATTTTACTGCAGAAGCAAACAAGCCATCAGCCATAAAAAGCTCTTTCCTATGGGAAAAAATGTATTTACTAGATTTTGTCTTTGAATACCTCTCCCAACCGCAGCTAAGGAGGAAGTTGATAGTAAAGACTGGAAGAAGGAGCATATGGACAGAATAAAGCAGAGCTCAAATGCAGGCAGGCTGGAAGAAAACTCACCAAATCTTGGGTTTACGATTGCCTCAAGATCAGACTGTAGGAGAGCTGTGCTCAGGATTTGTGCTATTTCTAAAGTGATTTGTTAACAGTGAAGTGTTTGGGATTAAGAACATCCTTCCCTCCTGATCCACTGTTCCTGGGATGCTGCTAGAGCTTCCCTGCGCATAGAGTCTAGGGAAAGGGATCTAAGCAGCCAAGAAATCAGCAAAGACCATGCTGATGAGTGTGCCTGCACTCAGAGGATCATACCCACAAAGCCCAGAACTAGGAATAGACACCAGCTTCTAGTGATGTATCTAGCAGACTTAGAGGAAAAGATGATTATGACATATTTCCTGAGAAGGTAACCAGCCACTGCAGATGGCTCTGACCATTGGCCTTCTGCCTGCGCACTGCTTTTTTCCCAGACCATGCATCCAGAGCAAAAGCAATAGCTTCAAAGTTGAACCAAGACCCTTATGCTTGCATGAGCAGGGAAAGGACGTTTACATGCTGTTCAAACAAATAAGACAGATGTACTGTCTAATTCAGGGGGACTGTTTGTAGATTGCTGTGCTGGCCATAACAAGTCGTGACTACCAGGAGACTTTTCCATGAAATGCTCTAGGACAATCCATAAGCGCCACTCCTCAGGAGTTTCCTTCTGCCAGTTGTTCTGCCTAAGAACCAGTGAGGTTTGCTAGTAAAAAATATGAGGGACAACTCAGAAAATTGAATTACACAAAAATGAAGTGAAACAGTCCCTTCTGCTGTGGGATTCGTCTCCCTGGTGTCCCTGCTAGGGCTCCCAGCCATAATCTGTGAGACTGAGTTGAGATTGGAGTCAGAATTTCCCTGTTTTAAAAAGTCCATTTTCATCCTTTCTTTCTCCTGCTACGGAGGAAGACAGAAAACTGCCCCTGAGCTGGAAGTGGTGCTGACGCCACTTACCCAGCATAGACAGCAGGGACTGGGGGGGATCCTTCTGTTCTTGTATCGTATTTTGGTTTGATGGATTTGCAGAAAAATTCCTGGGAAGAAATAGCATAGTCATGGCAATTTTCTTCCTTAATTTTAAAGGCCTGCTATATCAAATTAAACATGGTAAAATCTAGACCTTTATTTAGTCTCTGTCTCTCAACAGTCATGTCTATGTAAGCCAGAGACTGAAGGGAGGCATTCAGTGACCATGTCAGAAAGCTCTGTGTGTCTTCTCATCAGGTGCCCCATGAGAGAGAAATGCCTTTAAACTCACGACAAGTCAGGATGTATATTTTTTTGAAAAATTTCTCAGGTGTCCATGCCCAAGCATGTGGATTCTCCAGCAATGGGATGAAACAGGAAGAGTTTTTTTTAAATCCACAATCACATATCCAAACTAACACTGCCTAACTAGTAAACAAGATGTGAGCTAGGACAAATACTTACTGTCAGATGTAATACAGTGAAACAAATCACATTTTATCCTCCTTCATCTGATTATTCCCCCATTGTATTGTTTATCCTTGTAGATGGCAGAGTTTAGGACTCTGAGCTGGGATGTGCTTTCAGTGATATTTTATAGAATAGGAGAAATGTTTTTGAGTCTATCTAGGTAATTTGAGGGTTTTACTTCTCCTATTTGCACCCAAGGGCATGTTGCTGCTGAATTCGTCGAGGGCAAGAAACAGTGAAGCATGACGCATGGTGCCTGTTGTCAGGACACTTAGGGTTAGTTAAAAGGAGTGGAAGGACATAGATTGGGTAAAGGCAAGAGAAACCAATGGAAGTTCACTGGAGCAAACTAGTCATAACTGAGCAAAACTTCTCAGTGGAGCATAACAACAGCCACTTATTTCAGCTATTTTTAGGTCAAGATACTGTGGAACAACACCTGTACTGTTTCTCAGTGCAGAAGAAACATATGGTATCTATATGAACGCTATGTGAATAGCCCGTGTTTTACAATGTGGATGTATGGAGAGGTACTTTTAATCATACAAATTGACACAGAAGGTCATGTTTGACATGTCAGCTGTGACAATGCTGACATGCTCCTGGGGTTGCAGAAACACATATGTTCCTTACAAATGGCTTATAAAAAAAAAATGTAGCAGAGTCAAGTTCCAAACCTAATCAGGCAGCTGAAAATATGGTGAGCCTAATTTATATATATTTAAAAAAAAAAATAGACTTATACCTATTAGACACAGGATCTATTACAAATAACAATGGCTGTAGACATTACACGTTGAAGCTCTTTTTAGCCCACATTCTTACAATCTGCTGAGCATATAGTATTTCTACATATGCTGCTGCTACCTCTGTAATACTAAGGTACACTGGGAGTAGCATAATGCCAAACTGTGAATGTACAGGACAGAAAGGAAAACTGTCCTTTTTCCCTCTTCACATATTTGCTGAAGAGCTGAACCTCACTGGACCGGATCCAACCCTCACTGAAGGGAATGAAGCAGAACAAACAGCACAGCCAGCTGGACTGCTTGTCCCAAACTGGGCAAGATTCAGCAGCCTGAGGGTGGACCCACAGGACAGGAGTTTCTCTATGGCCAGGGAGCTGCAGCCAGAGGGCATACAGTGCTCTTTGTAGTATGTGCACTTAATGCTGCTTCTGAACATATTCTATATATCTCTGGAAGAACCAGTCTTTTATGTCCTTAAAACATATACCTCATCCACTTCTCCTCCTCTGCCACTGGGTGAAAGGTTTTAGCAGTATAATTTATCCAATAATAAAGTAGTACTTGCTCCTTGGTTTCTTTAAATGAAAAGCTTCTTTACAAACGGAAGGAAAAAACATAGGTTTCTCCTTAAAGAATCCCAAGGACTTGTCATAAACAACCGCAAGGTCAGGGCACGGATTTAAACTTTACTTGTTTTCTTACTGCTTTTTGCAGGAAGGGTGAGGTGTCAACCTTTACTTTGGATATCCTAACTGTCAGTATTAACTATTAAATACAAAATGGTCAAATGCTTCATATTATTCAAACCAGGCTTGTATCTTCAGAGAGTTTTCTGCTTTTACCTGGATATATGTAGAGACGTATACATGCATGTACATGCCAAATGCTAGATAGACATACATGCACAGAGACACCGTTCATCCTGCAAAGACTACACCTCATCTGGGGTCATTCAGACCTGCTCCTCTGTGCAAAAATGCTGATTTACATAACTGAGGACCTGGCTGTGGAAACACAGCCGATGCCACCGTGGTTGCCTTGTGTTTCCCCAGCTGTCGCCAAGAGGAGCAATAACACATTATAGGATTTTCAAGCCTGACTCCCCAGCCCAGGAAACCCATGGACCGGGAGCGTGGACACCAGACATCTGCGGTGTGGGGCAGCATGCAAGTTACAGGCACTGACTTACAGTAACCCTGCCAGCACCCCAGAGAAGCTGGGCCACTCTGCCCCACTCCCAGAAGGTGCTCGGGCACTGCTTCCTCAGAGCGCCGCTTTAGCAGTGGTCTAACACAATACATCTCAAGGAGCATTTATGCTGTGTTCACTGCGCATTCAACTGTGGCCACTTCAAAGGTTTAGCCAAGTATTTTATGGCCACGGTAAAGGGTTCTTATTGATTTAAATTGCAAGCCTGGCTCCCGTCAGCTTCACTTGAGGGCAAAAATGCAATAAAATATCCCACAGCAGAGAGACAGACGTATCGCATTGAAAATCTTAAGAGATCCTTTTCACTATAATCACCTTCAGTGGCATGCTGTTTTTCTTTTTTTTTTTTTTAAGGACAAGGTTATCTTAGAGATTTGTCCATCTCTACAGATTTGGGAGGCGCTGCCTCTAAAATCCACCAGCAGGTCCATCCAGCGGTCGGCATGAACCAAACCCCATGGGGTTTGGGTTTTTCCCTATTTGTCGGACACACGCGTAACGCTGCCAGAATGACATTGATGTATTGGCAAACGTTAGCATGGAGTTGTAGAGTTTGGTCATGAATTCATTTGCATATGCCGTGAGCAAACCCCAGGTGACTCGGAGGGGCGTGGGGGACCTGTCCCTGTGCCCCCGGGATCCTCTGCCCCCGCTGGGGGACGCACCGCCATGGCAGGGAACCCCGCTCCAGGCTAGGAAAGTCCTTCCACCCTGGGACGGTTTTGAAAAAGGAGAGATGTTGTCAGTTTGGAGCATTGTTTATCATCTTCTCCTCGTGGCGATGCTCTAGTGTGGCCGCAAAGGAGGTCTCCTCACCAGGGTGGTGTGAAAAAACAGGCAATACTTTTTTGTGTATTTCACAGGCAGTTTCTTTATAATAATTTACCTGAAATGCACCCGAGGTGAAGATAACCTCTGGACACATCCGGAAAATAGCAAATGACTGCTACGTATCTGACATTTGAAATAACATGTTTCTGGAGGGTTGACATTACAAGAGTCATTTCACTTCAAAATGTTATTCCTAATGTAATTTTTTCAAATTCATAAGAGGCGCTTGCTAGGATTCAGTGCAGCGCCGGAGTCACTCGAAAGACAGAGGTCAAATTCATTTCATTTCTTTTATGTTTTCCTCTCCCCGCTAGATGAAACAAATGATTGAGCCGGGAACGCTTGGCAGGTCGGTGGCTGTGCACGGCGGCGCCGTCGCAAGATCGATTTTCCCCGTCCGGGGGGCGCGGGCGGCATGGCTGACATCTGTCGTGGTTGTCATGGCAGCCTGCGGCGCGGCCGGGGTCAGGCCTGACAGGGAGGGCCTCCCCGCCTCCACCCGCCGCGCTTCAAGGTTAACAGCCAATGGACCAAAGAAATAGGCAATTATAGTGCAGTCAATTCTGGTTAGGGAAATACCCGAGAAGTAAATATATCTGATCAGTGGATGAAAATGAAGCGGCCCGGCGCTGTTGGTGGGGGGTGGCAGTGCCCTCTGGGCCTGGGGCTGTGCGCCCGCCTAGGCCTGGCAGCCGCCTTCACCCGCCTCCAGCTCTGGCTCGGGGGTGGAAGGTGCAGAGGGTGGCTTCTCTCTTTCGCCCCCGGGACGGTCCCTGTCTGCCGAGGGAGACCTGCCCGAGGGCAGCCGCCGCCGGCCTGCCGAGGGGCCACCACCACCAGGGGAAACTCGCCCTCCCGGCGAGCCGATGCCAGCCGGCCTTGCGCTTGGGTAGTTGTAGTCACCGGGCGACCTGCTCGGGCGGCCTAAACAACTGCTTCATTAAATTATACCTCCGTGTAACTGTATAACTGTGCATCTATGTATATTATAAGGTTGATATCTTTTCTGCAGATGGGCTGGTTGTAGAACACAAAGGGGCAGAGGGGAGGGGAGGCGAGGGCGCCTCAGGAGAGCGGCAGCAGCTGAGCAGGAGCGGACGCCGCCCTCCCTCAGCCCTCAAGGCAAACCAAGCCACCACCTGCCCCAGCAACTGGCCTCCAGGGCCCAGTAAGCAGAGCATCAAAGTCCAGCACCTCAAAACCTCACAGCCTGCCTCAGTCATGCCTTCCCACCTTCCTCAAAGAGAAGGGCAGATACAGGAGGCCATCCCAGAACAGCTGTGGTGCAGATGCGGGGGGGAGGAGGCAAGCAGCTGGGTCTCTGGGCTGGTGAGGTCCCTGAGCCACCGAGTCAGCTGTAATGTCTGGGGAAGACACCACAATATTTCCCCCCTCCACAGAGCAGCGAGGCGTCAGGAGGTGGCGCACAGGCACATCCAAGGACGCCTGAGCATGAGAAGTCCCTACAACATGTCCGTCCCAACTCTGCTCCTCAGCAATTTTGGAGGTGAGGTTGTTTGTTCTGGACCTCCTGTCCCTCAAGCGATGGATGCCCCAGCTGACTCCAGAGATCACCTGTCTCCTGCACAGCTTTCCTGCTGCTGCCGCTGAGGACAGCCCAAGGAGGGTGGGAGAGAGGCCGCCTTGGGGACAGCAGCAGAAGGCTGGGACTAGCTTCACGGGCTGTCTCTGCATGCCCCGTCATCACAGACATGCTGGAAACACTCTGCCTCTTGATGCCCGTGGAAAGGAGGAAAACGCCCCTGGCTCGGTGCTGCGGGGGCTGCTCTTGCTGAAATGCATGCACTAGTTCCTGAAGCTCAGGGCGTGAGTCTGCCCAAACCAGAGCCCGTTGTCAATCACCCCTGGCTCCCAGAGGGATCAGCACAGCAGAATGGAGGCTTGTTTGTCCCGGCAGCTGCAGATCCTGCAGAAAGAGGCTATCCGAATCAATGAAAACATTCAGTTTTAATGACCGCAGAAAATAAATCCCTCAAGATCATGAGTTTGTTTCAAATGATGGATCAAAAGCAATACTGGCATTTCCTTCTGAAGAAATTTTCCCAGTATCTCAGTGTGGTAACAATCTTTCTCCCTACACTTCTGACTTTAATCCAGAGCTACAACTGGAACAAGACGAAACTTTCCACTTTCAAGAGTGCAAGGAACTAGAGCTAACACAGCAAAATTTTCACAATCAGCCCCAATTCTGAATTGTGTCTGTGATTCCAGTTGATTCATCATTTCCTTCTGCCCGTATCTGTTTCCTACTCAATCACCTACGGTGCTCCTCTGTTCCCCCTGCTATGCTCAGCCACGTGTGGACTCGTGTGGGGCCAGGGCAGGGAGCCGAGATGCAGCCTCGCTCCTCCAGCCTCAGTGCAAAAGTCCAGCCACTGGTGCTCTGCCGTAATGGTGTACACAGTGCCAGAAAGCTTCTTGCTGGCATTTATGAGACCCGACTCCTAATCTCTTTGGTATGACTTTTTGGATTTGTCTTGCACACAAAATAAACATTTTTGTGCATCTTGTGTTTCTAAAGAAGTAAAAGTTTGGGGAGCCAAGCTTTGCTCTATTTTTTTTCTGAGAAGCCTTTCTTCAGATTTGCCCTAAGCAGTCTTTTCCACTGAGAAAAGCTTGCATAGAACCAAACGTTGCTCACCAGCCTTGCTGTTGATGACAAAGGGAAGTACCAAAACCTGAAGATTTTTTCTTTTAGTTATTAGTGTCTCAGCTGTCATCCTGGTCTGAGATTCTGTTGATCTCCTGTTGCCCTGCTACCTTTCTGTCAATCTCCTCAGCATATTGCCTGGGTACCAAATTATTTGACATTGCTCCTCAGATGCCCTCTGGACTCATTACGTGGCTATTAATGTCTATGTTACCGTCTCCATCTGCTAAGGAATTACTTTCAAAGTATACTGTGTTTTCCCTAAGATCTCCCTCTGGTACGCTAAAAAAGAAATATTTATTCCTAAGAAGGTCACCACCTCTATTTAGTCACCTGTTGAATGGATTCAAGATGCTGTGATTGCAAGCTTTCTGGGGCAGGGCTTGTCTTTGTGTTACTCGTAGATACTCAGTACCTGCTAAAATGATCCTGTGCTTCAGAAGGAATCTTCATCTATTACTGCAGCAGAAATAATAAACACACAAAAAAATATGCTTCCCAAATCCAGGGTCAGAGTGATACCTTTTTTCCCCATTTTGGTCACACTTGTTGTCCCACAAAAAATGATTCATGAAGTCATTTAATTTCTCAATCCTTTATGTGATCAACGCAGCAAAATTTATAATGCCCATATACTCTGTGGAAGGCACCAGTATGTTGCAGCATTTTAACCTTTTAAATATTCCGTATTTCAGCTGGCTAGCCATCCTACCCCTTCTGCACAGTTCACTGCAGCTGTAAATAGTGGAGGGAAAAGAACAGACAGCCAATCAAATTACAAAAAGCTGAAAAGGTCAAAACTGCACAATTTACTACTACCTTTTCCAAAATACATGAGGCTTTAAGATCCCATTATTTTCTCTTGAAACGCTTAATTAAAGGAAGCAAAAATTGTATAACAGGAATATGTTGGTGGAAAAATTAGTAAGGCAGTCCTTGTATAAGATGTGTCACCAGTGTAACTGTTTCTTCACGGTCTTAATGTCAACTGCTCTTGGTCTTCCTCTGTTATTAAGAGCCAGTCCTGCAGCTGCCTTCCTCGATTTTCTGTGGAGCATCCCAGTGACTGGCCAGCCCTCAGCCCTCCACCCTTCCTCTGCTTTTGATCTGTTCTTACAAGCAAGACAGTGAAAAACTGGCACTTTTCTTCAGGGAGATAAATTTTGCAAATGTGCAACGTTCGCTGCACAGCTTCCATCTTACTGTAGACTGGAGGCCACCAATGCATAGGAAATGAAGAAGACAAGAATCTATTTGGCAATATGGCACCCCTAGACAATACTACCAGCTGCATTCACTTGAATAATATGTACGGAGCCCTCTTTTAGACTCTGAAGATGACATTGGAAAACAGCCCTCCCTCCACATTTGCAAGACCACCATTCGTATTGCAAGTCAGTTTGCTTTTTTTCCTGGCAGGATCAATGTCTATAGCATTGCACCAGCCTCCCCATCCTCTCCCCACAGCTGTCCTTCCGTCCATTGTAAATAATTCAAACAATTCCTGCTGTAGACCAAAAGCAGCATCACCCCTCTCCTCCTTGGTGCATGGAGAAATAGCTCAAGGATGACAGACTGCCACAGCTCTGTCGCCCCCAGGTGTGGGCTGCTATCCTGGGACTCCATGAAATGGAGGCAGAAAAGTCATTTTTGCTCTGTGTAGCTTATTCAGCCATTTCAGCATGTGGAAAAGAGAACTTCTGCCTCTTTGCCATTTCAGCTGACTGCTCTTTTCTGTGAAAACGTTGGCAAATAATCGTTAGGATGTATTTGTTCTGAGACTTCTCACTTTTTTCTTTCTGTTGAAATCACATTTATGTCATTTTATGAATTTTCGCTTGGATATCTTTGACAGTAACTTAAAGCAAAAGCAGTAGAAAATGAACGGAAGATAGACACTTTATTTTTTATACCACATGAGAAGTAGGGAAAAAAGGACAAAAATAAATGTAAAAGGTGGAAAGGAAATAACCACCCTCCTGTTTTTCCACAGCTCTTTAATGGAAAAGTAAGTTTAAAGAGTACTATAGTAGTTTTTCTTCTGTCAGGCCTTAGGTATATTTTCCTACTACGGAAAAAGAAGTAAGAGCTTGTGGGAGCTTACTCATTTGGTCTTATTTTCAATTTTTTAAAAAATAAGAAACTGCAAAAAAAGGATGCCCACTTTTTTTGTGTCTGGCCTCTGTATCGTCCTTGGTAGAGGAGCAGTGGCTGGGGATGTGCCCTTGTAGCACTACAGCTCTGCACCAGGGTGAGAAACCATGGCAGTGCCAGAGCAGCTCGGTGGACACCTCCCGCCTTCCTCCAGGGCTGAGCGGTGGCCCCAAACACGTAACTGGGAAGGATATAACTGTACTGGGGCTTGGATGGAGGGGCACCAGCTCAAATCAAGCTGGCTGAAGTGTTGCCAGTCTAGCTGAGAGGGACTGAAGTCTGCACTGGCACTGCATTGCATTCACGCAGTCACGAGACAGAGGTCGGTCACACAGCACGGATGCTGGGGAAGAGGCAGCAGTGTGTAACCTCATGCCCATGCCTGGGGCAGAAGGGACCGCAGGTTGCACCAGGCTGGTGGGCAATGATTTTCCTGAGGTTACCTTCAGGTCATGCACTGTGTGAGGCTTCACAATTATAACATGTGGAATCACGTCACTAATAGAAACGTACCGTTTCCAGATTTCTTCATGTACAAACGGGCTGGTTTTCTATTCACTGGGCTCAAACAGCTGAAGAGACAGTTCACAGGTATCCTATTTTGTTAGAAAAACTTCTTAGCCTGGATTTAACATGCCTGGTCATGGAGAAATGGCCCCAACTCCTGGTAAATCATTCTAATGGTCAGTTACTCTCTATGTAAGCACTTCAGTGTTTACATGACGAAAAGGAGCTTTTGTCATTGACTGTAACTTGTACCCATTTCCTCCTACTTCCTACTTCACTTCTTTGTGTTTTCTGCTTCCTCATCTCATTTTACTCTCAGCTATTGTTTGTCTTCTTCTTTTCCCTCAGCTTCGCTTCCTACCCAACTTCTATTGTTTCTGTCTTCTCAGCCTTTTCCCCCTTCCACTCCTTCTCCCTCTCCGTTTCCTCTTACAACATCTGCCGCCTTCTGAATTTATCTGCTCTGCAGAATTTCACCGTGTCCGAATACAACCATGGCACAAAGCAGGCTGTGATTTAGTCACCAGCAATCTGTCACTTAACCATAATGAAACCCTGTCACAAACAAAATTTCATCATACGAGAGGAATTTCCTGTGTGGAAATTATATTTTTGGATGAGAAGGGCATTTCTCCTGTGGCGACTCCCACCCTGACACCCCATTCTTTGCAGAGCCAAAAATTGCATTTACTTCAGTGTAAGAGAATGCCAAACAGGGCCTTCTGGGGAGGGAAGAAGTAGTGCAAACTACTGATAATCAAGATAAATCAAGCCATGACGTAGAACATAAGCACTATGCTCCATTCAATTCAGCTAGGGAGCTCAACTTGTTCAGCACTGTAGGTTATTTTCCATTTGTAATTAGAGCAACAAAGAAACAGCCTTTCCCTGTTCTGCTCCATCAGCACAGCCCCAGCAAACATCCTCATTTTCAATAACTCTTCCCCTTTATCTCACTCTGCCTGATGCCTAATAAGCTGATTGCTATTTACTTTGGACCAACAGCTAATCTGTTAATGATTGATTTTAAATTTTTACAGCCATTTGTCTTTGGCAGGACTTGAGAGTGTGAGCAGCAGTCTTTCGTACCTGATGAATTGGCTTTTCTTTAAAAAAAATAAGATTTAAGTCAAAAGTCTTCACTGTTATGTTTTGCTGACAAACAGCTGACACGCAGTGAGCAAAGCTTAGACAAAAGGGTAAATCTTCATCCAAAATCTCATCAGCCTTTGAAACCACCAGCAAATAATATAAGTGGACATTTTGTTAATAGTTGTAGAGGGGTAAAGACATACTTATGAAGTAAAACATAATTGTACTATAAATTCACAGGGTTTTAAATTCTTAATTAACAAAATTGATGCTTGTAACGACGGCTAGGTAGGGAATAAGAACTAATACAGCTACTGTGCTCCAAAATGATCTAAACTGTATACCATATGATATATGTATTACCGTGATATATGCCTAAAAGTGAATTTCATTTCCCATTAAAGGACTGCCAAATAGACAGTAGTTATTTTAATTGGTACAACACAGCAGTGCAGTGCAATTTAATCGTTGATTCTAAAAATGGAAAAGTGAATAATAACAGCTTAGCCTGTATACTCTGAAAAGAATAGGAAAAATTCTATACCAGGAAGCTATGCATATTTATAAATGTTGTTTCTTCAATGAGCCACTTAGGGATAGGCCCTGCAAGGAAATAAATCATGCTTAGAATGCCTATACTGTGTTTCACCGATAGATCTCAAAGCACTTTACAAAGCTAGGCAAGCTGTGTGGTAATTGTTTTACAAAGGAGAGAAGCCAAATATCAAAAAGCCGATTTCCCTAACATCCAGAAGGATCCAGATCCAGAGTTTGGTTCAGGACTCATGCTGGAAAATAATGGCAATCCAAGAAACCAGTGAAGCCACTTTGTGCTAAACTATCAGCAAGTTCTAACAACAAATGCCTTTTAATCAATGACTGTTCTCTGTATTTATAAGTCAATCTTCAAAGCTGTATATGTGCATATGCGTGCATATATATGCATCCAGGATCCAGGTACATAATGAGGGGTAATCTGACAGAAACAGGGAGGCAACCTGACAGGTTGTGCAGCTGCTCTGTTCCCTCACTGACAATGAAAAAGCAGAGGAGAAGGTTGTTTAATCCCCTTCAGTCCCACACAACAGCTGTGGTATCACAGGTAGCCTCCAACAGGCTTGAGTTAGGGAAGCCCAAGAACTACTCCCAAGTAGCCCCAAAAGCAGGCTAGTGTACGTGGAAGTTGTGAGCCACCATTCCGATATATGTATTTTGCATAATTTGGCCAGGACTGATGAGCTGTAACCAAACATAAATATGCACATCCCAAACCTCTCAGTTCCAGACTGACTTATCCAAAGCTTAGTACCTTGCACAAAAATCTTGAACCTGTGGCTAGCTTAAAATGCAAAGTGGCACTTTCTTGAACGAAATGAACACCAGTGTAACTAATGCAATATTTTGGCAATACCAGCACAGGATAACACCCATCGCCACAGAGGTTTTGTGTTCCACTGACTGGCTGCATAATTGCAATGCACCAAAAAGGAAGCACTGAACTGTTTGAAGGATGGAAGCTCTAATCTCATTAATATTTTAGATGCCACAAGACATGGAAGCTCCATCTGCCGTCAGCAATATCGTGGAGAGAATCAAGGCGACTTGGGAACAGGACTCATGGGCCTCCACAATGGTCTATTGACCTTCTGGTGAAGCAGATACCGTGTGACAGAGATTGCCTATCTCAGCAGACAGGATGGAAACAGGAGAAAGTGTTAAATATAACCAGGTAGACAGTGATGAATTGACATGCTGAAAAATCGAACGCTTCAGTAATCAGCCTAAGGATCTGATATCAACAACATTTTTCAGTTTTGTCCGAATTCATTGAAAGGTGTAGTTTAGCAAGCTCACTTCTTGTTGGTAAGACCTTTCATCTTTATGCAGGTTTTCTGATTGGATTCCGAGACGTCATCACTGGGCTCTGTGTCATTGCTGTTCTTTGCATAGAAAACAGAGAAAACATTTGCATGAGAGCAAAGTGGCCTGAACAAACCCAGAATTGGAGAAATGGCTTGATTTGCAACATTCATTAAAAAGTATTACCTTTCCCTACTTCCAGTAAGAAGTTAGGGCCAAATTCAGTCCCAACATTTACATACATGGTTGTGCAAGGCCTCCAAGCAATTTCCAAAATATATCTGTGGTCCTGATCCGACATTCAAGAAAACAACAGACTGAGAAATGAGGGATCTATCTTCAGCCTTTGTTGCAAGTTGGAGATGACATTTAATTGAGGCACGCTCCACAGCAGTGCCCAGAGAAGGATCTTGGCAGGCTGCAGGTGGCCTGGAGGAGCTAGTCTCCATAAATGTAGTTTCATGGGCCATTTGCCCAGTTTAAGAGGAGGTGACATTCAGGTCCCTCTTGCCAGGTTGGAGGTGAATTCCACCCCCACAGCTCTGAGTTCTTCCCCTGGATGAAAGCTGTTTACTGAAAACTTGAAACAATGAAATACTGCAGGTATATTTAGCACTCTGGAGCTTTTGTAACTATAACTCTAATTACAGAAGTCTAATGAATGTCTTTATGGCTTCATTAAATCTTCAGGATATTTATATTATCCAAAGAAATAATCTCCGTCCATTAAGAGTGCATAAATCCTGAAGCAGAACTTTAAAAATTGCTATGGATATGCTTATTTCATTGCAAAACACATATAGAGAATTTAAAGAAATCCATTAATAGGATTATATACCTTTCTTCTAAAATATATTTTGAACATAATATTTTATTACAGAGGTCTGACTGCTAGCAAAGAAATGCAGGAGAAGACATTCTAAAGTAATTACTCAGATGGTCAAATGGACAAAAATTATTCAGCTAATGTTTGAAAGATCTTTCATAAGGGAAAAGTTTAGTGTAGTTTTCATCTGTATAAAGAAGCCAGGTTCCCTTCATCTCAAAATTAAATGCTGGAGGTACAAATGTCAAAATCTGGAAGTTTAAAAAAGAAAAGAAGGATTTTTTTCAGGGTATATTTATCTCAGGCATATGCGCAGGAATTAAAGGTTCTTAGAACAGCGATAAATTGCACATGCGAAGCAGCAGTTTTGCAATAAGATGTGCATTTTTTTATGGGATTGATTCTGTTACCCAGACAAGGCAGCTGATGCCACCTGAGAAGCCCTTGGGCAGCCTTCAGTTGCATCTCCAGATAGGCACAGGTCTCCCACAGGTCCTGTGCCACAGCAGTCAGCCTGAACAGACCCCTCAAGTGGTCAAGGACACCTCCAATGCAACAAGACAACCATGTGCGGATAACCAAGTTTCACCCCACCCATCTTCATACACATCTCATGCAGCTTTATCCCAGAAGGTGTCATGTACCTCGGTCCCTGGGGAGCTCTTTTCTCCAGACACCCACTGAAAAGTGGGTCTCACCATCTGAAAAAAAAACCAAACAAAAACACTTCTGAGGTACAGATGGATTTTTTTGCCTTCTTTCCTCGGTCCCCAGCCACATCCCTTTCTCCTTCCTCACTTGTGAGGAAAAATGTGCCTCAGATCTTGCCCTGACCTGACCCTCTCAGATCCATTTAGATCCTGACTGCCAAACTGAAATCAACAAAAACCTTTTCCTTTCCCTTTTTGTTTCGTTTCTCCATCTATTTCCTACTTGGAGTTTCCATTCCTCTGCCATATATCAGGACTGTGGCCATGTTCTTTAGCAATTTCAGAGCCAGGGTTCTAACTTGCAGTGTGACTTTGAGCAAGTAATAACTAGCATTGGCTAGGTTTCTCAAGAGGGTGAGATAATATAATTCTTCCTCTTCCTGCCTTTCAACTGCTGCATGAGCTGCATTGGGTCCATGTTAGGTTTTACACTATTAGATCATTTCCCGTTAATACTGCAAAAAAAGCAGTATTCTCCCCAAATTGACTGCAGCATATAGTATAGCTAGAAGCATCCTCAGGAGGAAACAGACAGTGGCTGTACCCGGGGTATCCCACAACTACTGATGAGGACAGATTCAGCCCTGTTCAGACATTAAGTGGTGCTACTGAAAGCATACCAGCCCCTCCGTGGGGACCTATTTCAGAAAACTAGGAATTTGCTGTAAAATTCTACGTGTGTGTGTATTCACAGATCTCTTACTGAGAACAAACTCTCTGGATTATGGCAGAAGGCTAAGGCCATGGCAGATTGATGTGGAAAGCAAGCAGGTGCTAGGGATGCCATAATCCAGAGGGGTTTGCTAGTGTATCATGCACCCAGATGTGCAGAGCTGGTGATTTGTGGGTGCTGGTTTTCTTTGAGCAGTAATAGCTGTGAGATGTGCTAAGCAATACAGACTGTGCACTATACTGAGATAAAATCATAGAGCTTGTGCTGAGGTTCAGCTGGGACAGGGCTGCATGACACTTACAGGTCTCATCTATGGCAGCGTTTCAGCTTGTAGCAGGGGCCCATTTATAGATCAGTGCAGAAGCAGAAGCAAAAATCTCTTGACTGTGCCCATTTACTTCATATTGGTTCATGTTTCAGAACAGTCTTGGAGCATTGAATTAATTTTGGAGGAAAACAAACCAGAAGATAAGCTCCAGGAGTGCACCTGATACACTCCAGCTGCTAATAGGTGTTCAGTCCTGGGGTCAGGCTAGAGTTCATCTTAAGTAAAAACCTAAGGAGCATAAAGCACGTGTGTCAGGTCCTCAGCATTGACTGTTTTACCCTGCACATCCACTCCTATTGGGCAGCACTACTTGCTCAGGTAGACATAGCACAGATAACTATCCACAGCTAAAAAAAAATTTTAAAATTCAAATGCCTGGGGAAAACATAGAAATTTAGAGCTGTGTCTTCCTGCTACCCACACTCTTCATCTTTCTCAACAGAAAAAGGTACCATTTGTTGTGTTTTACCTCAGCCCCACTGAACTTAACAATAGCGACTCCTTGGATTTCAGTCAGTTTGGGTGAGATTTTTAGTACATTTCTATGTACACTAGGGACTGGCAAAAACGCCTCAGAGCAAGACATATAAGAGGCTCATTCTTGTTAGTTTATCAAAACAATTATACAATTACTTTTTAAGTAGTAGATACTGTGAGCAGTGTAGGAGTTCCTGTCTCTTTATGTCTTCAAAACAAGGCTAGGTGCCTTTCTGAAGGGTATGTTTTAACAACTATGACTTAGACTTTAGGATATTTCCCTTCCTTTTACCAGTGGTGAAAGACAGCAAAGCTTTGCTGTGGCTTTTTTTTTTTTTTTCTTTTTGGTATTTCAGTTTCATGATGCATATGTTTGTGAGGGAAGGAGTGAAGAGGAAGGTTGGCTAAAAATGGTGATTGGCTAAAAGTGGAGCTAAGATTTGTGGAAGGAAAGTTCTTGAGCAGAAAGTCTTTAAAATTATCAAGATGGGTGAATTAACAGTATATATGCGTACAGAGCATGCTATGTTTGCACTAGCAGTAAAGAAATGCACAGTTTGTCTCACCTAGAATCAGGTTCAGTGTTTTCTCCCTAAATGCAACAAGGACATCACCCCAGTATTTGGGATCCCTGAAGACTAGCCTAATCATCAATAGCCAGCTGAGATGGGCTGCTTAAATACCTGTGTGGAGGTAGATTGTGAAGCAGCCAAAGATATGTGTTGTGAAGAGCATTTCCAAGAAAGTATTCCTATTTTGGAAGACTACCCAGTTCTTCTGTATTCTTCTGTATTCCCAGTGCTTCTTTAGGTAGTGTCCCCTTTACTTCTGCCTTCTGCAAACTGTGTTGAGTGCCAGCCTGCAGCCCAAAACAGGTCACCCAATACCCCAGTTTCCTGCTGTGGCTGTACTTTGCTGTCCAAGCAGGAGCTAATGGGGTTGTGACTACCTTAGCACTAAATACCATCTCTCAGTTGACTTTCTGTGGCAGAGAAAGAAGTTGGTTGAACAACTGCTTACAATTTTTTATGTTTTGTATTTCTTGAAAAGAATCGTTAAAGTACTGAGTATTTGCCCCAACTTCTGTTTCTCAAAATCTGCACACTTCTCATTAAAATTCCCTCTCCTCTTCTTGGA
The DNA here is from genome assembly GCF_947461875.1 of Haliaeetus albicilla. NCBI lineage: Eukaryota > Metazoa > Chordata > Aves > Accipitriformes > Accipitridae > Haliaeetus > Haliaeetus albicilla. Next base: position 43,645,021 of record NC_091484.1, read on the forward strand.
GAGGGAGCTTCTAGGAATGGGGAGAATGGAGTAACTCACTCTTGAAAATCAGCTAGTAAAAACCTGGGAAGGGGAAACTCTTACCTCATGCATTAAGAAATACGCCAATTGATCAGACATTCCTGATCCTTTTGAACATGATTAAAGTAGTAGTATGTGTGCTATAAATAAAGTGATATCTTCCAATAAAATGGCAAACTTCATGAATTTTGTCATTCTAGGAATATAAACAGAAAAGGCTATTTTGGATTTAAGCTCTCAAACATCAGTGATGATCTCTGGACCTTTCTCAGTTTTCTTTGGGTCTCAGTAGCACATATTTTACTTCTGAAGATAAAATGAGGTCAGACTTCACTTTCTATGAAGGTAAAATTATGCAGAAGATGGAAATACTCTGAATGTTCTTAATATGCACCTTTTCTTTTGACTGTCAGGAGTCAAGGAATTTAAACATTTCAGAAAATAGTATATGATAATGGAAATTTTTATAATGAACATCAGTGGACCTAAGAAGCCAATATATTGCAACTTTAAGCAGCCTTTCACTAGAGGATCTAGTTGTCAATATATAATGTATTTGTTTAAATCGTAATCACAGTCAAAGACTTTCTCTCCTTTTCAATTAAATGTATTCAGAGTATTATGAATTTCTTCTGAGAGAGCTCTGTGGAGGTTGATGGGACTCCAATTTTAATTGTATATTTAAAATTTTATATTTTCTTTTTCAATCATCTCCTGGAACCTTCAATATCGTCTTTATTTGTTAAAAAAATCGAGCTGTCTAACATATTTTCCAACTCTAAAGACAAATGTACCTACGAATGATAAAAATTATCTGGCCCACTCTAAGTGCATTAACAGGGACAAGTGCACTGCACTTAACAATTGCTGTTCCAGTGAAACTTTCCATAGGTTCTCCTCTTACGGGAAAAGCAAAGAAGTGTGAATGACCACAGTCTGAAAAAAGATGGGTTTGCACACATACAGCTAAGTTCCTTTGGCAGTAGTTGTCTTAGGCTCAATTTTAGAAATTTACTGTAGAGCCTAGCATCTTCTAGTGACTTCAGGCGGAGCTGTGGTCAGGCCCACTGAAACATTAAATAGCTTAATCCAAAAGTTATGAGTTTAGATGGATGGATATCCAGTGAATGTTTGTTTGAAGATCCTTCGAGTCTTACTAGGCAGGACAAACATAAGTTGTGCTTAGTTCTCCTTCCCCTCCTTAAAACACCCTCATGACATTCTGTGTAAATGGCGCATCATCCTGGTTACTCTAATCCTAGATGCATTTGTCGATGTTTATTAATCCTGCCCTGTGTCAACTTCATGCCATTTAATCTTGTACTGTACCCCCCCCAATTCTGTCCTACTATAGAAATCAGTTTAACTCTTACCAAAACTCATAGGAAAAGGCAGAGAGATTATATAAACCAGAAATAATGCTCCACTGGGACATAAAAAGTGTCTTTCTTACAATTCACTAAAGCTACTCCTCCTGCACACTGAAATTGTGCCCATGTTTCTTTCTACAGGAACAGCACACACTGTATCTGTGGCAGCTGCCCTTTTCCAGACTTGCTCCTTTTCCATTTTCTCCTCATGCTCCCATCACATGCAGTGTTTGTCCTGGCCTTTTTCTATCAGTCATATGTGTCATTCCTTCTTCTGGAGAAGAAAAAACTCCAAGATTTAAAATGCAAAGCCAACTCAGAAATCTCCTTTGAAATATCTGCTTTAGCAGTTTCAGAAGTGAAATTCCCAACACGAAGTGTGGCTTAGACATCAGACTCATTTCACCTGCATGGCCAGGGGTTCTGCTGTTTAGATGGGACCAGTTAGAACCAGCCACGTGGAGTAGATAGATAATCGTGGCCCTGAGACAACCTTTTTTCTATCTTCAGTTTATTGCATTTTTTCTTTGACTCTGCCTCTCCTGGAGTTGCATGTGCAATCTGATTTTTTGTCATCCTAACTTTTCCTCTTTCCTAGCAATTCTAAAGCTTGAGTAGCTGCAGGTGAGAGTGGTGACCCAGGATGCCGCAAACAACACATTTCTGAAGGATAAACACTCCCTAACACTCTTTTCTTACCTGTCTCTGAAAGCATTCCAGTCTTCTTTTCTTGCATAGTCTTCATGGATATGGCACAAGGACTACACAGTCTTATCTTCAACTTGTTAAACCATTCCTGTTGGTTTGAGACCTATTAGAAAAGACTGTGTTTTGGTCCCAGCTGCACTGTGGTCACAGGTTTACCAAATCATTTAAACTCATTACATCCCAGTTTCCCCATCTGTTCACAGGGAGGTTTACAACTGCTGGAGAGGCATTTTTTGAGATGCAAGTCACAGAATAAATAGGCATTATTATGGTTTGGGTCTTCATTTTCCCTTCCCATCCTTCTCTGTACTAGGGAGAGCTTTGCTCTTTTGCGTAGGAAGTCAGTCTAGAATGACTCTTCCTCAGTGTGAGCCTTGGTACCCTCAATGACAGGGACAAAATTTTATTGTGAGAGGCCTGCTCTATATGAAGAAAGATATATGTATATAAAATGTATAAAAGCGCACTTGTCCACAGCTTTTTATACGAACCTGTATATGCATGTAAATAAATACACACACAAACAGAAGCCACCCATACTACAGAACTGCACTGGTGAAGACATTCCTCAATTGGTATGAAAGATGACAACATTGTCCATGTTCCTGTAGCACCCAAAAAGGTCAATATGACTTAAGTGGGACAATTTTGGCTCTTCTATTAGGAACCACAACAACTCTGGTCTCAGTGGATCTGCACAAGACACTGTCATTATCCCCGGATCATTGACACGATAGACCAAAACAGCTCCAGTCTATCGTGTCAATGTGCACTTAGGGAGTCCTTAATCCATGGATCATTGGCGTACGATGCTGTAAAATCTCTGTAGGAGATGTTATGGTGTAGCGAGTCAATGCACACTTAGGGACTCCTCCATTTGTGAATCATTTACAGTGCATCATGCCAATTTATACTCAGGGAGCCTTTAATCTGCAGGTCGGTGCATTTAGAGTAGCCTTGTATACTGGAAATACTTGTAGACTAACTGTTGTAATGTAAACATAAAGTTCACTTTCTTAAATAAATTTCAGTTTGCTCAAAAAGGAGCTCCTGAAGGCATATGACTTCCAGTGGCGCAATGATGTATCATGCCATGAAAATTCGTAGCTTGCTGGGGTTCTAGGGAATCTTTCAAAATCTCATTGTAAGAACAAAGGCCAAAAAAAGCTGCTGCTGAAACCTGTGTGGTTTTGACCCTCCTGTAAGTTTTTAAAAAATGCTTGAACCAGTCTTTTTAACATGCTGCTTACAAAATAAATTAATCCCATGGGCCTTCTGTGCTAAAGGATCATTGATCATTTTCATAAGAGCACAGAAAGTATCCTTTCTGCAAATAATGAATGAGTTGCTAGTCCAAAAATGAGACTATTGAGGCAGCTAAATATTTACCAGGGTGATGAATTTTTTTTAAGTGGCCTTCAGTTTCTCAATGCACATTTGACAACCTGCACATGCCTAGCTACCTAGTGACATCTGCCCATCAAGCCTAAAAGCTATCATTTGCTCCTGCAGGGTTGTAACCACAAGTGGGTCCAGTTACTGAAAGCAGAGAAAAGACAGCCCTCCTTTTAAGTATCCATCCCCCAAGTCTTCATCCTGGTATAAATCACTGTCATTCCATTGACTTCAGTGGGTTTTTGCCAATTAACACCAGCTGACAGCCTAGCCCGGTATTTAGTAGAAGCTAGTTTCCAAGGCTAACGGGGTTGATTCAGACCTTTTGCTTACCAGGCAGCTTTGCCACAGGGAATTTTTTTATTTTTTTCCCAAAAATTGACTTAAAAATTATCAAAGGCCAGTTCTGAATGCCTTGTTATTTGTGATCCTGTGGTTTCTTCTGTGAGAACGAGGTACGTCTGTGATGCCCTTTGCTAGCACCCCCTCAACACTGGTAAACACGAGGGCTGAGTACCACTCGGCTGCTGCCTCCCTCCCAGCCGCACGGACAATTTGCATCACGCTCTGCTGTTCTGCAGCAAAAGGGCACGGTAGGCGTGCAAAACATGCACGCGCAATTTTCATCTCCACCTTACTCAGAAAATCTACTAAATTTGAAGCCTTTCTCTTCCATCTGACTGCAACAAAATGCCCCAGACATTGGACCTGGGATTAACGTGGTGCTTGGGGGAGCTCTCCTTGCAAATTTGGCAGGACCGCTGCTGCAGCCTCACTGCGGGCAGGGCCGTGGCGTGACCGTCCGGGGCACTCGCCACTCATTAGCAGTCGGCCCGTGACACCCCGTACGCGCAGGCAGCGCGGGTGCGCGTGGGCCGGCCCAGGAGCGCGGGCAGCAGCGCACAGGCAGCCGCAGCTGCCTGGTCCCTGACTTGGAAACAAAAGCGCTTGACAGGGGCAAGAGTGCAAGCACAGTCGGAGCCGGGAAGCCAGCGAAGCAGTAATCCAGGGAGTCAGTAGATCAGCTGTGGGGATGGGGAGAGAGCGGGGGGCGGAGGGCGGCGAGGAGGGGGGAGAGCTGGCAGGTCTATTTGAATATCAGGCTCTGCCACACTCGGGGCGCCGCTGACAACTTCATTACCTCCACATATAAAAATGACTGCAGGGTAATGCAAATGGCTTTTGCGTTGTACACTCGCCTGCGTTCTGCGTGCCGGCTGCAGGCCAAGGAGACCTGGCGATGGAGCCTGGAGGCAGACGAGCTTTTGTCCAATTTAATAGGATATCTCTTCAAGGCATAATCCTCCCCTCGCACTCCCCATGCATTATGGAGTCCGGTGACCTGTCTCTTCAGGCACGGGGAAGGAGGGGGGGCTGTCTCTGGCTTGACCTCATCTGTCAATCACAGGAGAAAGAAAGCTGGGGGGGGAGAAGGAGGGAGGGATGCCTATCTATCTATAAGAAATTTCTAATAAATGTTAAGCAAATTTCCTACAGCCTGACACGGTGATCTAATTAATATTATAGAAATGTCGACGGAATATCATTCCGCAGATAGGATTTATCACCTTGAACTGCTGCATAACTGATGGTGAAGGAATGGGCACCCCCGTCCCCCCTGATGCTGATTAAATTAGACATAAGCATCAATATGTTACTTATTGGAGACTAGAATTTCATGCTATTACTCTTCAGTTAATCAGAGAACTGTATCTTTTTTTAAAAGATATCAGACTCCCAGTTCTGCTTGTCTGATAAAACAGATGAAGGGTTTGACTATACAACACTCGCTGTGTGGGGGAAAAATTCAAAAGGAAATCCTACCTAAAGCAGGCTGAAAGGTCCTGCAGCGACCTTGGGAATGCTCATCCTGAACATACCCGACCCAAAATTCAGGGTGGCGTTGATTCACATGGAAGGAGCAGCGACATAATATTATTGCCCTTTTATTGAGCATAAAAGACCGGTGAGGAGGAGGTCTGCCATTCATTTGCCCAAGATGCTTGGAGACAAGTCTCTTCCTGCTATACAAGATGCACCCAGACCTTATTCCCTGGAGCAAGGGCACCTGAGAGTGCCTGAGAGCCACTTGGGCTATAGCACAAGGCTGCTGCCTCTTGCCCGAACCAGCTACAACCCGCTGGGCTCTGGCATACCAAAACCTAGAAGTATAAAGTAAACCTTAAACTCTTCTTGTCAGGAGTTTCATCCTAATTATTCATTATTAGGGGACTCTCATGTGTGAGTAGTGAATTCCTCTTTCCACAGTAGTACGTAATGCCTCAAGTTGTTTTTTTTCCTCTAGACTTCCCTTTGTTCAGCCTTTATCATCCTTCCTCAAAGGATGTGCGCAGAAAACAGTTCCTCTTGGAGAAGCTTTGTTTGATGCTGAATGATCAGGGCACCTCAGCACCGGAACACCATTAATGATGCCAGTGGTTGAAATAACTGACTTTTCCTTTATGTGTTTAATGCCTAGCAGGAACGATTAGGGGAAAAAAAAAAGGGGGGGGGGGGGGAGGGCCGTGCTAGCTCTCACTATATTTTGCAAAGATGTGGCTATGAAAGAAGGTAGAGCTGTTCAAGAACGTGTAACTAGGTAAAATGGGATGAGTCTAAGCATAGGAAAATTGTGACAGAATATCAGGAAACATTTCCTCACAGTGAGGCCTTCAATTGTATAATGGTCACCCCAGGGAAGTGATAGAAGTCTTGGCACTTGAGTAATTTAAAATTAGAGTGGGTAAAGCACAGGGGAATATCCTGTTGGGAGCAATCCTGTATTGATAGTTGAATAGGCAGAGTCACCTAATTGGTCTTTTCAGGCAGAAGTGGGAGTCTGTGATGACTGATCTGTCCCTTAGGCATTAGGTTGCAGAATGACCATTTTGCATCACTAAATGCCTGTTCCCGATTTTCTGGTTGGGCAGTTTAATGCATTTCTAAGCTTGACTAGCAGAGATGAATATTGTTGCATCCTATATGGGGCATAAAAATGTTAAGCTTGAAAGAAGCTCTTACGGCAGATAAGAGGATTTGTGATTCTGATCCAAAATGCTGTGATTAAAATCTAACAGTGTGATGCAAAATTTAATGAATGGCTTTCAGCATCCTTTTGCTCAGGGTTTGATTTCACAATCCGTTTAATTTTGCACTGCTACCAACTGCAGCAACCCTCCCACCTCACAACGCCAGCAACCTCTGCTTTCCCATCTTCTCCCTTGTGCCAGCACTAGCGACTGTGGGGCTGCATGGTCAGCTAGATTTCTAAAAATGAAAAGTTACCCTGCGACACCCCCCAAAGACTAGCGCTCAGCCAAATCAGCTCTCAAAGCAGCTGCCTGCTGCGCTGCATGGATGCTGAGGCCAGCAGAAGCGAGGGATACAGATACACAGCTTCGGGTTGGGGGCTTTCAGTGACAGCCCAGACTTAGGTCAGCTTCTGCTGATCGGCAAATCCAGTCCTCCTTATTTTAATGCTTTGAAAAAATAAGGCACAACCAGCATAAGCACCTTACTGTGGTCACGTGGTTGGTCTCCAGGAGCTTTAGCTACCTTAGGGTCATGGCATGATGACCTTCCCTCTAAGCATCCCTCTGGAAGTCAGATCCAGCATAGATGCATAGCATGGCATTCGGCTCATCTCGCTTAGCAGCCAGCCTAAAAGTTAAGCTTCCAGCCTGAGCTTTCTGCAGCCCAAGAAGAGGGCAGGTTTCTCCAGAGGGTGATTCACCTCCTGTATCTTAGGCTTAGCCTCAAGCACCAGTTTCAGGCTGGGATAAATCTCAATGACTGTGGAGGGAGCCCAGATGACTAATTCAGACTAGATATCTAATTTTCAACTGCTGAAGTGAGCTGGGGTGAATGCCTATCCTTGGATATAGAGAATTAGCCCATTAAGTGCTTGTGCTAATGATAAGCTTCAAAATGATATTGAAATATTGTTTTAAATATACATTTAGCAATCAAATCTTCTTTCAGAGAGGGAGCTCTGAAAAATACCTTTTGGGATCGAGAAATGTTCTTTGTGGTCCCACAATAACAGTTGTGTGTCTCAAACAGGTGTTTCATCTCTCTCACACATTTTTCTCAGACCCCAAGAGGCATAAACTCGCAGATTAATTTTGTTTTGTTTTTTATTAACTAGAACCATTTTTTCCTTAATCTGCAAAAAGCAGAAACAACTTGATGCCAAGCTAAGGCGGATGGGTGGGAAGAGTGACATGGGCCATAGCCCTGCTGTTAAAGCCAATTAGTTTGGCTGGTATACTCCTGGGTCCAGGAGCAGCCACAGAGCTCCTCGCTCAGGCCACCCACCCTTGGCAATACAGTAAGGTTTGTGATTGTGCAGACCAAATCACCCGTGGCCCAAGAAATACTCAGATGCACCACTCCACTCAAAATAGGTGGTATCATGATTGTTACACCTGGATACAAACATGGACCTCTAAGTGTTGAGCTTTTCTGCTACATATATGTTATACAAAGGCACATGTTGTGTGAAGACTGTGGCTATGTGACCTACTGTGTTGCAGGAGATGGCACACGACACAAGCAAATGCACACTGTGTCACCCGCTGTTTTGTACTGGCTGTGTCCTACCCCCCCCCGACAAATGTACAGTCACATTTGCTCTTGTGTATAAGCACATTCACCACCTTCAGTCCCAAAATACCAGGAGATAAATACAGTGCAGTTCTTCCCTTTTAAATCTACAGGAACTCCTGTGTCCTAAGGAAAGCAAGACCGGGGTATAACATTGACTTTAAACTACACAAACCTGAAGAAAACCTCTACTTTGATAGCTGTCTGTTTGCAGCGTGATGATAAAGTGCACCTTCCCAGCACAACTTAAAGACTGCTTTTATTACAGATTTAAAGCAGAGATGAGGAAAATGTACAGCAATTTACTAACATTCTTAAATGATGAAATACAGTAAGAGAGGAATGATAACTTTCCTTTTCAGCAACTGCTCTAACCTACACTAATGAGTAGACTGTTAGGGATTTTCTTCACTTAGCATTTCTCATTATTAATAAATTTTGCACTGACAACTATAAAGTGAACACTTTGGATTTATGCACCTAACCTAATTACATATGCTGCATGTACGCATTTCATTATTTACTTGACAGATTCATTCCTTGATACCATAAATAATTAAAGAAGGATCAAATATTAACAATCAGATACATGTTAATTCTCCTCAAATCTGGGGAAACAAACAGATTTTATTTTCTGTTCAATAAAAACGGAATAAAATGCTTTCATTAGAAGGACTTAAAAATAGGTAAATTCTTGAGTGTCATTTTTATTTTGCATAGAGTGAAAACTAAAATGTCCAGTTGCTCTCTAGTCCCTTTACAGGAATGCATATAGCAATTTTAATAAGTGTAAAAGGTTAGTAATTCCTTTTTGACAGTTTCTAAATTAAATATTTTGGTTTAGTGTTTGTCAGGCAATCTCAGAGGGAGGTGACTTCAAATGTAAAGTCTGATCCTGTCCCCGTGAATGTCAACAACAAATTCGTACTCACTTCAGGTAGGACAGCATCCATCCCATTATTTCCTATGCATTAGCAGTTAATTTTTTTCCAACTCAAAACCCCAAACTTGCCCCCTCCCACCAGCACTATCAGTGAGAAAGGGCCTGATTCTGCTCACTGGTGAGTGCTGGCAGTACCAGTAGCCAAGACACGACACCTCTGGGGTTCAGCCCTGCTGTGAATAAAAGGTGAAAATCTGCTCCTGCTCCTTTCTGCCCCTGTGTTACATCCTCTCTGCAAGCATCCTGCTCTGGCTTTGGTAGGGTTTTCTGTAGAGGGTGTTGCACAGCAGGAACCAAGCAATGCAACCCTCTCTGGCCCAGGTCCATGTGGCCCCTCCTGCGGCGGTAGTGGCCGGGGGGCGGGGGGGAGCTGCCCGCCAGCACCGGGAGTCGCTCGGAGCCTCAGGAGTTAGGTCTCTCCTCAGAAGAGCTACTGCTTAAGCTTTGAGTTATAATTAAATCTTCAGGTGAATTATTTGTGACGGAAAGCTGCTCCCAGTCACAAACCCGTACGAACTGTCTTGCCTGCTGTGCAATTTAAATTGATGTTTAAATATTTTTATACACATTATTCAATATCTCCATTTGATCAAAAATATTCTCCAATTTGAACAAATTTACTTTTGGATATCACATCCCACAATTTTATCATTTTAAAGGTGTTAAAAATTCATAGATTGCCACATTATTCATCATGCAAGATTAATGCCAGCCTGACAGGTTTTGCAAAGATCTGGGTTTTTTTTTCTAAGTGCATATACCATATCTGTATGAGACGTACCTTGGTTGTTGAATATTGATTATTCACATCTCCTTTCTTATTTCTGATGCTAAAGAGAGAATATTAGGATGTGATTGTCAGGGTTAGTGTCTCTCTGACCTACACATGTACTATTAATAATTTATGAGTTGATTTGAAGCAGATCTCTGTGAAATGAGCTGGCAATAAGCAGGGCTGTCTAAGATGACAAAGATTCAGAACAGGCCAAATCATGTACATCAACTTCCTGGTTTCAATCTGAAAACAAAATGAAACAAAAACTCAGTATGCCTTATGCGGTAGTTAGGGATTTATTATTTGAATACACGAAGCGATATCACTGCTCCACATTAAAAGTTATGTCTGGATGATGCAATTGATATATTACTCAAACTTTCTCAAGTATTATGCATATTCAACTATATAAAAATATAGCTGATGCATGAATGAGTAATAAAAGGTATGGCAATCTGTTGGTCAACCCTGCAGTCACCTGACGAGCATCCGCTTACAAATACAGAGCCAGCTCAGAGACTCCTAATTCCATTTAAGAGTTGCCTCCCTGAACCCAAAGAAGATAAAAATAACAAAGGTCAAGGTCTGCAAAGGCAGCTGCTGGATTGGCTTGAGGTTGCCTAACATCTAATGGGAGCTCCTCAACAGTTAGCATTATGGGTGATTTTGCTCTAAAAGCCTTCTTCCCTTGCACTTTACCTCTTTATTTAGAAAGAAGCTCTCTTTATGTCCACAGACTTACTGAGGATGCCCAGATCGCATTTAAGGGGCGTCCTCAGGACCAGACCTGGAAAAGGCGGTCTGTCTGCCGATCGCTGATGCCAGGCACGCCCTGACAAGGTGCCTCCGGCGGGTCTGCACCCTGCCGGAGCCGCTCGTGGAGAAGAAGGGTCTCCCCTGGCAAGGGGCGGTGGGAGCACAGAGTGCCCCGCCAGAGCAGGGCAGGGGTGGCCACCCTCCGGGACCACCCGGCGCAGGCTTAGGTGCGATGGCAGTGAGACACGGCTAAGAAATCACGATGGGGCTGCCCACTGCTTTCAAAGGGCACTCCGAGTAATTTCATGGTAACACCGACTCTCTGCCAGCTCGCTCAGGAGAAACACATCTAGTAAACTGTGGGCCTCATCGCCTAGCATTGGGATTCTCTGTATCTACCTTCTTTTCTTGGCTGCTGGGCTAAACGTTTTGTTGCTGACTGACAAGGTGCATTTCTGGTTTCCTTGTCAGATGCACTGGTGTGATCCTGAGGCCTTAACCTGGATGGAAATACAGCACATAAGGAGTGTTTTTTAAATGTGATGCAACACAAAAACAAATGGGGAAAGTAAAAAGTCTAGCTGACTTTACCAGGAAGGAGACTGTTCCTTAAACCGCAAACAGCTAACAGTTAGGCACAGGGAAACTAGTTAATACGTTGTTACAAATCTGAAATAAAGATGTTCAACCAAGGAAATTACACCGAGCAGCACAAGCTAGAGCAGCAGAGAGCAGCGTGTCAGTGTCACAGGGGTGTTACGGTGACACAGAGACAATGAAACGGGACGACACCAGCTCTGCTCACTGGGAAGGTTTTCTCCATCTGTCTCCTGGGAGTTTTGCTGTGCATACTTTGTAGGGAACCTTTCCACCAAAAGTGGCAGCAAGCCCTTTGGAAATCTTATTAATATTCTTCCTCAGTGCTATTAAGTATGCTGTAGACAGGAGATGACAGTTGCCTTACTGTGAGCAAGGGAAGGGCAGGGGGCTAGCACCAGCACTGACATACTCCAGTAAAACTGCACCGCTGGCATCTCGGAACAAGAAATGAATCAGGAGGGAGAATCGACTTGTAATCCCAAGCCCAGCCAGCAGCCGAAGCAGTTATTTATTATTTGCAGTATGGAGCACCGAACGCATGCTTCCCAGACAAATCAGAGGGCAAGGTCCTTGCCCTGAAGAACATACAATTTATGCAGCTGACCCTGTGAGATGCTGCAGGCCCTCCTGGGAAGAGTGGAGCAATTTCATCCCAGGATCATTTTGGCGCATCTCGGGAGGTCTCGCCTGTCTTGCTAACACAAATGGTTCTTCTGACCCAGGGGATGACTCCTGTAAGTGAAGATGGTTTGGCTGTTAAACTGTGACTCACAAAAAGTAAAATCCTTTATCTGTCTGTAGAGTTTCTGCACGTGCACAGTATTAATACCTGTCTAACCGAGAGGGGAGCTTGAACTCCTCAGATCTACTGGGGAGTTGCAAAGCATCATGCGTTCAAGTGGCAGAATTCAGCAGGCGTCTCTCAGCGGGCCCCAAAGCACCGTTTCCTGGGGTGAAAGCTGGGCAGGGTAAAACCACATCAAAGTGATGCAAACAGGGGATGAGCAAGAGCAGGTGACCCTCACGCTAGTGACATCCCTGACACTACCCACAGCCAAAGCAGTCCCCCTCGGCTGTGGCAGGACAGCTTACGCCAGAGGCTCCTCCTTGTCCTCCCTGTTATGGTAGACAGAGAAATGGAGAACTGCTACAGGATCCTTCTCTAGGAACTGCATTTCACACTATAAAGCCAAACCTTTGAGGTCTTCTTCCTGAGTTATTCCCACATGGGAATTAAGGCACTGCCTTCAAAGATGTTTCAGGTAGTGGTGCTGAGGGTGATGGTCATGAATGAGTGCAAGCACATCACCACCGCTGCCATGAGCTGACTCCCCAAATAATTTTTCACTAAATTTGTCATTCAGGTCTGCACCTCCTTGTGTTTCATCCAGGAAAATCCCAAGTCCTCAGTTCCCAGACCAGCAAAATACTTTGTGGACTCCCAAGCCCTGAAGTAGCCCAGAACACTCTGCTCCTTACAGGATGCAACACATCAGCGCACATCCAGCTCATCAATCTAACGCATCAATGAGTTTGCCATCTTCAGAAGGAAATGTAGGCCTCGTCTTTTTACAATGGCTGCAACATCATCCAGGAACCAGGAGGGACAAATAAACCAAGGAATTTCCTAATGACTCTCTTCTGTGGGAAAGAGGAAAGATAACATTGTACTTCTGGCTTTTGGAAAGGACAAGAGCTCTCTTATTTACAAGCAGTGGCCTGCACTGATAATTGCATTGTAGGAAGCCGTTGTGATTAGCAAGAAACAGGGTGGGAGGGAAGAGCCAGTAAAGCTCCAGGCACAGCACAATGCTCTGTCCTTGGCACAGTCTTAATCTCCTGCTCAGAAGTCATCGTCACTTTGTACAAACAATGCAGAATCAAGGATAAGCTCGCAGACCCTTCTGGTGAAGTGTCTCAGTCACCGCCCCAAGAAGAAGACCTGGTCAGAAAGCAAAATATGAACCTTAAAAGATTCTGCTTGGGTTTAGTTAAATGGGTTGTTGCAATCTAGAAAATTGTATTTACCTATAATGCTTGTATTTGAAGTCAATTTTTAAGACTTGTTTTTACAGTAGAAGGCCAGGTCACACATCCCCTCAGCAAAATAAATTCACGTAGTGTGAGGAGGTCTGCTGGAATCAGCTGAACAGGCAACACAACTTTGGTACGGGAAGTTTAAAGTCCAGGTTTGCAGTGCTCATTCACATAAACGGTCTCTACTCATGCTAGCAGTCCCAAATTATTTTAATAAGTACTGTCATGGATGGATGAGTAAAGACTGAAAGATCTGGCCAAAATCAGTCTTTCCTATAGTTCTTAGGCAACATCAGCCCTGTTTCCTTCAGTCCAGTTCCACTGATAATACCATCTGATATCAACAAGACCGCAGCACTTCTGCAAGTGTCCCTCAGAGAAAATCCTGTCAGTGCTGCTTATTTAACCAATCTAAACAAGGTACCCTAATCATCTCTCTCTTCTCATCTCCTGTTTCTTAATCAGCGAGAGGAGTGAGTAACCCCCTTTTTCCAAAATAGACATAAATCTCTGTTCTGAATGCTGCAACCCAAAGGATAATTAGCCCAAAATTTTCAGATGCAACAGATGCCAGAGGGAGTTTGGTTTCCAAGTGCCAGAGTGCAGAGTGCTTGGAAGTAAAAAGCAAATCCCTTTCAGCTGTTTCAAGCCAAACATCAAAAACCGGGGGCCCTCTGCTACCTCTTAGGAACATTTCGTGCAGATAGCTGGGGTGAGATTTTCACAAGGAGCATGGCACTTTGTCCCTTCTAGCAGGTAAAGCAGTGGATCCCAGCAGCGGGAGGATCCTTGTTCCTCCCTTAGCTGCAACAGATGCCCTGTACATCCCTATGTGTTGCCTCACTGTTCCTCAGTTTCCCCAGCTGTAAAATAGTAGATTCTGTTCATTGTAAGGCTGAATTAATCCCTCATCGCAAAAGGCTTTGAGACTCTGGACAGGAAACTTTTATCACAAACACAGACGAATTATTAACTTCCTATATCCAGCCAGTGATGTGCTGACTCTGGTGCCAAGGGAGAGCTTTGACTTCCCAGCAAAATTCAAACCATCCAGGAGCCAAACTTGGTTTAAGACTTCCTTTTTTCTGTGAGCAAATTGGCAGCATTTTGAGAGATAGACAGTCATATCCCACCTCCCCTCCCAGTGTCTTAGATCATTAGAAGTAGCAAGAGTTGTAGATCTTTTATAGAGTGGAAAATAGTAATAAAAGAGAAGTTTCATATAAACAGCACTTTAAAAGCATTTCTTGCAATATAATAAGAAGCCATTCTATTGCTATATACAGGTTACTCTTCCAACAAAGTTATTTCTGGGGGCTAAGTACTACTGTCCCAAGGTGGACATTCACAGGGTTACTTTTCTGTCATAGGACCGGGTCTCCGAAGGCTCTCATGTCAGGGGAGTGATGGGCTCCTTCAGGGGATGAGTCAGAGCAGCTGAATTTGTTTAGGAACCAGCCTCCCTAGGCTAACATTAGCTTTTGAGAAAAACTCTCCCCACACCTTAAGTGCCTAAATCTCACAATTCAACGCACAGAGCCTTCAAATGAACATCAGAGGTAAAAAATGGTGTGCAGACACAAATGTGAACACAGGTACACTGGTCTTCGTGGGTGAACTCCTGTCCCACACTGAGGTCTCTAATTAAAGCCCAATTTCATGGTAAGAGCGCTGGGTGCAGACCAAGTTGAATGTTACCAGCTGACGGCCATTGCCTTCAAGGAAAATAAGAACTGGGTCAGACCAGTGGTCCTTGTGGCTCTGAATCTGCTTTCGGACCAGGGCTACCAGCAAACGCCAAGAGAAGACCGCAGGGGCAAGACAGGCATAGGATGATGACTCCCTCCTGGGATACCTGCCCAGCTCTCAGCCTCACAGTGGCTTCACAGGGACAAAACCACAAGCCCCAAATTTGTCAAAACCCAAGAAATAGTCGTGTATCCACAAAAACACAGCTGGGGGACTGAGCCTCTAAAATATCTCTGGGGGCCCAGGCCCAGGTGAGGGATGTTCTGAAGAACTCAGGGCTCTGTTTGCAAGTGTTTAAAACCCTTGCCTGAACCAGGCTTTTAAGAGAGCTTGGCCACCTATGGCTGTTGGCTGCCTTTTCCTTGCAGAAACCCTTTTAAGAATGTATTGCTTATATCGGAAATAAAACAGAATCAAGATTCCTGACACTTGGCTCAGAGGTGTGACTTCTGAAAAATCACAAGTGCTCCTTTCCTCAAGCACAAGGAAATACTGTTCTTTTAAAACTGTTTTAATTACCTGTGTAAATAACGTGAAATAAGAACATATGAGAGGTCTTAGAAACTGGAAATAGATGGCATTTTGAGAACACAAACATGTGAAAAAGAAAGGATAGACTTTGTAGTCCACTTTACTATCACTGTTATTGATCATTATCATGCATTGAAGACTCAGGACTTAACATAAACATAAGTACACTGAAAACTTCTAGAATACTAGGAAATATATCCAGAACTTCATCTACTCCTGATTGTCTTTCAGAAACAAAAATACATTTCACTGTGTTTGAAAATACTGTTTGAAAATGTTCTCTACTTCAATGCAGACATTTTTCTGTTTTCAGGAAAAAATTAACTATAGCACCTTCAAAAAGGCCACCTATTGGTTCAAACAAGAATGTAAGTTTTAATCTGAGTGCAATTCAGAAGACAGAATTTTTTCACCTTCAGTATAAGCAGCACGAATTTTTTTCCATCTACTTCAATTGAATCTGTGCTTGATATTTGTTAACCACTTCTACTCTGAAATTTGTATTTAGTATTTGTATGTAAATTAAAACAGGCCTTCTGTATTGGTATAAGTTACAAAATATCTGCAGCAAAGATATTTTTGTTCAGAAGGTTTAACTGTCGGTTATTTCTGTATTTGGTTTTCTAGATTATGTTTTTGCTTTGCTTTCTGATTAGCCATCAAAGAATAAAAATAGTGTAAGAATCTGGCAAAATGGCCATCTCAGCTGATGGCTGTTTTCTTACCTACAAGCAAAAATCAACCCCAACTAGTAAATACTAACTTAAAATTTGTGAGCACCCAAAATCATAGGTGCCACAGGAAAGTTCTACTACTCAGGCATATTTTAAATATATCCATGGGAAGGAATCAAAGAAAGTGCAAATACTTAGAATTACAATATCCATTGAAGCTTAAAAATGTTTTGGTTTGTTGTTTGAAATAATTCTAAGCTCAGGCATATGCCAGCGCATTTAACATGGAAATGAGCTGTGCCTGATCAACAGTTTAACAAGAGGAACATTTGAGCAAAACCTATAGCTCCAGTAGTACCTGAGCGGTTTGCTACTCTTGATCATTAAAAAAAGCAAAGATAGATTCAGTGAGACAATGGTTGAGTTGGGGCTGCATGCCACCATAAAAGATAAATTATTCCCTACCTTTGGGGGAAATCTGAGCTAGTTGACATGTGTGAAGATTTTTTAGTTTATCAGGAAACTGTAAGACAAAAGACATTCTTTGAAGGGGCACCATCAAATTGTAATCTCTTCGTCTAGGTTGGGTTTTTTTTGTTTTAAATCAAGGAGATTAAAGCGAGGGTCCAGACTACTAGCTGACGACTATGAGAGCAATGTAAATACTACCATAGGTCTAGATCTAGCCCCCCAAGAAGACATGATAGCCCTTCTCCAAAGAGTTTGCAATTTAGTAAGGGCAGGTCTCCAGCACCATGCACTCAACTCCATGGAGATTCCCAAACCTAGGACTGAATGCTTGACTTTTGGTACCAAGATTCATACAACCATCCTGGCACAATGATGGGAGACAAGGCCAGTATGCACATGGACAAGGTTGACCAGAGGATTTGAGCCACATAGGCCTTATTTGCTGCATTTTATTTTTAACCTGCATTTGCCATTACGATCTTTGCAAACAATTGTGGTTTTACTGTCAATTCCCCTAATTTTTCATCTTTTCCCTTCTTCCAGTTATTACGTAGAAATGACCCACAGGAACAAACAGTGGATCCAAGCAATCAGGGAGGGGAAATGTTCAACTATCAAAAAGCATAAAGCAAAGAAATGATGAGAAAACAAAAAATACCCCTCCATCTTTGTGTGGCATTTGTCACAAGAGTAGGTGTCGTGGTTTAACCCCAGCCAGCAACTAAGCACCACGCAGCCGCTCACTCACTCCCCCCCATCCAGTGGGATGGGGGAGAAAATCAGGAAAAGAAGTAAAACTCGTGGGTTGAGATAAGAACGGTTTAATAGAACAGAAAAGAAGAAACTAATAATGATAATGATAACGCTAATAAAATGACAACAGTAGTAATAAAAGGATTGGAATGTACAAATGATGCGCAGGGCAATTGCTCACCACCCGCCGACCAACACCCAGCCAGTCCCCAAGCGGCGAATCCCTGCCCCCCCCTTCCCAGTTCCTAAACTAGATGGGACATCACATGGTATGGAATACACCGTTGGCCAGCTTGGGTCAGGTGCCCCGGCTGGGCATGAGAAGCTGAAAAATCCTTGACTATAGTCTAAACACTACTGAGCAACAACTGAAAACATCAGTGTTATCAACATTCTTCACATACTGAACTCAAAACATAGCGCTGTACCAGCTACTAGGAAGACAGTTAACTCCATCCCAGCTGAAACCAGGACAGTAGGTAACCACTTTGCAGGGAGAAATATGATGATGCCTCATGGAAACCTTTTAAAGTAATTTCTAACAACTATATTCACTACCAGGACAGTCACTAAGAGGTTGCCAGGAGAGAAAATAAAAGCTCCTAGACTGTTTCCGTACAGTCTGCACTCGATGTTATGACTATTACATCAATGCCTAGAAATGATAATGGGATGAGGGCCCTCCCCAGCCAGGCACCATGAAAAACCATACTGAGAGGTTGTTGCGGACCAGCAGACAATGAGAGCTTTCTTACTCTCATCTTCGTACTTGGGAAGTTGAGGCATATCCTGTGCGGAGTCGCCCTTGCCACAGCTGTATGGAGGCCTGTCCTCATCCCCGGACCTGGTCCTTACCCACCCTGAGCATCCCTTTCCCCGCTGGGGAGGACGTCACGGTCCAGGCTGGAAGACGGGTACTTCTCGGTCCCCACTTCCCCAGGATCACGACCCAAACCCCTCTATCCCTAAATCCCTCCAGCCCTTGGCAGCCCAAAGCCTGCTCCCAGAGCTCTGACGCCGCGGCCGCAAGTGCTCAGTGGCTCCCTGGGAGGCTCCATCTGAAGGTCTGGCCGAGAGGCAGCGAGCCCCACGCTGATGCTGCGGGCCTGTCCTTTGGGCACCTTCCCTTCCCACCACGCCAGGGCTGCCTTTGCGGTGTTTTAATTGCCACAGGGCTGGGAAAGCCCCGCTCTGGTGCCTCTGCTCTCCAGGATACATCCCTCCTCTCCCTCCCCTGCTCTGCTCCATACATGAATACATTTCTCTCTTTTTTTTTTTTTTCCTTTTGGTATTTATTTTTTTTTTCTCTTTCCCATTACCCCTTTAATGCAGAGCAGGGCTGCTGATTACAAAAGAGGCAGTTTGACTCGAGCAATAGGTCTTCTTCACTAATCCTCACTGTCATGGAAATTCCAGCTGCTACAAGAATAAGAGGCTCAATCCATATTTGCCAGCTCTAATATGAAATCTGTCAGGGCCCAAATTAATGAGTTCCAAATTCCTTACATCACGATAACAGGTTAAGACTGGTCAATTAATTACATAAATCCTTCCCGATTCATTGTGCATTTTCAGGCGAGATTGTGTCTTACATAACGGGGTGACACAAGGCCTTTTGGCTCTTGCTGTTCCGCAGAAAGGCCTCCATTTAAGCTCAGCCTGCCTGCCACGGAGGCTGCTAAGTGTCGCGCCTTGGCTTTACACTGGCACCTAATTGCTTTTGTATGAAAAATAGAAAAAAAATATTTATTTTTTTTTTAAATTGCGGAGCCCGGCGCTGCCGTGCCGTGGGGGCCGGTGCGTGGGGGGCCGGCGGGGGGGCTTCTCCGTGGGGAGGCAGGTGCAGCCCCCCGCCGCCCCGGCTGACCGCCATCCCCCGCGCGGTGGGCGCCTCCCCGTTTTGCCTGGTTGCGGAGCTGCCCGGCTGCGGCAGGGGCTCTGGGATGGGGGGTGGGCAGCAGTCAAAGCGAGAAATAACAGAAAAATATTTCGCGGTGCCCGCGGAGAGCCGCGGACACGAAGCGCGCTGCCGGCGCGGGGGTCGCCGCCCCGCCCCCCCCGCGCCCCGCCCCGCCCGGCTGCGCGCCTCTCGCTGACCCGCAGCGCCCCCTGGCGGCGCGGCGCCGCGGGCGGGAGCGGCGTCTGGGCGGGGAGGGGGGGGAGGTGGGAGGGAGCCCGGGGCGGTGGGGGGGGCGCGCAACAACGGGCTGCCGGGGGTGGGGGGGGGCGCGGAGCCGGTCTCCGCGCTGCCCCCGCGGGCAGAGCCGGTCCGGCGCCTTCCCCGGCGCCTTCCCCGGCCGCGCGTGGGCGCGGGGACGGGACGCTGCGGGAGCGCGGGCGGCCGGCCCCCCGGCCTCCCCCCGCCCCGGCCCGCTCCCTCCCGCCTCTCCCGCCGTTGCCATGGACTGCGGTTGCCACGAGTTACCGGACCGAGGCCGGGCGGCCTCGCTCCTCGACGGCCCCCCCCGCCCACCGCCCGCGCGGGCACGCGCGGGCACACGCGTGCGCGCACGCACGCACGCAGCCGCCGGCTGGCGCGCACGCCGCCGCCGCCGCCGCCGCCGCCATCGGAGCCATGCGCCGGGGCGGGGGGGGGGCGGGGCGGAGAGGACGGCGGCCCCAGGTAAGGCGCTCGCCCCGCTCCGCACCGCGGCCGGCGGCCCCGGGGCAGGGCCGGGAGGGGCCGGGGCGCGGGGAAGGGCCGGGCCGGGGCGCGGCGGCGGCAGGGAGCGGCGCTGCTGCCTGCCGGGGAGCGCGACCTGGGATGGTGGCTGCCTTTTCCCTTTTTTGGGTTTTTTTTTTGGTTTTTTCTTCTGCCCCTGTTTTTTTTGAAGTCCTCCTCCGCGCCCGCCGCTTGCACCGGCGGCACGGCGCGGTGCCCCGCGGGAGCAGCCCGGTGGCCGAGCCCCCGGTGGCAGCTTCGGCGGCCGTACCCATGCCCACAGCCACCCCCACGCGGGGGTCTCGCCCATTCAAAACCCGGGGGGGGTCAAGGCCGAAGCAGAAAGGCCGGTTTCTGCTTTGAAAGGTCACTTGAATTATTTTCTAAGGGGGCTTTATTCCACAAGGCAAAGCACCGATTTAAGACGTTACCGGGTATTTTTAGCACCGAAGAAGAGAATAATCGTGTCTTTCCTAAGGCATTTGGGCCTTTCATGAAAAGAATCGAGTTGATGCTGGAAATAATCATGTACGTTTTTCCAACAACTGTAATAGCTGGTGGAGAAATGTAAACGCCCTGGCCGTGAGAGCGCAGCTCCTAGTCCTGCAAGGGCAGAGGCGACCCAGAAACACACACACACCTCTTACCCCTGAACACGCTGACTGCGCCTGTACCTTCTGTTTTACAGCAGAGCAAGTCACAAACACCGCGTACCTATATAATTTAAATATTGCTCTAGAAAAAAATTTCAATATGTCACATGTCCAAAAAAGACACGGACACAGAATGTTGCAGGGTTACAGATTGGGGCATTTAAGAGTACAAATTTTCTTAACGCTTATAAAACTACAGTGCAATTTAAATGAAAATTTTCATTCCAAGAGACAATCGTTCTCGAAAGTATATTTCAATGACACTGTAAGTAACCGGTTGCTTAATACTAGTTTACAATATTCTGAAGTTACACGTTACAGAACTTGATAGCACATAGGACCGGAGTTTTTTCACTTCTCTACATTTTCTACAAAAACAGTAACGATGACAACCCCAAACACAACAGTTTGCATATATGTACATATTACAAAAATAGTTGAAGAGTAAATACACATGGTAAGTCATAAAGTGATTAGGATATTGAAATAAAGGAAACCTTACTGGCAGGTTTACACACAAGACAAAGTAGTAACTTGTTTAATTACTTAAAAGCTTCTAAAAAATCATCATAAAAAGGAGAATATAAAGTTCTAAGCAAAAGCTAAAGTGAAGCTTTTGAGTTCAAAATTAGTGCAATTACATATAAACTAGCAATAGTAATTAGATGATATTAGGAACTACGTATTAGCCTGTTTAAAAAAACTAGCAGGAAATACTGGCATTTTTCAAAACTATAAAATGAGAACCAAAATACTCGTGATCAACTGATCAAAATATATGACAGTGCTGAAAAAAATCAACAAATCACTGAAGTCATAAAAGACATTAAAAATATTTTTTACATTTAAATTTGTAGCAGTTACATTTAAATGTTCCAAATTAAACAAAATGTCTTAAAGCACTTATATGCAGTTACATACAGCTGATACAAAAAGACAACATACTAGAATACTTTTTCTTCCCCTTCAATAAGAAAAATTCCAGTAATACTAGCTATGCAAACAACATTCAAAAGATAAATATTTAAATAAATTTCTGTCAAAGAAATTTCTTCTCAGAAGAAAGTTCTGTTACAGTAGTCTTAGAATTTTTGAACAGGGTGACAAAGAAAATAACAGAACAACAAAAGAACTATTAGAAAACAAATATTTATTTCAGAAACATCTTCATTCTGAAAACACTCACTGGCATACAGATAAGCTCCTAGAATTAAAAAATAAAAACCAGCCACAAAAGCTCTCCAAACCTTTTATTTCTGTAATTTTCATCAGATTTTGAGGATGTGTTAATAGGCCAGAATTGTAAAGTGCTTCAACAGTTTAGCTCATTCTTTTAAAACAAAATAAAAGCCCACTACCCTGACATTGCATTAAATAAAAACACAAATATCTTTCTCAGACATTATTCCAGCTTTTGTTTTTATATTTTCCCCATCTTGTAAATAAATGCACTAAACAATTTTTCTTGTAATGTGCCATCTTAAAAAAAAAGAAAAAAAAGAAAAAAAAAAGAAAAAAGTCAAGTAATCAAAATCTCTGCCTGGCAGTTAGCAGCTATTTTTTAAGCTACTTTTAGTGATAACTTGTTGCTCTAATTAAATGTTACCACTTTCACATTAAAATAATGTTGCTGCTAACTCACAAGCTGAGAAGGTGAATAGATACATTTGTGCAATTCAGTAAGACCCAGCAAAAAGAAACACCAATATTTGTCTTATAAAAGTGCTACCATCAACAAAATACAGTGGCTTAAAGTAGTTACCTAAGAGATGTTATCCTCGGGCTATTAAAACATGTTTCTAAAATTACACACATTCCCAGCTGGATGCTTTAAAAAAGCATGCCCACACATGCCTATGCTACTCTTTATTAGCTGGCCATTTAATAATCTATTGTTTCTGTACTTCACAGGTTTAAAATGCTCCTTCTTTGAAAGCATCCACAGAATTCTTAAAAAAAAAAACAAACCCCAAACATATCTATCTATCTATTTATATATATACATCTCCATTTCTAGGCTGGTAACTACACCACCGAAGTTAATGGGAGCTTTGCTAAGGGTGATCAGACCCCCTAGCTCTTTTTAATAGCAGTTAAATGTCAAATATAAATACAACAGTACAGTGAAACATATTCCTTTGACAGAATCTGGGACAAGACACTACACAGCTGCTGTTAACAATAAAGAGCAAAACTGATGTTTAATCAAAATAAGCGTTGGTGGTTACGAAGTTGTGTTCAAGCCTGCCTTTTGTGAAAAAGTCAATATTCCAACTTGTTAACTATAGCCACAATGAAATCAGCAGCTCCTGTTACTCCTAAAGAGTGGAGAGGTCCACATCTGTAAAGCATGTTATTAGCTATGTGATTATCATCATCTTGGAGAGGGAGATACTCTCTGAGCTGCTAAACTAAAACATCTCCCCCAGCATCTTCAAATATAGGTGCCTAAAGTTAAACATGCTGGATGAAGTCCTGGCCCTAGCGAGGTCGATGCAAAATTCAGCCATTGGTTTCCATGGACTTCATCCAGGATTTTCACTAGGAACAACTATCCATAATTCCCTGGGAACTGAGAATCTCCACAGCAAGGCTAGAAATGATGTCATTTTTATTAATATTTCTAACTTCCAAGCAACCACGCTCAAGAATTTTGGCCTTCAGTTCTTACGCATGATAAAACCGAGCTTTCCATAAACATTACAGAAAGACCAGGGGAAGATATATTTATATCTCAAATTGTCAGCAGCATATAGTTTGTACAAATGTTGTTTTGCTGATGTTGCTGAGCTACTTTAAAAAGTTAATACCTTGCGGGGTATGTAATTTCATCACCAATGTCAAATGACTTCTAAAGATGAAACTTCTCTGATGCAAATTACAAAAAGATGCTTTGAATATATTTGATATGATATACCAACTTTTAAGATGAGGAATTAAGTTATCTTTATTTTCCAGATCTGAGACATGCACTCACTAAGGGAAATATTTTAACTGCCACGTATGTCAGCAGAGCATGACTTACCCAATACTGAGATTTTAATAGTCATAAAAACCTAAATGTAATAGGTAGCGTGTAGACCTGAATCAACATATGTAATAAATCAACAAAGAAATGGTATCAAGCTCTGTTTTGAAAATTTCGTAAGGACATATGGTTGTATTGATGACGTGTCTTTTAGATACATGTTACCAGCCAGCCGTGTTTATGTGGTACATGTTACCAGTAAACAGAGCGGAAACCACTTTGTACTGTCCTTAAGATAGCAATACAGGAATGATTTTTCATGATTCTTCAGAAGCTGGGCTTGCTTTACATCCACATGAAATGCTGTCATCACTAGGTCCGAGCCCGGAGGATGAACTGCAGAAAAGGGGAGAGAGAGGGAAAAAAAAAAAAAAAAAATAAAAGGAGGAAATTGGTTTTCACAACACACTCAAAGCCTGAGTAACAGAGGAGAACTTTAATTATCTCCAGTCACAAAGAGAGACAGGAAATTTGGACTTTTAATTAGCCATTTGGAGTGCAGTTGGATATTTTTTTAGCAAGATAATTTAAACGCGAATAATTCAAGTCTGACTAAATGAAATTCACATAATCAGAATGCAGATAATTGAATTTCTACTGCATTCATTAATTCAGTGTGGAGGTGTGTGTGAAGACTTCTATGATGAGCTGTCACAGCTCAATAAAATCTCAGTCAATTAATTTTTTCATTATCTTAGTATTACATCAACAAAAAAAGCAAAGCATGCGCGTGTGTATGTATGTATATATAATCGCAGAAAGTAAGGAAATACAGAAATCACCTCTCTGAATCAGAGTCCGCATCGTTTTTTCCTTTTTTTTTCTCTTCTTCTTCTATAGGAAAACGTCTGTTCAAAGAGGCAAACTTATGAATCGCATCAGCAACAGAGTATTTGGTCTGTCCAGATACACAAGCCTCCATATCTTCTGGGCTTAGCTGAGTCTGTAAGAAGAGGTGAAGCCTACTGTCTGAAAGCAATAATGCGTCTTGTAGGATCCTGGAACACGAAAAAAAGTTAAATGTTTTTATATAGATGCACATACACACATATTTTCGCCAGAACAAATTCTAAATGATGTCCTGCTTTTAAGTTTTCAGATGAATCCTAAATCAGTAACAGAAGGTAATGAACATATTAAAATGATTAGGTGTGTGTTACTTTCTTATTACATTATTTGGAATTTTAGGTGAGTAAAAACACGAAGCTAATAGTTAGGCACATCTGCTATTAGAATAACATCAAGGACATTTCTTCCATTTAACCATCTGTTATTACCACATGGATCAATTAATGATTTTTAGGCAGTTGGAGGCATATACTCTTATGAAAATTTGGTCTCCATTTGAGAACGCTTTTTTTTTTTTTTAATAGCTAAGCTTTTCTAAAACTTACAAGGCACCAATTTCTTTGGTGGGGGAAAGAAGTGTGTACTGAGACAGAGGACATCATACACATGCAGTGTCAGGACTTTGAAATACCTGTGAACAGAGCTGATGCTAGCCAAAATCATTTACACTTTTACAAATATGCATACATTTAAGCTAGAATTAAAATGCTAATACTGATTTAAATTTACTTACAGTTTTTAGGGAATCTTAAATACTATTTCATTCCAGCTATTCTTTTCAAAAGTCCATTTTAATCTTTGTGTTATATGTATTTTAAATTAAGTCTTCAAATAAATTTAGCACTGAGTATTTACTTACATCAAGTGAGAGTAAACAAAATACAATACATTCCAGTAACACAGAAAGTTGTAGAGATAGTTTTACAAGGACTGAGAATTGAAGATTATCATCACTATTTGGGGGGTGGGGCAACTTTGCTGGAACATTTCTCTAAAGAATGAATTCTTTAATATGCAAATCTTAGAATGATTAACAAGAGATTTTTTTTTATATGTACATTTAATTTTACTCATGTAATAAAGTCATCAGAGCCTATGACCATGCCAAACAGTGCTCCACAGAAAATTATTAAAATAACTTTAAACAAATCAAAACTATTAAGAGTCAATATTTACCTATTTCTACTCATTTAGATTACATCATTTCCAAAAAAGTCATTGCTATGCAATAGGAAACAAGAGATGACGTGAATGTAAGAACTAGCAAGAGCAGAAAGAAATATTGCATTCTGTACGTACTCTTGACTAAAATGAAAAGTATAACTGATTAGTTCCTTCTCTCAAATAAGATTAACGGTGTGTTTGGACTGTAATGTTTTAAAACACAAATACATTCTGAAAACTGTTCTCTAAGGTGGCGAACATTACAATAACATTTTATAAATACACTAAAGGATTTTTGGCTTCATCTAAGCCTATAAAAATCTGCCAAACCAAAATAAGTAATAAGAGATATCTAACTGAAAATGCAGGATGTTTGTGTACACACACATTTCATTTGCCTAGGTAAACACACACACAGGCTCAACCAAATAACTCAAACTTTGACACGTTCCAATGAGGAAATCTCTGCAATGACCCTAATGATCTACCAGGTGCATTTCAAATTCAGTCTCAGAAGGACCAGATTTCACTGAAGTTCAAAATAAGCACACTTTCATACCTAGAGAAAGCTTTTTCAATCCGATCTAAATTCTCACAATTTTACTTAAAAATAAACATAGCAAATAGACATCTGTAAAAATCAATGCACGCAGTGTATTAATACACAAATAAACTTCTTCGTAGTCTAAAAGAAGCCAGCAAATGCTGTGTAAAAATGATTCAAAACACAGAATTTACAGGTCTACACACCTTGACAGCAACAGCTTCATGAATACAGTTTGAAAAGCCATCATTCAGCGGCCAGTAAAAGAGGATTTCAGCCTTGACTCTTGATAAACATACATTCCAAACAAAGCCAAACATTGCAACAAGAAGTAAAAGAAAAAGTATCATTCCACACAATAAATCCACGTTTATAGTTTATTCAACTGGGCGAGTAAATATTCTCCTTCCTCTTTTCTTCCTCTTAAAAAAAAAAAAAAAAAGAAATTAAAAAAAAGAAAGAAAAAAAGAAAAATAACATGCTGGAGTTTACTGTGGAGTAACTAGAGTTACTGTTTTTCCCAGGCTTACGAGCACAATGAGGGGATGCACATTTCCGCAATTCTAACATTTGCGTGTCTAATACCAAGTAACCCAGCAAAAAGCCAAGACATTAAATTCTGTGGATGGCATTTAGTTTCACAGATTCTCCTCTTGCTGCACCTTCAAAAGTTTCCTGCCAACCAGCAAAAACACAAGTAACTAACTGTTCATGAGATTACACTACACTTACAGCTCTGTTGCTGTTTGAAATGTATTTTATTTTCTTTATAAAATAATGGGTAATCTTTAAAATTGATTTTAGATGGTTTGAGGCATTACACCAGAGAAGTAATGAGCATTAATGTCAATGATATTGGACACAAATTCATTTTAGCTTTATTTCATGTCCAGTACAATTCTGCTAAGCCTTGAACTGCTAAAGCACTGTTATTAACTCGGCAGTAACCTAACACATGGAACAGCAAACAAAAGTGATAAGTAAGAGTACAGACTGATCAGGACCTCAAGGCTACTGTCCTTTTTCTGCAGCTATAATTCAATTTCCAATTTTACTTTACATTGGACTCATTATTTCACAGTAATTTTCTTTTCTGCTTCATAGTGCCATCTGGAGGTGAAAGGAGTGAAGAGAAACCAAGGCGAAGAAACAGAAAGATGTTCATAAAGCTAATCACACACATACAGATACATAGATACATGTATATGTGCATATATATGTTCACAAGGGGGGGAGGGGACCAAACACTCAATGCATTTTGCAAACCACTTAAAACCATCCTGAAAGCAAATACATGAACACCTTTCACCCAGTCATACCCTTGAAGAATTTTTTTCTTTCTTTTAATTAAAAAAATATAACTTCTGCTTCCCCCTTCCCCCCCATCTGAACCAACAGGTTAGATTGCTTTTTAATTGCATCCTTCAAGCAATCAAAATGAAAAATAAATTCTGTGCTATCCGTAAGCGTTATGCCTTCCTGTTCAAAATACTCCTTCAAGGAAATAACCATACATTTGTCACCAGATGTTACTAGTAGTAGTAAGTGCTGGTATAGCAGTTGCTCTCCAGGGCTTTTGCTGTCCTGGGGACTCACTACATGAAGGGTTGTACATCTAAAAAAATAGACTTGGCTCCAAGGACTTTAAAAATCAAAATTACAAAACACCACCTAACAAATTAAAAACACAAGAGGAAAGGCAGAGTGTCATAATATTAATACTTGGATGTCTTAGCAGAGGCTGAACGCGTGAGCAGTTTGACCACAACCAGTAGCTCTCCCAGTGCTTCTCAAACAGTTTTATTACAGCCAGTGTCAATGCAAAGCTGCGGTTACAGCGATGTAAATCAGCTCTCGCTGCTGTTGCGCTAATGGAAGAGTCACGGCTCACGGTGATAATTCCTATAAACTGACTGAGCGTACTTAAGAGAACAACAGACTTTCTATGCACGCCTGGAATAAGAAGGAAAGGCTAAATCCTGCAAGTCTTGATCCCATCAGTAGTCATTACTTGTCAGAGATCTCACTCCTCTCGGCCAGATTGCTCACGTGCATAATGACTACTTATGTGATTAAGGGGGCTGCAGGACAAGGCTCTACATTTGAATTAGAGATAATAAAATCATTTTTTATTCACAGCCACGCGAATCTTTGTTTGTAAGCTTTCAGTAAACTCTCATGATCTCTAGACCTTTAAAGAAGCAGGGCCGAAAAACGTCACTTCACAATCGGGAGAAATAATGTCCTTTTTGAAGGAAATGCTGGATACTATACGAGGAGTATTTCTCCTTCCCGTGTTACAGCAAGAACATTTACAAAAGACAAAACATGTGTTTTGTCTTATTTGGACAAGGTCCAAAATCTGGTTTTCTTCAACATGATTTTATTAGGTATATTATACACTGTTCTGCTGGAGGAGAACAACATATGGCTGAACAGTACAACTTAATCCTAACTAAAGATTTCCTGTATCTACTGTAACCTAATACAATGACAGATGCACACTTGCATGTGTGTGGAAGGTTAACACTCTGATTTTGTTTTTGACAAATTTATTCTGCCCATTTACATCATACCATGAGAGCAAGGGAAGGAAAAAAATAAATAAAAAAGAGGAGTTGAGAGGCGGGGGATGATGACAGCCTGTGCTGTGGTGCCCTCTATTGAGCATCGAGCCCTGAGCCCCAGCCCACAGCAAACAAAGAAAGCCCCAGTTTCCTCTTAAAAAAAGCCGACTGTTTCCTCCTTCATTTTTTATACGGGAGGAAATGTTACTGATAGCGAGCAACTGTGAAGCAACTGTTGGGCATCTGATAATGCATACGTTTAGGAAAGGACCAAGTGACACGCACCTGCTAGGCATTATTCACTTCACTCGCCAGATAGGAAATATTAGCAAGGCTCCATTGGAAGGAGGCAGCCACCACCCACCCGAGGAGATCCCACCTGCCCCACGGCCACCGATGCTCCCGCCTGAGCCCCGGCAAGCTGGCATCCATCGCTTTTGGAGCCAGACTCCCACTTTCCACATCCCTGAGGAAGCGCCTGGTGGAGACACCTCTGGGAGAGGAAGGTGGAAGGTGAACCTTCCTCTGGTCACCTCTGACCCTGCACCAGGTCCTGCTTGTGGGACTGCCGTGGGAAAGGTAAGGAGGTGTGAGGAGGAGGGCAAAACCCCAGCCACCTCCAGAGAATGGCTCTGCCTTAGGCAGCCGAGTTTTGGGTGGCTTGCTTGCTCCAGCACCAAGTGAGCCCAACGCACAGCCACCTGGAGCAGCAACAGTGTGGATGTCCTTCGACTCCTGTGGATCCGAGTGCTGCATTTCTCAGAACTCCTAGTATGTCTTCCACCTCATCATAAACTGCATGTTTGAAAACTAACTGAAGACTAATCCTTTTTCCTAAACCACGTAACTTTGGGGGATCCAACTGTATTCAATAAAAAAAAAATGCCAGCGACTGAACCCAACTTCATTTAAAATGGTTTTGTTAATTAGTTTTCTAATAAGCAAACCCCAATGATCTTCTGGGAAGGTAATCTAAACCCCAAAGTTAAACCTGTGCAGCTACAAAGGGATGAAAGCAAAGAGGATCTTACAGAACTTTAATATTATAAGACAGTGTTTTAATTTTGAGGTCTAATTTAAGAATAAGCTTTTCCTGTGAATTTACAGACATCCTCAAAGGATGAGGATACTTACCAGGAAAAACACGTAATTTTCCTTATTCTTACAAAGTAATTCATAATTGAAAAGGGGCTAGCTGACTTCCGTTAATGCAAATGGCCTCTTG
Source organism: Haliaeetus albicilla (assembly GCF_947461875.1). Taxonomy (NCBI): domain Eukaryota; kingdom Metazoa; phylum Chordata; class Aves; order Accipitriformes; family Accipitridae; genus Haliaeetus; species Haliaeetus albicilla. Next base: position 43,675,101 of record NC_091484.1, read on the forward strand.
AAATATTAAATTATGCCCAGACAAGAAGTGAGCTTTACGGCTCTTCATCACTCAGAGATAATAACCTGTAAGACAAGCAGGTCTTACCCTGAATTTGTGCAGTAAAGCCAAATCAAAATGGGACACTCCTTTCCAGATTTCAGCAAACTCTAGTGCTTTGCTTTAGTTTCCAGCTGTTGGCCTAATTCTCGTCCTATTGTGCTCAGCACAGAGAGGCTTCACAAAGGCTCCAAGTACGCACCTTGCCCCGTGCTGACTTGTTCTGGAGCGAGACGTGAAGGAGGACAAGAGAACTCCATAGGCATCTACATACAGGCAATATGGAGGTGCTCCCAGGGCCAGAAGCCAAGTACCAGAGAGCCTCCCACCGCTCGATCCTTACTCCTCGGGCACGTGGCTCCTGCCCAGGCAGACACTACAGCAACCTGCTCACACAGCAACAGGCACAGGGAATAAACTGAGACTGCGAAAGATCTAAACTCCATTTCAGAGATAGCTTGGGTCCTGAAAACCTCACAAGGCACTGAGTGCAGAGAGGAGCTCGGGTTCCTGCGTCGCATGTGGGCATTTGAAAAATGTTACCTGTGAACCTCTTCCCTTGACAGGTCCACACAGGCTCCAATCCCATTTCTTCCCGCTGCCACAAAGAAACACCAGCAGGGCTGTAAGCTTGTGCATGGCGACTGCCGTCATTGCTGGGGCAAACAGAGCACTCCGCCTTGCAGTTCTGGGTTACACCACTCCATGCAACTACTTTCTGGCTCCTTTCCCACCCCCTTGCTAATATACCAGGGAGGTCCTGCTTCCCCTGGCATTGCCACACTACAGAACATGCAATCACCCAGCCCTAGAGCTTATTAAAGTCAAGTGTGTGTATATATATTACACACACACACGCACACTTGTTAATGAGTCCCATAAATTCAATTTCAGAGAAAGAAGTCATAACCTTTGGTTCATACTCGTTAAAAAAAAAGGGAAAAAAACCATCATGGCAGCCTAGCTGAGGCAGTAAAAAGATCCCTTCTGGAAGCAGCAGCAGCAGCACAGAGGTGCCAGCCAGCAGAGGGCAATGGTACAGCACATAAGGCGCCAAGCCAATTCATCACTACACAACTCTATCTGAAAATTCCTTCCAACTGTTCCCCAGGGCTGAGAGAAAGCTAACACCTTTCTAAACAGCATCCAAGTTCAAACATTTAAATCTTTACCTTACAACAGAGGTGCTTCTTTTCCCTTTCCTGGACTAACAGCAGTGAAGTAAAATGCTCCACATGCTGTCATTTTCTGCTGTCAGCACCCATTTAAGCTACAGATATCCACAAAATTGGAGAGCGAGGATGTGTTTTAAGAGAATCTACCTCTCTGGTTTGCCTTCTGAAGCACAGACAGTGGTTGCAAATATTTTTGATGCTGAAATACTGTACCTCGTTACCAGATTGGCCTCTTTGCCATTTTAAAATAAGAGTGATTTTAGAAACGCACTACTCCATGGGACAGCACAGCTAAGCTAGAACTGCTCAGACCCAGGGACCTGAACTACCATACCCTTTGTATGTCCATTAATATTATCACCTCTAGAAGCACAGTCACTCTACGTCACCACCCTTCTTTCCTGAAGTGCAGAAAAAACCCTCTGATCCTCTTCTGCTTTCCCTTCCCTGTTAGGCATGCCTTCAACCAGTATTTATTGGGTATCCTTTCGGTCACAGATCCTATGTAACTGTATACAGAATATTACTCGTACAGCAGTTAGCTCTTCCTGCCTTCAGCTCTTAAGCCTAATACACCTCAGGACCAATGATTTGTTGTCTGTTAGGGAGGCTTATAATTATAATACACTGACTGGAAAAACAGTGGGTCCAATATTCCTCTACCCACTCAGCACAAGGCTTAAAGCCTACTGAAATGATATGCTTTTTCCTTTGCTTATGCAGTTCTGATTCATGGAAACATTGACACTGAAAGAAGATTAATAGTCTTTTCTTGCAGTGTTTTACCATGCCCTTACCCCGAGCAGTGGCTAAAGAGAAGCTGTAAATGCATACCCAATTCCTGCCCCAGCAGCTGTAAGCAGCCTGCTCTCTCACTGGCAGTGCCAGGGTACTATAAGAATGGCAGAGAAAGCAGAAAATTACACCAACAGGGTCTCTGCCACTGCAGAAGGTGAAGTGGTTACAGCAGCAGGGCTGAGGAATGCAGTACTGAAACTCATACAGCATTCCCTTGTCACACAGGTCAGATTCTAGCTAAGCCTGATGAATAATTTTACACAGATTGCAGCTGTACTGAAAATGGTCACAGCTGCTAGAGCTTGTTTATGTTAGTGGGACTGGTAAACAAAGTAATTGGCATTATAGGAAATATCTGTGTTAGGAGATCTCACTACAGATTTTTCCCAGGTTCCCAGGGGTTTAGCCCACAAAGACACTGATTTTCCATAAACATAATGAGAGAGAGAAGTCTGTTTCTTTGTATGAGAATATCTATCTCATTCTTGAAAGATAGAAATAGACATCACAGTGAAAGATCTCCCAACCTCAGTACACAATTGCAAAGTGACATAAATCCAAAACTATTATTTATAACCAATGCAGTGAAACACAATGGAAAAGCCTTATAACCTATAGAGATGAAGTCACGTGTATGAAATATGACTGTGCAAATAAAAAATAAAACCAAATGTGTAACATGTACAGATGACCACACGGTGGCTCTCAAGTACCAGAGATGAGCTATTTTAAACCAGAACATTGATGACATCATAAAAAATGCCAACATCCCTAGGATAGACTGTACTTACTTTTCCAGGAATTCTTGCAGACCCTGCCGGCGATGGTCCACGTGATGAGGATTGTTCATATTGAAAAAGGGAGTTTTAGATGGCAGTTCAGGTAGCTGTCTTTATAAACAAGAAGCAAATACACAGTTAAAACCAAATCTGAAACAGCGCAGAAAAATACAGTAATCAAATGCCAACCCCGAGCATATGAAAATCATGGGTCATGTTCCAGAAGCTCATGAAATCGAATTTGGGAACACAAGGTTGAGAAACTGGAGGGCTTCTCATGCACCTCAAAGGGAAAAATAAATGAATGTGACTTTTCTGGTCCAGTCATAAAGCCTGCATGAATGCCTGGCTGGGTCTCTTATGGTCCTCACAGAACCCAAGCACATCCTAAAAGTGCAGAGAGGAGGTACGTACACTTATGCTAGATTGCTATTTCAGCTACCTATGCATAGCAAAAGGAAATGCAGATCAAATCTGTTACAAGTTAGACGGGGCTTAACTTACCAAACCAAGGCTATCAGTACAAACCACATTCTTCTGCATTTAAAGCAGAGAAAACGCCTTACAGAGAATAAACTTGTGCTAGTAAGAAACACAGGACACTTTCCAGCTCTGATTTCTGTAATTCTCAGAATAAAGATGAAACAATCCTCCCCTTCCATGATTGACAGATTATTAAATAGCCATACATAAAGTTGCTCACATAAGCACTGCATTGCTCTGAAGTCTCTGCCGAAGCCAAACGAACTCTCGAAAGCGTCGTCTAACACAGGATGTTTTCCTTGTGAAGCACATACTGTTTGTCTGTTGGGAAATAAAAAACACTTTGCTTTGTAAATCAGCTTAAGCTAAAGTGCAGCCATGGTATTAAAAACACATCCGAGATGCTAATCCCTGAGACACCAATGGAAAGCTTGGCCTTAATTCAGTTTAGGTTAAGGACTGTGCTTTATCTCAGACAGGACTGGTGACAGTTTCTCCTGCTTCTCAGGGAATTATTTTTCATCGCTTTTTTTCTTTTTAAAAGCAAGACATATGGATTACGGTACAACTTGCAGTAACAGGAAAAAAGATCTCAGAAAGAAGTTTCAGCAGATAATGCCAGTCTTTGCAGGGGGGGAAATCATGTTTAGCTGTTCTAGTTATAATCCTGCAAACAGTTAGCTACATAGAGTTCTTCCAGTATGCAATCCTACTTAAACCAAATAAAAAAAACCAATGTGACTGCTCTCCGCAAGTGGCAGCATTTGGAAATTTTCCCACAGAACACTATTAGCCCACCAGAAAAATGCCAATTCATCAAAAGAGAAACAATTCATGGAAATTAAATGTTTTTGCCAAATTTTCCTGTGGAGCATACATTTAGATGAAACTCCACCTACCAGACAGGACTCCATTATAAATCTGCCTGCAGTCCAGCCCACCCTCAACTGCCTGCCAGGAGCCACAGCTCCTAGACAGCCACATGATGCAGATTGTGGAGGGCCCAAAGATGCCAGCTTTCTGGAGTAGGTGAGTATCCGGGATACCTCACAGTTTAAGAAGCCAAATGCTCTAGGAGCTGGGCAGAAGGGGAACCCAGCTGTCTAAGAGCCTGGCAGACCCAAGATTTTGAATCCATGGAGAAGCCTGGATGGTAGGACCAACCTAGAGACCTGGTCTCTGAAAGCCCTGGCATTGTGCTGGTAGGAAGCCGAGCTGATGCTTATCAGCTTCAGAGATGCCCAGTGCTGAATCATATAACACTGGGTCTAAATGGCATCACCCCAATTTAGCAGCCACTGAGAAAGCCAGTAATATACCTCTATTCAGAAGCACCAACGCCTCTGAAACAGTAATACAGCACCTGCCCTGCCAAATCTCCAGAATTTCTATTTACCGGAAGTCAAAAATATAGTTGCTATGGAACCAGCACTTAAACCATATTGCAAATTGTGAAAGTTTCACAGCTCTGATCACCACACAGGAGAGAAGTACTTGTCATGATGGACATTTAACAAGCCATCATTTGACTGCTTGCTCTCATTACACTGAATGCTTAACTGCCACACAGGAAGGAAATGCTTTTGGTCTTGTGCCAAGCATAACCACGTAACTCGGAGCTCTCAAATTCTTCACCTAATATTTGACACACTTCACAAAAAATTTTTTCACTTTGCAATTAAAATCCCTCAATCTAGATTTGGGAAAGTAGGATAACTCCTTCCATATGTAATCCACCAAAGAAGAATAATCAATAAAATAAGATTATGTATAGGACAGATTTAAGACACAAGAGAACCATAATTCTAAGTGCACTCCCATTAACGTATAGTAGACTACAATCATAAACACAAATGTAGTTGGTTGACACATCCAAGCACCACTGAACTAGCATAATATGAATGTCAAGGTACACTGAAAACAACCACACTGCAGCAATCAAATAACTTGGTAAAAAGAACAACTCAGGATAATTTGAAGTACAAATAACCAGATAATTACTTGAAAAGAAAGTTGTTTTTCCATGAATACCTGGACAGCAAACTTCTATAATGGTAAGACATCACTGACTATGACAATCTTCTAGTTGATAACCAAAGCTAAGAATAGTCTCTGTTGCAAGACATTGTGGAGTGCCCATGTGAACAGAGTAGCAGGTTCACCCCCCAGCTGTCACAGACCTTCTGCACTGCCTTTGGCCAACTTGCCTTACCTCTTCCACTGCATCTCAGCTGTTAAAAGGAGAATAATATCCGCCAGCCTCCCAGAAATGGTATAAAGAAATTCCATTAATACCCCAAAGACAACCCTGGCTTGGACAGAAACAGCAATAAGAATGCAAAGAATCTGCACTGATATATTTTATACTTACGTGAATAAATATCTCATAGTCTATGTAAGAATGCCACGAGTCTTCTTTTTGTGTCCTGGGGTCTCGCACCAAGACAGTTACAAATTCCTGCAAGTGCATAATAAAAATCAAGCAATTAATTTCAGAAGACAAAGGGAGCCTGAAAGACTCTCTTGATTGCTCTGCTGTTCCACAAACTACTGTGCTCAGATTAAAAGCTGAACTGCTGTTTTATTGAATTTTGCAACCCTATAAAAGGGGAAGCAAAAAGCAATGAATCATCTGAGCTACACCACATGTCTGGGAAATCCCTTGCCAAACTGCTAGCTGAAAGGGAGTATTTCAGATTAAGTAATACTGTGAAAAGCCATACATGTTTCATGCATTGGAGATCTGGCTATCTCAGTAGCTACAAACTAAAAACCTAACATTCGAAGTCACACACGTAAGACAGAACTAGACTTTTCCCACCCTTGTCGTCAATATTCACAAAGAATGCATTACAAACCTGTTCCATGTACCCAGTACATACATATAGCATTTTATTTGGTCCTAAATTTCTTTTGTCATTGTACCTATATTTTTTTAAATCAAGTATTTATACCCATTGATTTCAGGGATCCGAGGTAAGTGCTCAGTACCTCCACAAGCAGCTGAAGAACTGTCTTTTTTCTACACCCCAAATGACTTGCTCCAGCCCAGTGGAAAAGGATGTGCCACTATTAATGGCCCCGAACACAAATTCAACACAGGGAATTCAAGGTCTCAAGATACCATGTGGAAGGAGATGAATCATCCTCCTCTGCCATGCCGCATACGCTTCCTGATACACCAGGAACTTAAGGCACAGAGTACACCCAAGGATGGAGGACCTGGGGTCTGCTGTATCCCATTCTGCCCATCCATCTGCCCAAGGAAGCAACACAGCCACACTGCAGAGCCTAATTCCCCATTTTGGGGGGACAATGAAATAGGGTATTCGTCACAGAAGTTGTATATATAGTCTGTTTCCTTTTAATTCCTGCATTTATATAATAATTCAGAGGTATCCCGAAGGAGTGCGAGAGGCCTGTGTGCATTACTGTCATGCAACTGGGCATCACTAACAGGAACTGGAAGAGGCTGAAGAATTACATGCTACCAAGTATCCTTAGCGATGACCATGTGAAAACTTATATCATGTTTAAACCAAAAAACCCCCAAAACGAAAAACCGGTAATCTGTATGTTCATACTAGGATGGAAAAGGTTTCTTTAGGATAGAAAGGTTGAAAACGTGCCTAACTACCTGCTATTTCCCAAAAAATGAATAGGCTGCCCTACTTCAGTTGCTTAAATAAGCTATTTACCCAAAGGGTTAAGCCAACCACTTAAACAATGACTCAGCTAAAGAAAAACACATCATTTTAAGCTGTAGATATGGTCCCTCCCCAAGAGGAAGGCACTGCACAAGATCTCCAGGTACAGGAATCAACTGTGGGAGGAATGACAGCGTCTCTGGTAAATAACATGCTTTTTTAGTACGACCTTGCATAAATCAAAAAAATATTGAGCTAGAAAGCTCTCAAAATGTGTTTCTCCATGACCAAACCACAGATGTCAGAAAAGAAACATTTACTTTTCAGCCAAGTCTTCTCCCACCACCACACACACTTCAGCATGCCACCAGCAGCAACCTTCAACAGACGGACCAGAGAACAATGATATCCTTGAATGGAAAAGATTTTTTTTTTTCCTGAACAGTCATTGCACCCTGTACATGTCAGGGAGGCATTCATGGTCTGGAATAAATCATTTACCATGCTGATTTCCAGGCAGTACTGCCTCAGGGATGGGGAGCCCATGGCCTGATGGCTGGATACAGCCCACAGTTTTACCTCACTTAGCCCAGCTCCTAGTCACAGGGGTGTTTTCTGCATTATTGCTGGATACGCTTTTGGTGTGTGTCACGAGCACCTTGCCAAAGAAATCCCATTTGAAAAGCTCCCACCAGCTCTGCTGCTTCTTTCCTCACTGAAGAGTACCAGAGGCCCGATTCTCCTCTGCAGCTTTTTAACCCCCTGCCAACATGGCACAAGAGGAATAAATGAACAGAACCGTAATCACTTCTACCAGCTGAGGGTTATACCTTTACTTGTATAAAAATGCTGGGGCAGGGCATGAGGAAGTTATTCCCCTCCTGAGCAACGTGCTGAACAAAGGAGAGGAAACCATTTTTGGCTGAGTTTTTTCCACGTGCCTCACTACCATATTTAGCATACATATACAGACACAGCATAATTTCGGACCCACCGTAACTTCTTTTCATATCCAGTCTTACATTCTCCCAAGTTTTTGTCTTCCCCAGCCTCCTACTTCCCTGTGTCCCACTCTTCCCCAGAGCTGCAACCACTTCTCCTAAACATACTTTCTTTTCTTTCCTGAGCGCTAAATGCATCAGTCCTGCAAGTGGAAGAAGAGGAATTACACCAGGAAGCTTCAAATGGGACACTGCTGTCCTCTTCCCTTCAACTGCTGTCCCCAGGAGTCACAACTGCAGGTAGCTTGCTCATAGCCTAACCTCGGTCCCCTTCCTCTCATCTACTGCCGTGCCGACTTCTCATTGCCCTTCCTTTTATCCGGGTTCCCCAAATTACTTCATTTCCAAGTAACCCTCTATAACCCTCTCCTTTGTACAGAATCAAAATAACTTTGAAGTAAAATGCTTCTTTCGACCTCTATTATACCAAAGCATTATGATTAAAAGTTACTACTGGATATGCTGTGGGTTAGCTACAGGTTACCCTGCAAATGATTCCAGACCACATGATTTACACAAAAAACTCTGTACACTTTTAATTTCCAATTAAATAGCCACTGAGTTTCAATAGCGAGGAACTCAAGCACCCTTCAGACTCTACCTATAGAACAAAGGAGACCTGCTGTGCATGCTGTGGCAAGCAGGTGTCTAGGCAGTACATCACTGAGCCAAGAGTAAAAATGATCTGTGGTACAGTATAGCACCTTACTAAACTGCAGCCCTCACACACAGTCAATGTCAACTCCAATTTGAAACACCAGGATTTCAGCAGAAGACTGGATGTTTGGGGTTTTTTTCCTTTATTTACCAAAGAATACTGATACCAAGTTCAGAATTAAGCAAGATAAAACATTAAGCAACTAGAAAACAAAACCAAAAATGTACAGCCTTTCTCAAGATCTATGGTTACTTCCCCTGTAAACATCCTGAACCCAGGAAGTGTTAATCCCAATTCCCGTTACAGTTTCTGCTGCTCTGAAACAGTGGCATTGCACACATAGACTATCCCTCCTCTTTTGACCTTTAAGCCTTCTCCAGCATACAAGACCCCACTGGGACAAAAATATTGATTTAATCAAAGCAGCCCTAACTGCCCAGTATAGATGCAGATACACTGCCAGAAAAGGTGCTTATGCCTCCCCATCCCTATAAAAGTAGGCTTGTAAAGGCTAATATTCACATATAGGCTATGTTAGGGTCCAAGCAATGTTAGGTGGCAGAATACTCCTCTGGGAGATTGCTGTTGTATGCTCAGTCTACAAACAGTCACCAGATTACAGCAGTTTTGGATAATAATTGCCTTTCTGCTCCGCATATACTCCTTTCCCTCCCTGTCTTGCTATAAAAATTAGGATACTCTCAATAGCCATGTTTATCTTTTCACCTAGGGGAGGTGAGGCTGACCTCTTCCTCCCACAGCCCACATGAAGACTAACTTCATCTTTTGTCACAAGACTGCATTGCAGTCCAGCCATACAACATGGGAAGCAGAGCCTGAAGAGAGCCAAGGTTTCAGGGACTTTTTACTTTTGTCAGCTGCAATCCTTTTCAAGGTGTCTTCTTCCCCCACCCAGTTCTGCTTGGTTTTTCCAGAATTGCAGATCTAGCTATTATGCCACATTGTATGTACTTTCCAGTTTTTTTGGTCTGTTTGGTTTTGTTGTGTTGGTTTGGTTTTTAATTGAGGGGCACAATACACACATGTCTGTCACACATTCAAGGACAGTATGTGTCCTGGCTTAAGTGCAACAATTCTCTCAAAACCAGAACTTAGTGCTGACAGTTCAAAATGTCCAAGCTTGGTCGTGGAGGCCTATTGCACTGGGGACAATATAGACTCAACAGAAAGCTACTGGAAAAAGTGGCATCTCCATTTATTCTTTCTCCCTGGAAACTGCTAAATTCATAAGCAAAACATTTCCTATCCAAACTGCTAGTGCTATAGCTTTGATATGGATGCCAGCAGCCGTGCTGTCCCAAACATCCTCATGAAGAACTTCAAATCTGCCCCCAAAGCAGTCATAACTACTTAACTAGCAGGAATCAACAGAGCAGCTCTTCTGGCTGGATATACCTTTTAATTCCTGGCTAAAACAGCCAGTTTAGGCATGGCACGGGTGGCATTTTGTTACTCTGTCCTCAAGGCCTGAAGCAGTCCAAGTAGTTAGGGTCACACATAAATGACAAAATGGCCAAAATGACCCCTAAGCCTGGTTTATACCGACTCCCTCATGGTTACAGTCTTATGCAAAGAACACGAGTGCTGAGAGCAGAGGAAAAGGGCAGCACTGAGGTCATGTAGACACAAGAACTGAAAACGGAAATGTTCCCATTTGGGTTTGCCTCAAAAGGAAGAGTAGACCATAAAAGCAGCTGAAGCAAATACAAGAAGTCTTCCTTCCCCCCCCCCTCTTCCCCCCCACCTCCATCTCCTGTTGGAAATATTTCTGCACAATGCAATGGATTACTCAGAGACATGGATAAGCAAGAAGCTCTACTATATAGAATTTGACCATGAAAACTCTGTTTCTGAGAAGTCTAACATTTTCCTATTAGGAAAATAAGAAATCTGACATGGAAACATCTATTTTTAATATGGGGGGAAAAAATCTACCACAAGGATGAGGAATAAAAATAATCTCACATTGGATGATTATTTGCATTAATCATTCCAGCTGCATTTTAATTCAAATCTCTGTGCTCAGGACCATATCAGGTGATAACCTCATGCTCCATGGTGCCACTGTTACACATTTGATTAGTCAATAACCCCTAAAGAGTCATTTTCCACAAAGCTTCCAAAAATAATAGTTTCCCATCAGGTTGCCTATTAGTAAAATGATCAACCACAAAGGACATGGAGGTTTTCACGCTGGGAGTGTTGGCATCTTCACTCCATGCATGCCAAGTAGTAAGGCTGATAAGAGACTAACAGCTGAACAAATTACATTGTCTGAAACTTTTAAATGTTCATTGGGGCTGAATAAAAGAGAATGTGCAAGTGTGATTCCTGTGGTCCACGCATCTGGTAATCAGAGCTCAGACCCAGCTCCAACCATTATGTCCTACAAAATACCTGAAGACTGGTGGACAGAAGACTGAAATGCAAGTCCTTCTCTCCTGTCTCAGTGTCTGAGCCCCTTACGCACAGAGTCACTTACTCTACTTCCCTCTGATCCAATGAATGTTTGATTTTTCCATCAAGCTTTAATAGAAGGAACTGGCACAGCATCACGCCAGAATATTCTGTAGCTTGGCAATTAAAAGCATGAAGAATACAACCAATCTTTCCTGGTCTACGTGAACCTTAGTGAAATTCAATCCACAACCACCAAACTAGAATCTTTTTTTATTAAAGCTTAGACATGACTTACTTGTTTTTCATGTTTTGGTGTCATCTTCACCGGTTTGTATTAAAATGAAAATCAACCTGAAAAAAACAAAACAGGTTGCCATTTAGTACATTTAATAGTTATTTGAAGTTCATTATCACTTTTGCTAGACAGTGGAAAGAGCCAGGCTCAGTGCCATATCTACCAGGAAACATGTTTGCATTAACTATATCTAAGAATTCATTCATTTAACAAAAAAAAAAATACCCATTTTAGAAGCACTGGGTTAGTCCCCTTCTGGGGATATTTGTCATACATGACAGTCCAGTGATGCCTGTCCATCTCTGGAATTCAGCACTTTTTGTCATTGCTCCCAGAGCTGCCCAGGGGCTCATCTTTGCACCCACCTCCCAACAGCTCCACGCAGCCAGTATCCCCAGTGCACAAACACAGCCGAGGCAGCGCTGCCCACACCTTGCTCCCAGGCACCCAAGCACAGGTCTGCGTGACTGCAGCTGAGGTCCAGAGATGCTAAAACATCTGAGTCAGCAGAATCAAAAGCCCCTCTCAACCGTTTCTCTGAAACGGAGATATGAGCGGAGATACAAACTGTTTGGATCCTGCAGGCTACCTAAAACTCAGGCTAAATTTCACAGCATCTGTGGCTTTAAAACCTCCATGTAGAGGAGTGTATAATTAGACCAAATCAAAAATTCCCATCGTTAACTTACGTTTTAAATCTACTCTTTCACTGGAAATCCTGATAAATTTTTAACTACCTCTGCAGTCCCATAAACCAGCCAGTTTGCTCAAGACAGGTACCCACACGGGAAGAGCAGGGCAGCTTTATTCACTTGCTAGCTTACATACACACTGCCTGCCTAAAAACAACCGCCATGGGAAAAGGATTTGCCTTTCCCCTTTACCTCTCCCACATGCCAGCCAGCCGCTGCCAGCTAACACCCGCACTGACCCCCAGCTACAAAAACATCCCATTGCCTCCTCAGCTGTTAAAAGTCAGCCTCCTCTTTCCAAACCGAGAGGACCCAAGCAGGATCCCTCCTGCACCCCAGGAGTACAGCTCCCTACACTGGTGCCACAGTCAGGATGGATGCCACTCGAGCGGGAGAAGCTAAGCAAAATCCTCCCGCGCATCCCTCTGGGCAGGTACCTTGCACTGAAAAAGGTTAATTTGCAGCTTTCTTTGGCAATCCCCAGCAGCTGTTGTCAGCTGGCTGCAAAATGTTCACATGCGACTAGGGAAGGCACATGGCTATGTTTTTGGAGGTGGTTTGCTAAGGTTTAGTGACACAGAGCTCGGAGCCACTCTCGTTATTATACAACTGTGTATTCAGGTCAAGCCCAGCTAAGGACTCCTGGACAGCCCAGCCCTGCCCAATGCCTCCTACAAACACACCTAACTTTCAAATTACAACTCTATTCTAATAAAACAGAGCACAAAGATAAGCACACATATATTTCTTCAACCAGGAAATTATTTTGGAACAAACACATCTTCGTCAAATTTCTATAAGATCAGTTATATCAAAATAGGATGCTCTGTCTCCAAATAGAAATGTCCATACACGGGACTTCAGATATCCTGAATGGTGCCATCAGTACAGTTCCCGTCTCTATAAAGATAAGGCCACCATTTCACTTCTGTAACTAGGATGGTGCTGATAAAAGCACAGAGGAATATTGAAAACGCACTTCCCAAAACCTTTCTTTTTTTACTCGATGTGTTTATGCCCAACTTGCATATATGCTCTGGGCTGAAGGCGTAGAACACCACTCGGACACTTCTTGCTGCACAAGCTCAGCAGCGCCAAGCAGCTCTGCAAGGGGGGAGAGGGCAAGAATTTGGCTCATCAGTTGTAACTGCTGTTAATACAGAAGTATGCTAAAAGCTTTCCTTTTGGTGGAGATACATGGCTTTTACCTCTCAGGAGAGCACAAGCCACACCACAGAAAACACTCTGCAGGGCTCAGGCTGTTAGAAAGATTCTGTCTGCTATCTCTCCCCATTGGGTGCAGTTGTAAACCTATATAGTTTGGGGGGATTTTTCCCCCCTTCCTGCTCTGGTGGAATGTGTTGTGGTTTTTTTGTTTTGATTTAAAATGTTAATTCAATATTTTGTTTTTAGTTATATATCTTTATTCTATCAGATTCTGCAGCCTCTCTCTCTCCTGTCTCTTAACTGATGTAAGTAAGAAATTATGCAAGCCCAAAATATCTCATTCCTGACACTATTAGTGAATGACAGGGCTGAAATAACACATTTCATTTTGTCATCTGTTTTCCTAACAACCGAGTTATGTGCTGGTGCAGGTTAGAAAGAACAGTTTAAACTCCAAACAGCCACTGCAATTTTAAATATTTAATGATGCAAATTAATATTTCAGCACCAAAACCCTTCCTAAAATATTTAAAATACATCCTTTTCTTCATCAAGTAATTAAAAAAAAAAAAAAAAGGAAACAAGCCCACCAAAGCTACCTTTTCCACTGACTTCAAGTCCAAGATTGCCCCTGTCACTCTGCAGCCACTTGCAAACATACTGAATGCAGTATTCTGTCTGGTAGCAAGACATATTTGGGGACTTCTTTAACACATGTAGAAGCCAGTGAAGCAGAACAGTTCAACTGTCTGCTTAAGAAGGTGTCTTTTTATCTTTAGAAAAACCCTACCCAAAATACCGGTGACAGAGAGAAGCTGCCTTCAGAAGACAAACAGAAGGTTGCTGGTCTTTTTACTCATAAAAAAAATTTCCACTGAGAGAGAAACGCACCAGTGCTGGGAAAAAGAATCAACAAAGTCAGTGGTAGATCTGTACTTTTGATAAAATGCTTTCTGCTGTGACTGCGGAAAAAAAAAAAACAAAACCAACAACATTGCTTAGAGTAAGTTTTTGTTCCACTTCTGATCTATTATCAGACTGAAGACTTTTTTATTATTATTACTTAGTTTCATATACTTAATATAATACCTGCTCCTTGTGGTACATATTTTTGACAGTTCTTAATTGCATAACCAACGAAACTGCCAGGGAACGGCTCCACAGCTGCCAACAACAACAACCCAAAAGCAAAAAGATTACATAGGATGACTTGCCATACGTCCCATAGCCCCCCAAAAAAAAAAAAAATCATGGGGGGAACCAAACCCAAGTACTGCAGTGCTTTTCTTAGGGATAATAGATAAACTGCAGTGCTCTTCTTGAGGATAATAGAGAAATACTATTAAATATTATATTTTATTTCATATTTTAGAGTTCATTTTATATTTTAAAAACTTAATTTGAAAAGATTAATTAATATTACTAGGGGAATACCCTTTTATCATGTAGGAACACTCTTTTTATCTTAAAGGAGGAAGTAACTTCTCCCCTACATTCCCAAACTGAAAGATGAAAACTCAAGCAGTACCACAGACAAAAACCATGACACTTGCTATAAGAGCACAAACAAATGCGAGCCCCCCCAGCTGCCTCACTAGTAGCTGTGTTTAGTTGCACTAAAGTTTTGTGATTTCGCTCATTGCTGGGCAGTGGCCTATGCAATGTTCTTGTCTGCTCTGGGAGTGCTCATAGATTCCATGTGGCCAGTGTTTCCCCTCAAGCAACAAATGTTGATCTTTGGCTCAAGAATTATCCATCCACACACCTTTGGTTATTTCTAAGCATTAACTAAATGACTACCTTCAAGCTTTAATGGGGAAGAGCGATTTATTTTCAGACCTCGGTGATGACTGAAAGTCCTATCCAATCACCAGCAAAGTCCTCAGCTGCATTTTCAAGGTTGTTCCCATCATCAGTATCAAATGAAACTTTTTTTCAAGGCTTCAATGTGACCAAGAGACAGATCACAATTAAACCTCTAAATACTTAAAGATCTTTCCCACATTTTAGATTTTTCTTATCTTAACACTCACATAAAACGTTACAAGAATTTTAACCTACGGCCTGTAGAAAGTTCAGCTGCATCCGTACATGGAGTTCACTATGACACAACACACCTGTGTGCACCCAACCTCACTATGTACCTGAAATGGATCCATATGGATTTGTAAGGAAAATATACATGCTAGTGATGGGGCAGAGGGGAGCCATGCAGAGATATGAAGAATGGAGCTGTGCTAAAAGAAGATGATAACTTTGGAGAGTTCAAAAAAGGCTATAATAAATAATCCCATACTAAAACATAAGTAGTACTTAGATTCAGGATAGGATAATGCGAATTTATTTTGGGGAGTACAGATTGTATGTGCAGAAGCCTCAGGTCCTGGACTAATTCTGAAAGGTCAGTCACTGGCAGGGAGCATCACCGCTGGGGAAAGAGTGTCTGCTGCAACTCCTACATGAAGGGGAGGACCTGAGAGATGTCTGTGCCAGTGCTGTTGCAGGAAGGTAGGAAATAAGGGAGCTAAAGCCCCATTTAGTAAATTCACTAAGTCAGAATTATAGATGAAATGTTATTATAGGTTTCAAAAGAAAGGATAACAAGGAGCAGAAACCAATGTTAACTTATTTATGAAACAAAACTCCCTAAAGTCATAAGAACAGCCATACTGTATATATCAACAGAAACGTCCATCTAGTCCAGCAGAGACTTGGATGGTGACTCATAGCAGAACCTCAGAGTATAAGGCAAAGTTTCGAGAGCTTATTCCCAAGTTTTGGAGAAAATAATGTGAAAACTATATACAGGCAGCATACATTTATACATATTAAATGTACCATTCTGTGATGCCAAATTGACCACAGCATAACACAGTCTGGCATTTACAGGAATTGGGTACATGGCCATCACAGAACAACTGCACTTGTTGATGAAAAGAATCGTATTCAAATGCTGTTCCCCAAGCAGGGACTTCCACTCAATCCAGAGTAACTCAGCCTCAGCATAAGCAGATGCCTTCTACTCCACCTGGTCCAGTTTAATACTGCAGTCAGTCCAACTGCAGTCATCAGAGGAGTCATGAGTTCCCGTGTGTCCCTCGCTGTCCATGAAAAGGACAGTGAGGACTGACACTAGACTCTGCAGGTCACAAAATATCTTTCCTTCTTTCATCAACCCTGCCGGTTACTCACCTCACCTTCCATCAGCAAATCACTGTAAGGGTCGGCTTGTTACAAGTGAGAAAAATATGAAATACATAAGCATTTTCATCTTAACTCTGCACAACACATGGATGTCTGCAGACCGCTTAGTGACGTCAATAAAATAAAGTACCCCTTCAGCAAATCCATCTCACTTTCCAGACTCAAGGTACCTGCTTCATCGGTGTTATATTACAGTAGCAGCAGAATCACTTTGCTGCTGAGCAGGAAAGGAGGACACCACCTAAGTTGCTTTTAGAAGAACAAGACCTTTCCAAATCACTGTCAGGATTCATGGACCTTCCCTCCAACAACAATGCTACGTAGAAACGCACTGCCAAAAATCATACCTTTCCAGCTGCACTTGAAATTCCAATTTCCAGCCGCTGCTGGCAAGATGCTTAGTTAATTACTCTTTTCCTACAGGATTTCACTCCATTTGGTTGCTAAATGCTTGTTTATGGCCACCAGAATTAAGACAGCTCCTCTTTAAACACTATGTTATTGTTTTTCCCCAACCAGCCATTCCTTTTTGCTGCAGTCTTCCTAGCTATTGAGACGTGTATTATCAAGACAATGAATTCAATCCATTTAAAAAAACTTAAGAAATTGTCATTCATTTCAGAGGAACGTGAAAATCAAAGCATTAATCAAACATACAAATTTTCCTCTCCCCTCCAGAATATACACATGACATGGATCGCGGTGTCAGGTGTGGGTCCAATTACAATGGTAATACACCACACTTTGAATTGCATCAACTTAATACCATTTTGCTGGACAGCAGCACAACTCGCATGCCAAGCCCCTCTGAAACCTCTAAAAGCCTAAATATAAACAAGGAAGAAGCACTAAGAAATCTGTTCACAGTATGAGAGCATTGGATGTTTCTTCACGCTCCTTTTTTTTTTTTTCCAGTCTCAAAGTGCAGATGTATGCTCAACCAAAGGACTTCATGTATATTCTGCAGTTTCAGTGGGTTGCTGATCTCAGAGCAACTATTACTTTGGTTTTTTCCCATTAGAAAATACCGGTAAGGCTAATGCTGGCAGATCGGGCTCTTAGGCAACGGCTAGAGAACGGTAATTGTGGGTCAAGACACTGAAAGAACAGTACATGTCAGCCCTCATCATGGTAATTAGTCATTACTCAGAGCTGATGCTTGCCACAGCTTCTGCAGACAACCTGGGGACCACTCAAAATTCCCCTGCAGCTCTGGCTCCTGTGTTCTCCAGGCAGCCTGTCAAGCTGGTCTGCCACGTGAGCCTGCCTTTGCTAACTCTTTGCAAATATTATGGTGCATAATAAGTAGCTTAAACTACACTAAATGATTTTGTAGTGTAAATAATTGCCAGTTTTGTTGCTAGGGCATTTTCAGAAGGCCAACAAAGGGATGAGGCAGTGTTTGAAAGGAAGCACTGGTGACCTCCAAAGTTAAGTCTCAGTGAGCGTGCTTGCTCCAGAGAACTTTTGAGATCCCTTGAGCTAAGAGAAATCCATTTCAGAATCAACAACAACCTTGGCACTCTGGCAAGTTCAATCATTTCTCAACTATAGCCATACTCGACATGGAAAATACTGGATAAGCACTAGACTTCTTACCAATACTTATATAAATAGGGCATACCACTGGCAGTAAAACTACCTTTGAAAACAAAGGGAAAGAAGCAAGTAATTTCCAGGCTAAAACCACTTGCTGACATAGTACCCGAGTATTTTCCAGGTCAAAGTTCTGTACAGTTACAAAAATGACTGAATATGTACGTGTTGTGCACATACAAACCATACACACATCTTACTAGACACACCAATGAGAACCAGAAATATAAAAATCACCCACAGAGAGATAAGCTACCCCTAGATATTTTTATATGATTACAGTTAAAAACATCACATTAGCTAGCTATTGCTTTTACAAGCTGGATTACAAATCAAAAAGAAGGGATTTGTAAATAGAGACTAAAGTAATTTCAGAACACTGATTAAAATCCTAAGAAAAATCTTAAATGTTGCTTCTGAAGGAAGGTTTATGTTCAGAGAATGTATGTTTTTCTTTCTTCCAAAACGTCATGCTTCTTACAGGAATTAAATATTTCATTGCATTAAATTGAATTAAGCTGCCCTAAAAATATTATCTTCCCTAAGGTATCTCTCTGTAATAACTAACTTTTACTTATCATGGGGAAAGAAGGGCCGATGGCTGCTATATCTTTCCTGCAGAGTAAGCAAAGCAAAAGTTAGCAAATGCCGTGCAGGCTTATTGCAACATTTTTCTCTGTTTCTCAAAAGCAGAGGGTGGCATCACCTGACCCTTTCCTTTCTGACTCACCCCCTGGAATATTTTTAGTCTCATGTGCCAGAAATTTCTCATTTTTTGCTTATTTCAAATGCTTTTAATTTATGGTAAGCTTTTTCTCTCCTGCTTGAATTGTTGTTACATAGCACTACATGTTTTAGCTTGGCCTTCTTCCTGCTGCGGCTTTCCTTATTCTACCAAAACAGCTATTTTTGTGATGCCCCACCTGGTCCCATCTAGGAATTGCTAGTGCTTGGTCTTGTCCCCAGAGAGGAATGTGAAGCAAAAGCAATAGTCTCAGCCACAACCACAGAATTAGAAGTCCCAGTCTCATGATATGCGTCTGGGGAGATGGCTGGGAAAGACCAAGCACAGATACCATCAAAAATAAAATGAATAGTTAAGTAATAATGTCCTGAGACAGATCGATACTAAGCAGCCTCTGCAACTGCAGCTCAAAAACAGTGGGGAAGATGGGAAATATTGCAGTCAATACAGCACGTTCACCAAGCATTTTGATCAGCTCCGTTCAAACTGTTGTGCTTCTTGGGCCTTTCAAGTTGACCAAGCCCATGAGGGATCATTCCAATGGTCCAGCTGGATCAACCACCCAGTCCCTCACACAGTGGCACTTCACTCTTCTGGGCTCTCTTCCCCTGAAGAA
Organism: Haliaeetus albicilla; assembly: GCF_947461875.1. NCBI lineage: Eukaryota > Metazoa > Chordata > Aves > Accipitriformes > Accipitridae > Haliaeetus > Haliaeetus albicilla. The sequence continues at coordinate 43,694,417 of NC_091484.1, forward strand.
CGCATCAGATGGCCCGTCGTTATGGCAGAAACCTACTGATGCTGCATCTGTGTAACTGCACCTGTATATTGCAGTAGTTTACAAGCTGGATCTATCAACAGTTAAACTAACCATTTAAGAATGCATTAACGGTGATTTCAATGGGGGCAGCTTGCTTGTTCAACAGGCTTTGTTCTCTTTCTCAGCTAGCCTGTGGCAGTGGCATGAAAACAATATTCTGGAAGTAAGTAGCTTCTAAACAGTGTTATTCATTACTAAAGCAGACAATTCTGAGGAGCAAACAGCTTTTGGCAGGAGAAACTTTTCATGAGACTGACCAATAAGAAAATCAGGCTGAAAATCAGTGATTTATCCATATCCCTGGATTTTCTGCTTCTCATTTCTTTTGTGCCCACTAAATGTTAAGATGTGATTTTGGTTCCTTTCACCCCGGTTACAGACCCCACTGTTGCACTATGACTTTGTAAGACTAGCATCAGCCCTTGGCCAACTCTCAGCACGGGAGGCAGATTTCCAGTATGCAAAACTCTTTTCAGAAGTTGTGAGAGAACAGCAGGAGACATGACAAACACATAAAAATGAGAGGATGAGAAGACAAGCAGCACTTGGGTTTGACTGCTCTGCCATCACAGCCGAGTCAAAGGAGTCACCGGCCAGCCTTGGAACAAATGCTGGCTCACGGTCAAGCAGCAAGAGGAGCAAAGGTAGAAAACTTCATGCCTGCAGGACAAATGTGGCCCACAGCTTGCTTTCACGGTGCCCAAACCCACATGATATTTTTCCAACAATGAATTCAAGCAGACCACTAAGAAGTCTGAAGGACTTTTTCTGCCTTTAGCGGCAGAGAGACTTCCGACTGTAGCAGGTGCTGCCTAACTGAGCAGAATGCACAGATTTAAATTCATTTTAAACCTGGTCAGTTCAGACTGTATTACAAGCCTATGGGAAACAACAGACCAAGATGAAACTGGTTTAAGTTAGTGTTGTTCACTTAAGTATATGTGCTTCAGGCCAAAAGAACCCACAATCCAGTCTTAAAACAGAACAAGTGTCAATTTATATAATCACACCTTCAGCTAAACCAATTGAAACCTACACATTACGTATGGATGTATTTGAAATCCTACTTTGTGGTCCTACAGGCAAATCCATAACAAACATCCATCATGTGGCTGATGAGACCTGACAACCACCAAAAGATCCTCTCCAGCCCCACTGTTTTGCAGAAACACAACGATGCTGCGCAGTTGATGGCTTTTCAGTCCAGGGCTATGCATGCGTCTCAGAACAAAACTGCGATCAAGGCAACTTGGCAAAACGAACGGCCCAGATGAGGTGGGAGCAGAAGGTACCAGTTACCACACCACACATCCCCTGCAGCTGGAAGCCGGTAGAGGAAAGCCCCGCTGCAGGTCTCCAGCCTACTCAGGCATTGATAGTAACTTCTCTGCAGAACTGATGCAGTTGGGTCACTATGGCCAACAGAGATGGAAATAACCATTACTGATGATGCATTCTGCTTTATAGGTGAGTTTCAAATTCTGCAGCACTTTATATATAGGCAAGTGTTTTACATACTTGGAAAGCACTCTATAAGGACAGTGCTGTCCTTGACAGGGTCTGTTTTATTGATCTAGCAGGAGAACAGGAAGAAGAATGGTTGCCATCTAGCCTAAAAACAATGCAACTTTTGCAACTGGAAGAGCTAGCTATTAACTGACTGCTGAAGACCAGAATTTCATGTGCATTAAAGAGAGAATAAGGCTATTCAAGGTTTGAAAGTTATCTAGTTTAGCTAAGCTTATGGAGAAAAGACAGCGTTCTTAGAATTAAGCTTTGCTAGAAGTCCAGTGAAGGGGTAATCGTATACACTGAACCCAACTATCACTTTCCACACTGCCAACAGACTTACATTTCAGATGTCTAGGACAAGTGAATTACCACCCAAAGTTAGAATGATAGAAGCTCTAGTGATCCTCAGGTGGTCAAAATGTGTTCAGAAACATGCTAGTGCTTGTTACTGTCATGGTCTAAGAGCATCAGCAAGACAGTGCTGTAGGTAGAGATGGTGCCTTGTATGAGAGATCAAAAGTGTACTTGACAATATTTCAGAGGCCATATATCCCAAAGCCATATTTTTTCAAGCAGACATGTTACTCTAATAAAAGATATTTAATGTGCAAAACTTGCCTTGGACAAACCGATCCGTGGCTCTGGAGAGCCTGGAGAATATGGACGAATCATTTTTGAAAGAGAATCATTGCTTATGCACATATGCTATTAAGGCATATTAATATTATTTTTCAAATCTTGTATTTAAATTCAAATATGTAGTGGCAAAAAGGAAGGCAAAATCCGTCTGTGGACTGAAGACTGCCTTTGTGTTTTCTTAAAAGTAGTCTACCGTACTCCAAATACTGTTTACAGTTACCTTGCATTAGTTACAAGGTTTGGTGCATGTACTGAAGGGTAGTTTTCCTGAGAAGGTCAAGATGCTTTCTTTGCAAGCTGACCTGAACTATTAACACCTACATACCAGGGCTCGCATTAAACCCCTGTGATCCAGCTGTGAAAAGCTCACCAAAAAGACCTCAGCTAGGAGAGGATCTTGCACCCCTACTCTAAGATTTAGCCTTGCACTACACATCGAGTGTAGACATCCTTTTCCTGGCTAGCAGATCAAACAGATCTTCCTTCCAAATCTACCTGTGGTGACGAGTGAAACAGCAGTCGATTAGGAAGGCTTCGTTTCTGCAGAAGTATTTACATGTGTCAAACAGTTCTTCACAAAATCCCCAATGGGATATTTTGGTTATAAATCCTCTCTGATTCTTGGATCTTACTGTCCAAACCTAGTTTCACGGTCTGGGAGGTGGAAGGACTGTTTGGGCCAGCCACCTGGCTGCCTCCCCCACCATCTTCACAGCAACCCCCACCTTCATCCACCCGCAGAGGGGGAGACAAGGGGCTTTATCACATCTGGAATGAGTGATTTGCCTTCCTGTCTCCCCAACAGCCCTGTTGATTCAACTCCAAATAGTCATACCGCAACCAATTTTCACCTTGACCAGACAGACATAATGAATGTAACGTAGTCACAAATTCTTGGGGAGCAGACCAACTGGTGTCACAGCCATTAAACACCAGTCTCATCACTTCACATGTCTGGAGACATGTGAGGGTATCTTCGGGCTGTGCTGCTCCATGCCATGAGAGCCAAGGCTATTCCATTTAGCTGTCCTCAAAGCAAGCATGATCGCAACGACGCTACGCGCCGATGAGACTATTTATACATGCAAATGCCTGGCACATCATAGGCTCTGGCATTATCAAAATGCTCTCCAGCGCCCAAGACTCGCAGCTATTTCCCCTCTCCATGTAATCGCTTCCCAACACACCCCTTACTACCTCACCTTTTCATGCCTCAATAGTAGAAATTCATTTCTTCTGGGAAGAGGCACGCCACTCTTGGGAAAACAAAGCCTTCCCCTCTGGGAAGACAGCTGAAAATCTCATTAAAACCAAAGTTATGACTAATTTAAAACCACACATCACCATTACGCAATTAAAACAACGAGACTATTAGAAGGCACAAAGTTATAACCTGGTGACTGTTGTTGTACACGTGGAACAAGGTAGGCGAGCAGTTAGGGCTTCCCTGAGGGAAAGGAGGGGCAGGAACTTGAACTTGCAGGATGCGTTGGCAGCACACACATAGAGGTCAGGGTATATTACTCACTGTCAAGTCCATAGTAAAACAGATGCTTTGCTACAGGAGCAAAACATCCATTTTGCTTTGAAGAGTAGTTTACCTATGAGTGAGTGTATCCTCCTAGACAACTCTGGCAGAGAACAACGGGAAGGAGTAATTTTCTTAAGCCACAAAACCTTTAAATACCAAGAAAAAGGAATTCCTTCTTACCACAAAACCAGGCACGGAAAGTAAACTGCATTCTCGTTCTCTTTTTACTTACCCGTAACAAAATCATTGTTGGTTTCTTTGTTCTTAAACAAATGAAACTCATCAGTATGCAGCCTGCTAAACGACTCTGTGGCAATCTGTAACACCAGTCACGGAAGATGCTGGAGCAAAGAGAAACTCCTTTCAAACCAGTCAAGTCCTTCCTTTTGGGCTGGGCCCACAGGGCGATGAGGAGTTGTAAAGGTTTTTGCAAGGTTCATGTCTATTGATGAATTTGTCTGCCATACTGGTAGACATTTTGAAATAACCTGTGCTGAGGTGCCAGCGAGACAACGTGCAGTGCCGGTGTACGGACATCCTGAGCAACACCTGCACAGCACCCATCCCAGGACATACCCTCTTTAACTGCCGGCTTTCAGCAAAACAGAAGAAAACAAGCAAGAATGTAGGATGTATGTTATTTACACAACTGTCCCCTAAGTACTGAAGGGGTGAGTGTAGTGGGGGAGCGAGTATAGGGCCAGCAGAGAGACTGGCAGACAGCGTGGGCTACTGACTCCTTTAGCACACACTCTGTGGAGAACATGCCCAGCAAAGTCTGAAAGAAAACTGGTTTCTGAGACCAGAAGCCCTGAGGACATTTAAGGATTCTGTGGAGGCATATCACTAATTAGACCTGAAGAAGAGAAATACTATTTTGAAGTTCTCCAAGTTGAAAGAGGATCACTGGAGGAACACGGTGGGAAATGCAGGACCATTTGCGATTACATTATTGGATTATGTTCCATTAAATCTCCCACTGACCCCCCTGCTCTGCAGAAATCTGGACAAGTAGGATTCAGATAGCAGAACATAAACGTTCAGTGTCTTTGCGGATGCTCACAAGGTGTCTTTCTTACTCTTCAGCTGCTGCCCAAGAAGGCAGCGGATCAACTGTAGGTCATGCGTCACGATGCAGCCTCACACAGATGCCCTGGATCCCCTTGGACAGCCCCCTTGAAAGGCACAGGTCACCCACACCCAGGCAACCAACCCACGCTCAAGCTGTACTGTGTAGAGATTTAGCAAGGAATGCTACAAATAAACAGATCCAGAGCCAAAATACTATGCACCAGACTTGTGCATGTAGTTCCCTGTAGTCAATGAGCAACTATAGCATGATTTGCTTCTCTGTCCCAAGAGTTACCCTGCCAAGAAGTCAGGAAATTCCTGTAGGACACATAGCTGTTTTTTCCTCTTAGTATTTTTAGTATCAGAAGAACAAAAATGTTGCCGAGTTATTTTTTTGAGATAATAAAAAGATGCAAAATGTTTAACAAGAAAGGAAGAAAAATCACAATATCCTAACTTAACCACATCTCTTTTACTTCTCTGCTTACAAAAGCCAAAAGCTTAAGCATACTACATACCACATGCATGGAAATAAGATCCATTATAAGATCCATACATTACAGAGATATGATACACTGAATTTGTAACCTGTCCTATCCTACCTACCCACTCCCAGGAAGCAAGAAACACCTCCAGCAGTCCATGCCGCTGACCAAATAAATGTTCACAGCCTTTTTGCTTTGGGATTTATTATAGCATGTTGTTTGTTTTGTTGTTTTTTTTTTTAAATCACCCTGCCAGCAAAGTGTTTCCTTCTTTCATACAGAGAAATTACAAAATTGCATGATAAAAGCAGAGAAGGTTGCAGTTGCCTGAAATTATAGTTATTAGGAAAAGTACCAGCAAAAATTGACTAAAATAGAGCTGCAAGATTGATTCAGCCTGTTCCAGTCAGAAGGGCCCAACTTCTGTATCAATATTCTTGACAGCATCTTTCGCCCCACAGGATCAGAGCACCAGCAGAAGGGCCAGCAGAGGGGAACACCACGCTGCAGCAAGCACATTTGGTACCAGCTGGTGCAGCCCCTTGGGCCAAAGGCAACGCTGCTCTACGGTGGGGGCAATAAGCATCAAGGGGATGGAGGGAAGCATCAAGGAGAGGTGCTCTAGGGTTGCTTAACTAGGAACAGGATGCAGGAAGCTTCAAAATTATGACCGCCACGACCTTCTCTGGGCGGGAGAAGCTATTTTGTAAGAGATTCATGTGCAGCAGTAGCGTGAGCTCTGCAAAAATTCCTAGGAACGTAGCCTTCACCCTTATTATGTTCTGGTCCTCATCTGTTTTTGCGCTACTACCTTACATCAGCCACACCACCAGTCCTGGCTGGATGGTGACAGTTCACCCAGAGAAGCCACATCACAACGTGTTTACCAACTGCTGGCTTGATTTAATGCTCCACCTCCTCTTATGCCCTAGAATTACTCAGTTTGACCCAAATCCCCAGTGGTTTTTGCTCTGTACGGCACCGTGCTTGGGAAGGCAAATCCCAGGACACTCGGAGTCTGCAGCACAGCAGGGCACCACTGATGTCCGACCCGTACACCGAAAGCATCACAGCAGCGTGGGCATGCAGCGACCACAGAGGTAGGTAGCTTAAGCAGGTACACCGGGGCTGGTAAAAGGTGCTGCCTTCAGAACAGCTGTTCTTCAGGCGTCAGTGTGGAAAAGCATAGCTGAAAACAACTCCTAAGTGTATTAAAAGATGAAAGGGAGAGGCTTTGAAGAGCAAAGGCGATGTTTACCCAGCTCTGCCTGCAAGGCAAGCAACAAGGGAAAACCAGAAAACTGAAAGTCTGTTGAGGTAGGATCTAGGCACTATTTCATGGAACACAGCAACGCAGTGTTGTGATGCTACTCCAGCTTTCTACTGGGCTATCCCTAACTGATTGTATTATAAACGTATCTTGAAAGAAAAAAAGAAGAAAAAAAAAGAAAAAACCCCAAACAAACAAAAACCCCACCAAACCTGCACCATTCAAATAAATCACTGTCTTATTCAAAAGTAAAAACTATTGCAGCAGATTCTATCACAAACCAGCTAATTTTAGGAAAGAGCATCTGCAAGCTGACAACTGCTGTTTTGCAATGGTATAGAAGCACCAATCTTTAATTCCGGTAGCTCTGCTGATAACAGTTAACTGCAGTTAAACTATAGAGACATGAACAAAAGAGGAACCACGATACCAATATAATTTATAATGGTTTTGCCACTTGTATGAACATTTGGAGGTACTCATTTAAACACCTATTTTGCTCTACGTTCACAAATAGTGTCCTGTTTTCTATTCCATAAGCCCTCTGGGACCAGGGACTGCCTTTTTGCCTATATTTGCACAGCTCCTACCATAGGGCACAAGCAACTGGATGAGGCTTCTAGGTGCTACGGTGTTCTAACTACACTACAGCATTGGAGAGATCATGTTGTTAGTACCTTAGTAGTAATATTTTTCAGAACGTTTTTCTTCTTAAAAAAGCCCACTTAATTATTTTGCAAATAAAATCTAAAATCAGAATAACCTATAATAAAGCTCACATGTATTATAAGCCCTTAAAAGTATATGAATACAGGCATGCTGCACCAATGTAAGTTCTTTAAATTGAAATTCATTAAAAGGTAAACACTTCTTAGATTCAATACAAAACATACATGACAAACAAGAGACTTCTGGATTTCAGGTCAAGCATCATAAACATAGCATAACACCCTAGACTGAAGTAGGCATAAATATTATTTTCTTCTTCTACACAAAGAAAACATTGGTATTTCCATTTTTCTAAAGGAAGTCCTGTTTGTGTCATTCGGTAAAGCTCTGCCTCGCATTACTTTTACTTTCAGTTTTCCCCATCCTCTTCACTTGAGCTATTTCCTGTCAGTGCGAGAAGCAGAGTGGGAAACAAAAACTCAAGCTGCGGTTTTCCTTGGGCAACGGGCGACCCGGGCACGTGCCAGGTGGGAGCTTCCAACGCACCCGAGTGGGGCCAGACCCTGATCCTCAGTGGCCTGGCTCCACACCTCCGTCTGCCTTTACCTTTTCACCACTGCTAGCGGAAATTAGGCAATATTTACCTAAAATTGCCACATCCTCGAAGGGGCTGCGAGAACGCCCGGCCTGTCGCGCCCATCCGACGGCGACCGCATGTCTCTATAGGGTGATCCCAGCCAGCGGGTGGGAGACAACGAGCAAACACGGGTGTTCCACGGAAAACCGCAGGCAGCTGCCCACGTGCAGCTCTGTGCCTAATTCCAGTCCGCGGCCCAAGGCAAACCCGGCAACTCAACCACTGGAACCTCCTTTGGTTTATAAATCGGTCAGTTTTAATTGCATGCTGTGCTTTCAGCGGCTTTCTTCATATGTACCTGAAAACGCTCAGGCCGCTTAACTTCAATAACACGCAGAATTTAAAAATAAGAAGGCGGCAGTCTCCTGACTAACAAAGAGGTACAACAAATACGATGTATTTGGTACAAAATTACATCATGATATACGTTATATATTTATGTATTATTATACACAGTAATGTGCACGATTATATAACGTACATACATAATAATAATATAACGTGGATACGTGCAGAGCTTTTGCACAGCCACATAAAGACCATAGTCGCCAAAGGTGACGGGCTCGCTTCAGCAAAACAAAAAGCCGCCGTCCAAAACAAGATTAAGCCTTCTTTAAACCAAATTTTCTGACTGCCTGGAGTTAATCATTACTAGGAGTAGTCACTAACACAGCTGTAAATCACAGGCGGGCGCCTACACCAGAGATCAGGCGAACAAACGCGCTCTAAAAGCCGGGGAGGAGCCAAGCCCCCCCCCCCGCCCCGCCCGCCGCCGGGCTCCCCGCTCCCACCTGGGCTTTCCAAGCCGCTGCCTAAACCCCGGGGTGCGCTAACGCGCTCAGGCGGCGCCTCACCGTCACCCGGCGACCGGGGGAGGACGGCTCTACGCCCGCCCCGCCGTTCGCGGCTGCCGCCACACGCACACAGCCCGAGCGAGCCCGCTCCCCGGGCGCCCGGCGGGCTCCTCCAGCCGCTGCACCGGCGACCGCTCCGGTGCCGCGGCCGGGACGGCGCTCGCCCGAGCCCCTGGGGAGGCCGGAGGGGCTGACCCCCGCCCCCGCCCCGCTCACCGCTCGCCGCCGACCGCGCAGAGCCCCAGCGCCGCCGCTCCCGCCGCCGACCGTAGGCCGGGAGGAGGCGGCGCGTCACCAGCAGTGGGCGGGGCCGCGCTGCCCCGCCCCGCCCACCGCCAGCCCCGGGCGCCGGCGGAGGCGGGCGGGGGAGGGGGCGGGCAGTGAGTGAGGCGGTGGGCGGTGGGCGGTGGGCGGTGGGCGGCGGGGGGGGCGGGGGCGCAGCGGCGGCCTTTCCGCCGGGTGCCGAGGGGGTTACCTAATTTTTAAAGCCCTGTGTTCTCCGCCTGTGCTCTGGAAACCCAGGGGTGGAAAGAATGGCTTTGCTCCAAAAAAGGTGGGGTTAGGAGCCTTTTAGTTAAGTGGGAAAAAAAAATATATAAATCGTTAAATCCAATTAATTTTGTAATTACTTTTTTTTTAGGAGAAATCAAATCTCTTCTCAAGGTTTATTTCCTCAGGAAACTAAAATACCAGTAATTTTGTTCCTTAATGGTTTTGTGTATATTACCTAAGTCACGCCTTTGATTGCTAGTTGTTAAAATTTCGAGAGGGTTTTGAAATACCTGATTAACACTGTGTGCCAGGGCTTGGAGACGGTCTTGGAAACAGCACGGTGACTTTATGCCACACCTCTGGAACGTCGGGTTCCCGGGTTTTGGAATCCGGTTTCTGAAAAGGAGCTTAACGAGCTCAGGGAAATCACTTACCTGTGAGAATGCTTGTCTCTCGCTGCTAAGGCTGTTCTTGTGTGCTGAAATTGTTCTAAGAGGAATAAATAAAAGCACCTTAGGAAACATCCGCTAATAAGAGCGGAAGGAAAAGAATTAATCTTCTGTAACAACACAAAGTAGTGAGGGTTTCTGCTTCTGAAGAGCTTAAAAGATCTTTACTTACCGATGTACTGATGAAGAACCACCAAAGAATCTGAGCAACTTCTCCTATTTTAAAAAGGAGAAATCGTTTTAATGCTATTATACATATTTACTTCATTTCTAGATACGGGAAAGCCTAGAATCTCTTCTTTTCTTAGCCTTTTTATGTAAATTATGGGCTGGTTTTTCCCATAAGATATTAAAACATGAAGCAAGTTCTAAGATAAAAATTCTAAAAGAAAATAATTATTACTAATTGGTCTTGAGTACCCCAAAACTTTCATCTGATAACACCCCTTAAACAAAACACTGCAGGCACAGGTAGAGATCAGTACTAACAACTATTGATTCATGGTAACAGAGTAGAGAATTACAGGGGTCTTACGTGAGGTGTCTACATCAGCCTTTTTCCCAAAATATTTGCCACTTTTGGTAATGGTGGTTCAACATCGCTGGCAGTGGAGACCCAGTGTGAGTGTAGACAAGGCTCCAAGCGGCTGCTGGCATTTGTCCTGTAGAGATGATTTTTGTGGTAGGGTGGTGAAAGCACCGAGGCTGGACATCACCTTTTTTGCTATTGCTGTCAGACACTGTGCTGAGCAGCGTCTCTGAGCAACCGTCCTGTCCAAGAAATGATTCACAAAGGAAGGCCAGCATAGGAAAAGACCGAGTGAAAAGGAAGAATGAGGCTAACTGGCAATTAAATAGCTTCTGTGGGATTGCTAGTATAAACTTATTTTCAGAAATTGAATTTTTTGTTTTATAATCTAGCATAATAAAAATTACCAATGAGATTTATAAATCTTAGTTATCTCTGCATAAATGTGAAATAGTGCTACCTCTAAGCCATACAATTTTGCCAGAAAAAAAATCATAGTTAGATATAGTTAAATTTACCAAACAGAGGCTGTACAGGCAAGTGTTCTTAGTGAAAAAGGAAAGTTACTGAATCTATATAAGGTATTTTCTCCATGTTTCAGCCAAAAAAAAAGGAGGACTTTATTCCACAACAGGTCTCTTAAAATTTCCCCTGAAATAAATTATTAGTCTGCTATCCTGACATCAGTTTGACTTATTTCAGATTAAATCTGCCACAGCTATGGCCATCCATTTACTCAGAAAGGCAAACTTCAGTGTGCATTCAGCTGCAGTAGCATTTTGTTTCAGATGAGGTACGTATTTTTTGAAGCAAATCTCTGGTTGCCCTCCCTTCCTGATCTTCGGTTCATTTTGTGAAGCAGCCTCAGAAGACACGGAAGAAACGTTTCACCTGAGACGTAACCAAAAGCTGCACTCCAACCACTGATGGAGGCAGCCTGGAACAGACCCCCGAGAGCACACAGAAGGTGAAGGTCGTCGGGTCCTCCACACAAGCTGGTTTGCACCTGCAGAGCTTTTCTTGTTGCATCCCACTGCTTGCTAACATAGACATAGCCTAAGCCGCAGAGAGATTAAAATGCTGGTTCTGTTACCGCATGTTTATAATCCCTCAACTATTTCATTAGACTGGAATAAAGCTCTGCATCCAGAAAATGCTGCGGGACTATCTGGGTCCTGACTGCTTGATCACATTATGAAAAATTTCACATGCAAAGGAAGTTTCTTAAATTTGCAACGCACGTTTCTTCAAACTAGAGAACTAGAGTTAAAGAACAAACACACGTAGCATATTATGGACACAAAATAAAAATGTTTTTAAGTCTCTCCTATAATTTCCTTTTTGTAGCTAAAGAGGGGAGGAAATCATGCAGTATCAGGCTACAGTGGGATTCTTAGGCATTACTCTTAGGAAGCACTGGTAAATAATGACAGGAGTTGTCTCACTGATTGCAGTTCTAAAAGATGCTCGGTGCTTTTGTGTTGTGGAAGGTGTAAGGATTCAGAAAAGAGTGAGAAGAAGAAAGGAAGGAACTCTGCAAATATTTCCTCTTACTGCTTTGTGTTCTGTGGTGGAAAACAACAGTTGTCCCTCAACCATGTTGTCACGTTGTATTTGGCAAGTAGTGATTTCTTTGTAGCTTGTTTGTAATAAAGCATGAAATCAACACATTTGCCAATGTCCTGCTAATAATTTTTATCTCTTTTCCAAGTATGTATGACAATAAGCAGTTGAGCATATTTAAATACTCCTACCTGCAAGTAGGACATTCCCTCAAGCAGCTTGGACAGATGTTCTGATACCTAAATTGCTGGAGGAATGAAACTCTTGGATTTGGTTTGTCCGTTTATGTGTGTGTGGCTAAGGGAGGAGTTTTGGTTAGAACGGGAAAGTTGTCAGTACAGTGGACGTTTTAGCACTGTGAATGTAGTCGCTTTAAACTTGATTTAGCAAGTGCTGTGCCCTCAGATTCAGTAGTATCTGCTAAGTTTGCAGTCTCAAAGGTGCCTGGCTTAGAAAAACAAAGTCTGCCCAAGCAAAATTGGGTCAGACTGTGGGAGGGAAAGGATTATTTGGATTTGCATGTAATATGAAAAAGGACTGCTTATTTTGTTGCAATTTTTTTTCTTTTTTTCCCCCGTAAGTAATTCCAGTTTTCTGTATTATATCTGATCTGAAGACAAGCTAAAATGGAAGGCCTTGGTGTTTCTAGCATGAAGAAGAAGAAAATTATCAGCTGAGAAGAAAAGAGCTATTAATGAAATCCCTACGCCATCTTTTCAACTCGAGCAGAAGCCAAATGCCCTATTAAAAAATAAAAACCATCAGAAAGAGCTATGATCCATTGCCACACACTCGGTGTTACAGATAGTTGTCTGGCCAACCTGCAAGACTTGCATGATATTCTGCAGTAAAAACAAGCAAGGATGAGACAAACGGGAATATTTTTAAAGGGACTCCTCCTTTGCACATTTGATAGAAGCAAAGAAATACAGACTTTCTTTTCCCTTCTCCCCTCTTACTTTGCTTCTTACAAGGTCTTTGTTGTTTCCTCCCTTTAATTCGAGGCAATTTTTGTTCTGTTTATTTTTGTTCCTCTAAGTCAGGTTTAATAAAATAACAGAGTCACTATGTTTATTTGCACGGACCCACCAGACTGACAAATTACAATCAGCATCTGGGGCAAATGCTAGAGTAACAAAATACACAGCCATCAAATTTGGCTTGATATTTATGACTATTTCAAAGAAGATAATAATAGTGTAAAGCAGTGGTTGACTGGAAGAGCCTCAGGTGCTGTTTTTCTATCTGCACTTTCTTACTGGCAGTGTGCCGGCTTCTTGCAAAGTATTAGACCAGAACAATATTGTTGTTGAAGGGGATTCCAGCTGAGGGTTTATTTCTGTATCTCCCAGTTTCCTTTCCTGTTTCTGGCCCTTTGTACTGGCACAAAGGCCAAAAACCTGGGTGCCCTATTTTCCGTGCCTACATCGGGGACTTGCATGTCCCTCAGCTCTCTGTAGCTGAGGCAGATACAAACATCTCCTTCAGACAATTCAGATTGCCTAGGATTTAATTTGTCCTCCGAAAACACCTGTGCCTCCAACGTCCAGAAAGGCAGCCAAGGGCAATTCTGTACCTCAACTGGGAGGTGTCTGGGTCAGACTGGCTATAAAATGGTAGGTTTTTTCTTTTGGTTTGCAGAGACTTGGCTGTAAGATGACATTTGGATAGCACAGAAATGTGCACGTCATACGAAAGGCAGTGTCTATGTGGACTACTGTCTATGCCCCACCATAGTCCTGATACATTCATAAAAGGAGGTGGAATAAGAAGAGGCTTGTGATATCCTCAGTCCAAATACCCTCAGTTAGTAAATACCTTTCCTGTGTTCCTCTTCTGTTTTTTCTTCTGATGCAAAGAAACCCATGATAAATTCTCACGTGCCATTTATTCCATATCGGGAAAAAAAACCATGAAAAAATTAGCCATTCTTTAGAAACTTCAGAGGGAGCCCAGCTTTAAGCAGGTTATACATGTGTATTTCCAAATGAGCATCTGTTCCCTGTGGCAGATTACCCCACAGTTCTCACCACACTCCTGAAGCCTCGGGAACTTGCCTCTTCTGTCGACGGTACCCAGAACCTGGGGGGCAGGTGGGTCTGACCCAGTGAGGTGACTTCTGCAGTTGACTTCTAGACGTCTCTGTGCAATGAGACTTGCTAAGGTAACTTTTGGTTGCCCCCAGGCAGAAGGATGTTAGGGTACCAGCAATGGGAACGGAGGTGGGGGGGGAACGACACACAGTAAAGAGGCTGGGAAGAATTAGTCATTTTGAAAGGCATTTGGATTGATACTTTTTATCTGAGATAAGCACGGATGGGAGGGGTCAAGTTAGTGATGAATATTTTAAGAGAAGCAGGAATGAAGCTGGAAGATCAAGAACAGCAAGGCCATAATTTGGAGAAGTAGGTCTGGAAAGCCCAAGATTTACAGGGTCTGGCATTACTGACAAGTGGTTGTGTTACTGGGGAAGGGACCCCTTTTCCTAACAGCTGGAGACCATGCGCTTGTTCTAATTACACACACTGAATGAACATTTCCTATTGGTACTTTGACAGCAAAGGATCAGGGTTTACACCTGTGACAAAGATGTGGCAGCTGAACAAGTTACTGTGCATCAGCTGAGTTTCACTGACTCTCCTGTTGGTTCATGTAAATGCTGTATCATACTATCTCATTTAGCAGGCATAAGCTTATCTATATACTCTTCTATTGCCAATTTAATGAACTCTTTGTCAAGGCTTTATTATTTTAGACACACCTGCATAGTTAGAATGGTACTACTTTCATGTGGTGGTATGACTCCCATATGTAGACAACCTCTAGTACAGGATTTAATGTGTCAATGGCTGTCACTTTTAATTACATCAATACCTCATTGCCGCGAATAAATTTTACAAGTACACGTAGGTGAAATCTACCGAACCAGCTGGCTTGTTAAACAGAGGAGACGGACAAGCAAAGCCACCTGTTGTTCAGAATCCCCTCTTGACACTGTATTTTAGTGGGTCTTGCTTAGTTCTTTCAATAGAAGTCAAGTGGATCAGATACCTCCTACTGCCTGGCACAGATACATCAGACAGGCTTTGCCCTTCCTGCTGCCCATGTATTCTGCCCCTTTTAGAAGAGCCTATCCGTTGCCTTAAAGCATTATAGTGGAGAAAGGGTGTTATTTTTTTCAGACTCATTCTGAAGTCTACATGGAATAAGCAGTCATGTCCATGTAATATTTGAACTTACGATACAAATTACATCATATGCATTAGTATATTTGAAACAGCTTCTTGATTGTCTCATAAACACCTGCAAGGCCATTTCTGGCCACAAAAACATGTTGTAGGGCGTGAGTGGTGCTGGACTATTGTTGCTTCTTTGCAGTTGGCAGCCTGGACTTTTTGAGCCTGTATGTGTGTAGAGTTGCAGTAACAGCTCAGCACCACAAGCAGCTTCTGGCTATTACCTCATCATGAAGCCACACAGTCTATTGTTCCATTTCCTTCATTTTGTACATTTACAATTGTCCTGGTTTCAGCTGGGATAGAGTTAACTGTCTTCCTAGTAGCTGGTACAGCGCTATGTTTTGAGTTCAGTACGTGAAGAATGTTGATAACACTGATGTTTTCAGTTGTTGCTCAGTAGTGTTTAGACTATAGTCAAGGATTTTTCAGCTTCTCATGCCCAGCCAGGGCACCTGACCCAAACTGGCCAACAGTGTATTCCATACCATGGGACGTCCCATCTAGTTTAGGAACTGGGAAGGGGGGGGCAGGGATTCGCCGCTCGGGGACTGGCTGGGTGTCAGTCGGCGGGTGGTGAGCAATTGCCCTGCGCATCATTTGTACATTCCAATCCTTTTATTACTACTGTTGTCATTTTATTAGCGTTATCATTATCATTATTAGTTTCTTCTTTTCTGTTCTATTAAACCGTTCTTATCTCAACCCACGAGTTTTACGTCTTTTCCTGATTTTCTCCCCCATCCCACTGGATGGGGGGGGAGTGAGTGAGCGGCTGCGTGGTGCTTAGTTGCTGGCTGGGGTTAAACCACGACAACAATGAAGGAGTAGTGCACTTTGGATTGATCTGTATAAGGTGGTTACTGTGAAACAATCTGAAGTGTAGAATTCAAAGCCCAGCAGCTATGGTGTACCAGTTCCTCAAGTAGATGCTCTTATTTTCCATGATGGATGCCTTTGTTTGCTTTTAACATAGTTCACTTCTCATGTGTATTAAGCTAAACCACACAAATGCATACTTATTGCAAAAAAGTGTCCCCTCGGGGAGCTGTTGCAGAACAGATACTCCGCAGTAGCTGTTCTGAGCTCTTTCCTGTGTAGACAAGTCCTGTGGTGTAGATGATGGCTTTGTCTGCCCTTAATGACTTCATGTGAGGTTTATTCATGTTATTATGTGGCCAAAAACCTAAGGCCAAGGACTATCTGAAGTGTGTGTTACTTAATCAGACATGCTTTCAGGCATGTGAGTGACTCTTTAGTTTCTGCCTGTGGCTTGATTCCCTCTTTCTGACTCCAAATTCTAAAGCATTTGGGTTTATTTTTTAATTGCCTTGTAATCACCAGTGTTGGATATGAGTGTAACTTCTGTGGTGGGAAGAGTGGTAAGAATTTCTTAGTTAAATTTTTACAAAGCTCATTGGTCTGACCTTAGGATTTGCTGGTATAGCAATATTCCTAGGGAGGTTTGTAATGCCTCCTGTCTTAGCTCAGTTTGTGACATGGGACTCTATCATGCGCTTGCTGTAATTTCAAATAAGTATTTCCATGCTGTACTGTGCTGTACTCCCTCACTTCATTAGCACAGTTAAGCAAGAAATCAAAAGTCTTTTTGCAATAATTTATTTATTTTCTCAGAAAGTTTTTGTATTACTTACATAAAATAAAATAATAATAAAAAAGCATTATGTCCTTGTGCATTGAGAGCACAGTAGTTGGGCTTGCTGGTGCAGTTATACTGATTATGCTCTGTTTACATATATGTTGTGTAATATCTGGGGAACGGTTAGAATTGAGATTTCAAGGGAGTACAAAAGCAACTCTCCCTTCCCTGTGGCTCTCACCTGCCTTTTCAGAGCATGTTGTCTTCCATATCTGCAAGGGTCTAGTCCTTGATATACTGACCTCCACTCAGACCAGTCTCAGAGACTACGGAATTCATTTCTCACAAAGTACAGGAAAGAGGCATGCAAATTTTAAGTGAGAGCCTGCTGAGTTGTCTTAATAGTGAGGTATGACTGGGTCAGACACAAAAAGATGAAGTTGGTTCCATTTTTGTGCTTATTCAAAATAGACACAGGCAGTGAGCGGTCTGTAGCAGCTGTAATTAAGCAGCTTCAGATGGCAAGTAATACAGAGGACGCTAAGGAAGAGCAGGAGGCCTTCAGTTGTTTGAACTTCAGTTCTCCACTAACAGAGAGTATCTCTTAAGTTTGTAACTCTGTCTTTGAAATCTGCTCCAGTGCTGATGGCTTTATGTTCATACGTTGTCCTCTACTAATTCAAGCTTTAGTATTGCCTTAAACTTCAGGTTTGCATTTGCAAAGCACTGCCTATCAAATCAAATTGCGTCTTTTTCAAAATACAGCATCTCTTATTTTTAGAGCAGTTAATATTCATCATGGGAAAGAGTGATGGACTGGGAATCAAGCCTGTGATGGTGTCGGTGTTATAGGTTTCTTGCAATTGTGTAAAGAAAAGCGAAATGCTCCGTGTCTGTTCTTTCCACACAACATCCCCAGTATACACTATAATCATTCTATCCGTATGGTTAAAGTGCTGTCATTTATTTGCATTGTTTTTCTTCAGCCGCTCTGCTGCATCCTCAGCCTTGCATCAGCAGGTCAGCTCTGTAAGTCTAGTCCAGCATTTACTGATGTTATTGCAAAAGGAACAGGAACTTTTCAGCAGGTGCTGCTTCAAGAGCTGTTTTAGCACAACAGCTTTCTTGGAAAGATAGTGATTTATCAATGCATAATCTTTTAACCAATTTGAAATATCTGCATTTTGCAGAGGCAACATTTCCAACTGGTGAGAAATTTTCCCAAATCTGTTTACCGACATTTGCTGTGGTTCTTCTATTGCTCTTGCACATATGCACAGCAAGCAAACTGTGCCCATCACTATGTACAGCTAGTCTACAGTCATCCACATCTGCTCCCTGCTGCTACTCCACAGCTGTCCTGGATGAAGTTAAACGGTTTCTGCCTCCTGTCCAAATGTTCAGTAAAACCAAACCATTTGGAAGCCAAGGAAGCAAAAAGTAAGTTGGATCTTCAGGGCATCACACCACCACCAATGTAACTAGCAGCCATGAAATCACAAGCAGGAAGGTAACCATGACTGTCCCCAGATCAGCTTGAGAACCTTTTCTTTTTCATCAGAACTATTGGCAGGTTAAGAGAGTCCTTTACAATATCTTTGGTAAGGGATTTTACTATTCTAAATAATGTTATCTTACATATCTATTCAATTTAAGTTTAAACTTTTTAAACTTTATCATTTAGTTGCTGTTCATCCTACAAGTACATTTGCAAACTTTAGCATGGATCTTGCATGTCTGCCATGGGATAACGAAAACCGAAGTCTCTTTATTCAAACCTTGAACCGTATTTAAGCAGTTAATATTGAAGACTTACGTTGCTACCTTATTCCCCAGGCCCACTTACTTCCCTCTAAATGAACACAACATCCTCTTAATGGAGGCACTAATCTTCATGACAGCAGCTCTGACCGCTGATCTACTGGCAGCAAATAGATTGGTCACTAGAAAGCAATGAGGACAATTAGTTTCCTGAAGGAGATGTCAATGCCTGGAACCATCTTGAAGGAAGCCACCGTTCACCTCTGAAATACTTTGGCCACTGCTCGCCATTCCGTTCTTGGGACTAGCTATGGGGCAGTCTAAAGGTATAGCATTGCAGCATAGCACACCGGCTATGAATTCTTTACAGTTATGTGGGAAAAACCAAACATCACCCCCCACAGGCATCAGTGCCTTTCTGAAAGGGGAGAAACAGCCTGTGGCCATCTGCTATTAAAATGCAACAGCCTGAGGTCCCTTTAGCTGTAGAAACTCTTGGAAGAGCCAACAGGAGGATGGCACGAGGGTGACCGACTCCCTGCAAGACCCAGGTGCCGTTCACACCATGCGCAGCCAGGTGTGCTTGGAGATCTCCTGTGGCTCCCCATCCTTTCCTCCTCCTAGGTGCCTGCTCAGCCATAGCTGGTCCAGCCACTCCACCTGCAGTGGGCTGACAGGGCTGAGCACAGGCAACTACGTGACTCCCAGGCTGGAGTGCCATCTGCTGCATCACCACCACCGTTGCCTATGGCAATGTGATGACGGTTTGTAGATTTAGCCACAGCATTTGAAACAAAAGCAGCTATACATGAGATATTTTAATTATGTGTTATGTCTAACCACACGTTTAAATGCTTAAACCTAGCAACCGTATCTTCAACTGCCCCTGAAGGAGTAAAATCAGCTGTAAGTCAAGAACTCATTCAAAAAAAGAAAGATTTAACCCATTTTTGTCTAAATTGAGGGGATAGCATACATTTTCTAACTAGCGATGTGCAGAATACTGACAGACACAGCACCTGTGGGTCTGTGACAATTAAGGGAAACAACAGAATTTCAAAGGGAAGCCCATGAATTCTGCTTTTTATCTCAGGACTACCATGTGCTATTCTATAAAAGCAAAAGCTTTAAGCGCCTCCACCTGGATCATTGATACTATGACTATTAACACCGAAAGGACACAAGCATTTCTCAGGTGACTGGAAGTGTGCTGCCTGCACAGTGTTTCAGCTGGCTTTTGTTCAACAGAAATGTTGCATCTTGTCCAGGCTACTTGTGGTGCTCGATGATGGAAGGAGCAAATGGATTTTCAGTTCTTAACCTTCCCAATACGTTCAGTACAAAGAGCATTTTGCGGTTCTGGGAAAACCAAAGTCACAATTCATTGCCTGCCTTTTGATTGGTATTTTAAAAGGTGGGGGGAAGAAATTCAAGCAGCCTTTGAATTTCAGGCAGTGGAAGAAAAAAATAAATTTAGCACTCTTATGTTGCCCAAGTTGTCCAAACATATTGGTTCCTGTATAGTAGCCTCCATAACTGTGTTTATCTTGATTGGTGTAATTCTCTTGGCTTCTTTTGAAATGGATTGTCCACAAAAATGAGGTATATTTTTAGCTTGCTGACCATAGCATGTGCACACTAAGGAGAAGTTCTTATTGCCCGTAGGACAGAAAAAGACAATACCAATCAATATTGTAGTAGTAAGT
Source organism: Haliaeetus albicilla (assembly GCF_947461875.1). Taxonomy (NCBI): domain Eukaryota; kingdom Metazoa; phylum Chordata; class Aves; order Accipitriformes; family Accipitridae; genus Haliaeetus; species Haliaeetus albicilla. The sequence goes on from NC_091484.1 coordinate 43,714,481, forward strand.
GTTAGTGTTGCCTCTAGCTGAGAACTGTGTTTCTGTATTTCTCGGTATTTTCCTCTGTTTTATTTGGGTTTAAATGTAGCTATCTGGTTTAAACTAGCTTTTGGATGTCATTAAGTGACGAGAAAAACACTGACTTTCTAGCATCAGTTACAGAATACTTGGAAACTTGCAACTTAGTCTATTAGGACAGACATCACTGAGAATTTTACTGAAAATCAAAATCTGTAATTCCTACTTTCTTAAGGAAGCAAGTACTCTTTATTCATCTTTACATATGTCTCAGGTCTATCTTTGTAGTATCTTTTTGCTTAAATTTCCTCATCTGTAGAGGTCAATAGGTCAGTTGCACTGACCTATTTCTTTGTTGGATTTTATATTGCAGTTAGAGCAACAGGGTGGTTGCCAAATACAAAATCCTGAATTCAGAGAGATGCATTTACTAGAAATCAACCATGCTGTGACTTATCAAAATCAAGAAATGTTCACCAATAGCATCCAAAACTTTGGATTAATCAGATAGAACACATGGAATTATACAGAATAACCAGAAATGCTGCTCAGTAAAAGCCAGTGATGCTCCTGCAACAACTGCAGAATGTCTGTGACAACAAGGTGAGATGCTGTTTCTCCCTCAAATGTCTGATTTTACTGCCTTAACAGGATTTATGGCTTAGTACAACAGCTGGAGTATCAAGTTTAAAGGTTCAGCATATAAGGTGATTGCTTTCCTTGCCCTGGTGAAAAATTTCTGATTTCTAGTTTTACAGGTATATGTCTGTTTATCTCACTTAATCAAATAAATGGAAATTAACTGAGAACCCAACTGCAACTCTGCTCATCTAATCCAAAATTAATTACTTAATAAAAGTACTATTTCTTAGCTATGCAAAGAGGCTTCCTTTATGTAACTATGATTTCACCAATATACACTTTTCTGAAATATTAAGACTTAATGCTTATCTGCAGGGTTTTTTAATTTCAAGTCAATCATTTGAAATGATGGTAAACAATCCACTGAACACAAAGCCCTGAATTACAGTGCAGTGATCTGTCAGGTCTGGCAGAATCATTAGACCTCACCTAATTCATTATAACAGCTCCTTTACTGTGGAGATGTAGAACTGGTATGCAACTATATGTGCAAATCTGATTCAGTACCTGGAAAAATTATGGAGAAGATCATGCTGGGTGCTATTGAAAGACATTTAAACAACAATGCAATCATCAGGCACAGTCAACATGGGTTCACGAAGGGAAAGTGCTGTTTAACTAATTTGATATCCTTCTATGATAAGCTCATCCGCCTAGTGAGTGAAGGGTTGGTGGTGGATATAGTTTTTCTGGGTTTTAGTAAGGTTTTTTGTACTGTCCCTCACAGCATCCTTCTGGACAAGTTGTCCAACTGTGAGATGAGCAGGTAGACGGTGTGCTGGGTGAGGAACTGGCTGAATGGCAGGGCTCAAAGGGTTGTAGTGAATGGGGCTACATCTGGCTGGTGACCGGTGACCAGCGGTGTTTCTCAGGGCTCAATTCTAGGGCCAGTTCTGTTCAATATATTTATCAATGATCTGGATGCAGGAGTTGAATGCACCATTAGCAAGTTTGCAGATGATACCAAACTGTGAGATGCTGTTGACTCTCTCGAGGGGCAAGAGGTCTTCCAGAGGGATCTAGATAGATTGGAGCATTGGGCTATCCTAAATGGCATGAAATTGAACAAGGCCAAACGCCAAATTCTGCACTTGGGACAGAGTAACACTGAGCACAAGTATAAGTTGGGAGAGGAGTGGCTGGAGAGCAGCCCTGCAGAAAGGGATCTGGGGGTGCTGGTTGACAGCAGGCTCAATGTGAGTCAGCAGTGCGCCCTGGCAGCCCAGAGGGCAAACTGCGTCCTGGGGGGCATCAAACACAGCGTAACCAGCCAGTCAAAAGAGGGGATTATCCCACTGTCGTGGTGTAACCCCAGCCAGCAACTAAGCACCACACAGCCACTCACTCACTCCCCCCACCGCCCAGTGGGATGGGGGAGAGAATCGGAAAAAAATTAAAACTCCTGGGTTGAGACAAGAACAGTTTAATAGAACAGAAAGAAAGAAACTAATAATGATAATAATAACAATAATAAAATTACAATACTAATAAAAGGATTGGAATACATAAAACAAGTGATGCACAATGCAATTGCTCACCACTTGCTGACCAATGCCCAGTTAGCTCCTGAGCAGCGATCCCCCCAGCCCCACTCCCCCCCGTTTATGTACTGGACATGACGTCCCATGGTATGGAATACCCCTTTGCCCAGTTTGGGTCAGCTGCCCTGGCTGTGTCCCCTCCCAAGTTCTTGTGCCCCTCCTGCATTCTTGCTGGCTGGGGGTAAGAAGCTGAAAAATCCTTGACTTACTTAGACTAAACACTACTTAGCAACAACTGAAAACATCCGTGTGTTATCAACATTCTTCTCATAGCGAACCCAAAACATAGCACTATACGAGCTACTAGGAAGACAATCAATCAACTCGATGCCAGCTGAAACCAGGACACCCACTGTATTCAGCAATGGTGCAGCCTCACCTTGAGTATTTTCTGCAGTTCTGGGCCCCACAATTTAAGAAGGATGTGGAGGTCCCTGAATGTGTCCAGAGGAGGGCAACAAAGCTGGTGAAAGGGCTGGAAGGACACTGGTCCTGTGAGGAGCAGCTGAGGACACTGGGCTGGTCTAGTTTGGAGAGAAGGAGGCTGAGGGGCGACCGCATTGCTCTCTACAGCTTCCTGAGGAGGGGAAGTGGAGAGGGAGCTGCTGATCTCTTCTCCTTGGGATCCAGTGATAGAACTCGTGGGAATGGTTCAAAGCTGCGCCAGGGGAGGTTCAGACTTGACATTAGGAAGCATTTCTTTACCAAGAGGGTGGTCAAACACTGGAACAGGCTTCCTAGAGAGGTGGTCGACGCCCCAAGCCTGTCAGTGTTCAAGAGGCATTTGGACAACGCCCTTAATAACATGCTTTAACTCTTGACAAGCCCTGAAGTGGTCAGGCAGTTGGACTTGATAATCGTTGTAGGTTTCTTCCAACTGAACTACTTCTATTCCATTCTGTTCTGTTCTGTTCTAATTTTTCTTCCTACCTCCTTCTTTCCCTAACAGTACATGCTGAGAAAATCTTTGATGACATTTCTTCCCAGCCCTACACGAGCAGAAGGGATTGAATGGGTAATCATGTCCCATCCTAGGCATTGGCTCTGTCACCTGGTGGGAAGGAGGCATGTACCTTCTGATGGGGTGAGAGCTGTGGATTGTCTTGAGATAATTTGAGTATCTGAACAAATTTGCAAAAAGCATGTGTGAACTGGGGTTTTTGAAAATATTCTGTGTTCATTCAGTTTAGCTGGGTTTCCATAGGATGGCAAAAGACCACATCTCTGACACTAGTGAGGCTCAAAGATCAAGCCCACAGTATGAAGCAGGATGTGCTCTGGAACAAAATGGTTGCAAATCTTTTTGATGTGAGCAATACCTGTTCATTCCCCCATTAGTTTTTTGGGGTTTTTTTCTTACACTCATTTTTAGAAATGCCTGAACTGTTTCCCTTGGAAAAACAGAACAAAACACAAGAGCCTGAGCACAACAGTACTCCATCAGAGCGAAGGTCCATCTGGCCCAATACTCTGTCTCCAAAGTGGCCAACCATAAATGTCTAAAGGAGAATAGACAAGCAGTGCAGCTCTGTCAGGGTCTGGGGGTGCTCACAGGCCTCAAAGGCTGGGACTGGCCTCCCCTGGGACCCCCACCCACACCACCTCCTGCCAAGAGCCCAGGGTCGTGTCTCAGCTCAGCCTGCAGCCTTCAGTCCCTGCCTGAGCCATGTTGTAGGTGTGCCCATCTCTCACCCTGTCTCCTGGATGGGCCTGGGACTGCACTGCAGATAGCCACTCGCCTGGATGGACCCCTCAGACCTCGGTCATAGCTTGTCATGCATAACTATGTGCATAACATAGCACAACTCTTCTCTTCTCTTCTCTTCTCTTCTCTTCTCTTCTCTTCTCTTCTCTTCTCTTCTCTTCTCTTCTTCTCTTCCTTGCACTCACAATGAGTCCAATAATGATGAAACTGTTATTTGCCTGAAATGCCAGGGCTTTTTCAGCTCCAAAAACACTTTCAAGGACACACATCAGAAAAGTTACAAGTGGTAACAGGATTTTATTTTATTTTATTTTATTTAGTTTTGTTTTGTTTAATTTCATTTCATTTTGTTTCATTTCGTTTTATTCTATTTTTCTGAATCCGTTTCAGAGCCAATGCTCACAAGCATTAACACAATGTGCATGTGTAGCCAGGAGCAGGCTGATGTTCAGCTTCAGTCTAGCTTGAAAAAACATCCCTTGCAGTCTGGCAAAGGAAAGCCACAGAGCTACGGAAAGTAGCAGCAGGAGTACAGGCCAAGCAGTCCCTGTTTCCTGAAGAGTGAGAATTTGAAGAATGAGGATCGGTACCAATCATACACAAAAGAAGAGGAGGAGCGTGGCACCGTGGAGTATTTTCAAAAGTATGACACCAACTGATGACAACTGCACTTTTTTGCCTTCAAAAATTCCTCCGCTGTGCTTCTTGGCCAGCAATGCACGAAAAGTGCTCTCGTGCCTGTCCGGCGCTTGTATTGCGTGCAGGGAGAGCTGGAAAGTGGCAGCTCCTGATGGTGCAGCCAGCCTGGAGCCCTTCCAAGGACAGGGGGTTTTGCATGAGCAAGAACACCTGGGGAAATGGAGCCAAGGGAAGAGCAGAGCTCGCTCCGCTACAAACTTACAATGGGAAAGAAAGCCAGAGCGAGCCAGGGCACTAGTGGTGCCTTGGTGGTGAAAGAGCAGCAGTGAAGAACCTAGCCAAAATGGCCCAGATGAGCCCTGACAAGGGGCTGTGCTCAGTGCTACAGGGGAAAAGATGAAAACCCCGGGGGCCACCCTTGGGGCCCGCCCTGGGACTCTAGAAAGCTTCCTCGCCCCGGATGCGGGGCACGAGGGCCACCTTTGTGGAGCATGAGCAGCAGGCACCTAGCCAAAATGGCCCAAAGGAGCCCTGACAAGGGGCTGCGCTCAGTGCTGCAGAGGAAGGCAAAAACCCCCCGGAGCCACTTGCTAGCCCACCGTGGGGTAAAAAAAGCCTTCCTCCCCCCAGCTGCAGGGCACAAGAGGTGCATGAGCAGCAGGCAGTAACCTAGCCAAAATGGACCAGAGGAGCCCTGACAAGTGGTCGTGCTCAGTGCTGCAGAGGAAGGCAAAAAACCCCCGGGGACCAGTGCCAATCTGCCCCGGGGGAAAATTCCTTCCTGACCCCAGAGCTGGCGATCGGCTGTTCCCTGAGCATGTGAGCAAGACCTGCTTCCTCATCCCACAGGCTGGTCACGCCTCCCAGGAGACACTAGCACTGCCCGTCACCTTTCCTCCCTCAACCTGGAGCCATCTCAGGGGCTTCCAAGAGTAGCAAAATGCCCCCAGCCTGATCGACCTTCGGGGGGCAAGAATCCTTCCTGTGCCTGGCAGGACACCAGCGGATGCTCCAAAGCACTGGGACATCTGTGCATCCCATTTCTTACAGCTACTGCCACTGGCTCCGCAGGGGATGAGGATGGATGGTGAGCTCTTCAGTGCTCCTCGACTGCCAAGAATGCATTCCCTTGGTCTTGCCACCGCTATCCAGCTGAAAAAGCCTGAGACCCTCGGGCACCTCCAGGTGTTGGTGGGTCTTCTCATCTCCTGAGGAGCTTGCATCTGTTCTCCAAAGGCTGAAGCAGGATTTCCACCCATCAGATGAACTTTGAGTGTGGCCCCACCAGGAGCTGGAATTGCAGCAGAGAACCTCCAGCAGTCTCATCCAGCCTCAAGTCTTCCTCCGTCAGCCCCCTCCAAGTAATTCCACCAGCTGCTCAAGGAGTTCCTCTCGGATGTCTTCAGGCCGCCCCCAGGGCAGCTCTGTTCTGGTGGCGAAGCCGGGCAGACTGGCAGCAGGACATGGGAAGATGCCCCTTTTATCCTGCCCTGGGGCATTGTGACTGCTGCGTTGGTGGGTGGTGGCACTGTGATATCGGGGTGACAGGACCCCCTGCAGCCCCACCCAACACCCCTCCGCCCAGCATTTGGGGCGTTGGCTGCGAGGCAGTCCCTGTGCCCAAGAGGCCCAGGGGGCTGTCCCTGCCTTTGGTGGCCATGCGCTGGGCACGGCTGCTGTGTGTCCCTGTAAATTAATCTGTACGTTCAAACTATGTAAATAAGGGCATTTATACTATATACATTCAGTTGATAGTGGTGATGCCAGAGGTGAAAGGAAGGGTTTTGGTTCCCTCTGTGTGAACTTTGCAGAGACGTAGAGAGCGTGCAGGATTTCACCATTCCTTATCAATGCACCAAGTGACATTTGCTACTACACTGCTTATGGTAAGGTCTTCTTCTTGGAAAGAAGACCTGAATTGTTTTGTGTTCTTGACCATATTTTTCCTTGCCCTTCAATAGCTCTTTTCCTCCTTTGGCCTTCATCCTTGGTGTCTTTCTTGAAAGTGATGGCAGTTCTGTCAGCCTTTGTCTTGCTCCTTCTAGTCATCTTCTTCTGTAGGCCTTCCATGCCCCCCATCAACTGTTTAGTCTTTGTTTGCCTTCGTCCTAGATGGAATTTATCTTTCTTGAACCCGAGTAATGAGAAATGTCCATAGTGGTACAGGTGAGTTCTCACCAGGGCTTTGCACAATGCTTGCCTTTCCTGTGGAAAGGCTTGTAGCATTTAAGAAATCTCCTTTGCATTTGTTACAGAGGGCATTTAGAAATTTGCTGGTGTTTATTAACATTAATGTGTCCAGTTTGGGCGTTTACCTGTTGTATTATTACTTGAATGCAACACTTCACTGATGGCTGCTTAATTCCATGTTGTTGACAGATCAATGAAGCACTTTGATCCCAATGTGGTTTAAGCTGCATGGATTCAGCATGTTTTCCCTACAACACTTAGGAAAAACAAGTATCTGACTCAGTTGTGTAGAATAGTTTAAAAAACCTCAGCTAAGTATCACTGAAGGGTACTGTATAGAGGGTAGAGATTTAGAGATTGACAACAAATCACCTTGGCAAGTTTGTTCACGTCCTTGAAATGTAGAATGACTGTTGGTCTCTCTCCCATCAAGCTTATCTCTTCAGTGGTCTGTCAGGGTAAAAGGGAAAGTCACTGAGTTTGTTATTGGAGATGTTGCTGTAGGCTGCAGACCCCAGCTGGGTTCCTATCAGAAATGAGGACATTTTTTGTCTGTCTGAACAAGCTGTTCTTTTAGGCAAAACACCATTATTCACATTGAAAACAACAGTGGAAAATGCTACTGCCTCTGCTGACTCCTGGTACAAAATGAGCATAATCACCTCTTAGAACAACCAGGAAAAAATAATACACAGACATAACCACACACTATATATCTAATCTGTATCTATATTTATACCTCATCTATATCTAGCTACATATCTCTATATCTATACCTATCTCCTGGGTTAGTGCAAATAAACCCTCACATCACGGCAGTACTGGTAAGTCCAGTAGATGGCACGTGCTGAGGACAACAGTTCAAAACACCAGAGCTGCAGCCAAGGCAAAGTGAGACAAGCTGGAGGGAACTGCAGCAGCAATACTGTTGCAAGAGCTGTTCATAACCAAAGGCAGGAAACAGAAACTGTGAAGGGACGGCTTGTTGCCAATTCATGCGATGTCCTGAGCTGGGTCCCTGAGATGTCCCCACTGAAAGGGAAAGGCGGGCTCTAGAAGGAAAGGATCAAGAAATAGTGACCTCCCTAGCCAGCAGAAGAGCCAGGCCATGGGGGAAAGGAGGCGACGGATTGAAATCTCTTCTCTGTGTTAGAGACACACATCACGTGCTTGGTAAAGGGCAATACTGACGAGTTTTGCTCTGCCAGGTGAAGGACTGGTGTCCTTTGGTGCTGGCTGGCATGTCCATTCATGGGCCCCAATGTCAGCCCTGTACCAACGGTCTCTTTACAGAAAGAGCAGCATTCACAGCCTGTAACACCCCAGGAGCTGCTAGAGCTCCTGTCACTGTCATAGTTACCCATGGTATCACATCACAAATATCAAAAGCAGGGATTTGCAGAGGTTTCTGTGGCATAGGCTACATTTCAGAGAGCTTTTCAGCTAATAGCCGTTTTCCTGACCACGCAAACCACCCCTCTTCTTAACATCCCTGCCAATATCTGTGTTACATTGATGCCATGCACTGATATATGAAGATATTGCATTAAATTACTACAAATAATCTCCTTTGTGATTGTTATAATTCACTGTTTTTACCTCTCAAGCTGGTGAGAAGTTGGGATACAAATATATCCTCTGCCTATATTCTTCCACCAAAAAACTCTACAGCAAGAACTAAAACAAGCTTGAAGCATATAAACTCTGAAGTATCATGGCATTGAAGGAAAATCACAAGCTTGTCAGCATTTAAATATATTATTACCAATCTCTTATGATGCTCCTTATTAGACCTTCCTGCTTGGAGGAATTCTGTGTACAGTGGCGAAACCCAATCCTGATCAGAGAGAAACTATTTCCCCTACAAGAGCATGTGTCCTGTGAAGCATCCAAAATGGATCAAACCAAGGAAAGTGAGCCTTGGAGGGTCTGAAGTTTCAGCTTGAGTAAACATGTAAAAAGTATAAACTCTTGCTTTAAATCTGCTGAGTGTGAAAAACTGAGCTGTGACTTGCAGGAGAAGTGTGCTCCTGTGAGACTTCCTCATTGTTCTCCCTTCAGGTAGAAATACTGTGAGAAACAATTTCAGAAGTTAAGCCCGAAAAGCAGTGTTCCAGTATGAAAAATGTTCATGCTTCAATATACGTGTTGTGTCTGTGAACAGCTGCCTCTATATACATCATCACAAAATATCAAACCACTGCAGAAAACAACAAATAAGGAATACATCTTTTACTGAGCATGAATGAAACTTATAGTTCTGCTTCATTAGGAGCAGGTTAGCTGATACTCAAAAATAATGAGAAGCATAACCAAAGTTGTCTTTCAGTCTGTAAAAATTCCCACAAATAAAGAGCTCTAACATGTTAAACCAATTCTGAGTCTTGGATCTCAGGCCCAAGAAAAACCTTCAGCCTAATGAAGAAGATGATGGAAAAAGAAGAGGCAGTGGCTCAGTGCCACAGTACACAGCAGAGGCATTAGCTGAAAGAGATCATTTCTGATTGAACACACTTAATCTAGAAATGATTGAGAAGCCAAAAAAAAAAAAAAATTACCACCATCTTCTTTTCACTATGATTTCCCAGAGCAGACATGTGCCTTTAGGTGTGTGAACAAATCCTCCTCATTTGGTTCTGGAATTTAAAATACCTTCAAGCTGCTAACAAGGTGGAGATTTGCTCATCTTCCATCCAAAGAGACATAATTTATCTTTGCTCTGGGTGGGCAATGGTGCTCCACTTACAATCTTGTGATACTACGTTGCATAAATTCTCCACATCATATCTTGAGATTAGAGCTATCTTCAGGATTATTTTATAAAAATACCTTGGATAAAATTAAGCAGTATCAGCGCATTTGTATCTTAGACAAGTTGGTGAGTGAGCCAACTAGGGAAGGCGCCCTGCTGGACCTGTTGTTTGAGAACAGAGAAGGACTTGTGGGTGATGTGGTGGTTGGAGGCTATCTTGGGCACAGCGATCACAAAATGATAGCGGTTTTGATTCTTGGAGAAGTAAGGAGAGGGGTCAGCAGAACTGCTACCTCGGACTTCCAGAGGGCAGACTTTGGCCTGTTTAGGAGCCTGGCTGACGGAGTCCCTTGCGAGGCAGTCCTGAAGGGCAGAGGAGTCCAGGAAGGCTGGACATTCTTCAGGAAGGAAATCTTGAAGGCGCAGGAGCAGGCCGTCCCTGTGTGCTGAGAGACAAGCTAACAGGGAAGGAGACCGGCCTGGCTGAACGGAGAGCTTTGGCTGGAGCTCAGGAAAAAGAAGAGTTTATGACCTTTCAAAGAAGGGGCAGGAGGACTCAGGAGGACTATGAGGATGTCGTGAGGCTATGGAGGGAAAAAATTAGAAGGGCCAAAGCCCAACTAGAACTTAATTTGGCTACTGCAATAAAAGACAATAAAATATGTTTCCACAAATACCTTCACAACAAAAGGAGTGCTAAGGAGAATCTCCATCCTTTATTGGATATGGGAGGAAACATAGTGACAAAGGCTGAGGAAAAGGCTGAGGCACTTAATGCCTTCTTTACCTCAGTCTTTAATTGTAAGACCAATTGTTCTCGCAGTACCCAGCCCCCTGAGCTGGAAGACAGGGACAGGGAGCAGAATGAAGCCCCCATAATCCCAGGGGAAATGGTTAGCGACCTGCTACACCACTTAGACACACACAAATATATGGGGCCAGATGGGATACTGAGGGAGCTGGTGGAGGTGCTCACAAGGCCACTTTCCATCATTTATCAGCAGTCCTGGCTGTCCAGGGAGGTCCCAGTTGACTGGAGGTTAGCAAATGTGACACCCATCTACAAGAAGGGCTGGAAGGAGGATCTGGGGAACTACAGGCCTGTCAGTCTGACCTCGGTGCCAGGGAGGGTTATGGAGCAGATCATCCTGAGTGCCATCACATGGCAAGTACAGGACAACCAGGTGATCAGGCCCAGTCAGCACAGGTTTATGAAAGGCAGGTCCTGCTTGACTAACCTGATCTTCTATGACATGGTGACCTGCTTAGTGGATGAGGGGAAAGGCTGGGGATGTTGTTTACCTGGACTTCAGTAAAGCCTTTGACACCATTCCTCGCAGCATTCTCCTTGAGAAACTGGCTGCTCATGGCTTGGACGAGCATACTCTTTGCTGGGTAAAACACTGGCTGGACGGCCGGGCCCAAAAAGTTGTGGTGCATGAAGTTAAATCCAGTTGGTGGCCGGTCACAAGTGGTGTTCCCCAGGGCTCAGTACTGGAGCCAGTTCTGTTTAATATCTTTATCAATGACTTGGATGACAGGATCAAGTGCACCCTCAGTAAGTTTGCAGATGACACCAAGTTGGGTGGGAGTGTTGATCTGCTCGAGGATAGGCTCTACAGAGGGATCTGGAGAGGCTGGATTGATGGGCCGAAGCCAGTTGTATGAGGTTCAACAAGGCTCAGTGCCGGGTCCTGCCCTTGGGTCACAGCAACCCCATGCAGTGCTACAGGCTTGGGGAAGAGTGGCTGGAAAGCTGCCTGGTGGAAAAGGACCTGGGGGTGCTGGTTGACAGCTGGCTGAATATGAGCCAGCAGTGTGCCCAGGTGGCCAAGAAGGCCAATGGCATCCTGGCCTGCATCAGACATAGTGTGGCCAGCAGGACTAGGGAAGTGATCATCCCCCTGCACTTGGCACTGGTCACAGCTTGAATCCTGTGTTCAGTTTTGGTCCCCTCTATACAAGAAAGACATTGAGGTGCTGGAGCATGTCCAAAGAGCAACGAAGCTGGTGAAGGGTCCAGAGTAAAAGTCCTATGAGGAGCAGCTGACGGAACTGGGGTTGTTTAGCCTGGAGAAAAGGAGGCTGAAGGGAGACCTTATCTATCACTCTCAACAAACTACCTGAAAGGAGGTTGTAGCGAGGTGGTTGTCAGTCTCTTTTCCCAGGTAACAAGTGATAAGACAAGAGGAAATGGCCTCAAGTTGCACCAGGGGAGGTTTAGATTGGATTTTAGGAAATATTTCTTCACTCAAAGGGCTGTCAAGCATTGGAACAGGTTGCCCAGGGAAGTGGTGGAGTCACCATCTCTGGAGGTATTTAAAAGGCATGTAGGTGTGGCACTTAAGGACATGGTTTGGTGGTGGACTTGGCAGTGTTAGGTTAACAGTTGGACTTGATGATCTTAAAGGTCTTTTCCAATCCAAATGATTTTATGATTCTAAGTTTCTTTAACATGCCTTTTCTTTATAAAGACATAACCTCCTGATTGTTGACCCTGCTTATAAAATGTCGGGCAACAAGGCCCAATGTTTTTGACAAAGATTTTGAAGCAAAAATACACACAGATTTCAAATGGGAACTCTGTGCAGAGCAGTAGACCTGAATAAGAAAACCATTTTTGTAAAGGAATCAGATGTAGAAGCCAATGATGCCTCCACTGGTCTAGCATATGTAAGGGATTTGTACATTCAACCAAGGAAACAAACCAAACCTTGCCATCCAATACCATACCCAGTAGGGCTACCTTTTCATCAGATTAAAATAATTTTACAGACACTGCAATGAATGGGAGTACTTGACCACTTACTAAAACCATTATCTAGTAAGAAAATCCATCACAAAAGGTTATTGCATTCTCAAACACCATGCCATCAACACCAGCATCTTTAGACAAAAGAATATGAGCTCCCATCTGGCAAGTGCCATCTGGAGCCCTGGGAATCATATCCAGTTCTCTCACCACATTAATAAATCCCACAGCACTTTACAAGGAAGAAAAGCACTGCTCCTGCTTGCATGGGGGTGAAACAATTGCAGGCTCTTTCTCTGTGACAAGTGCTTCAATTTTCCTTGGCGTTTTTTTTTTTAGCTTAAACCATCTATCATTTATTTGAAATGAGAGCCCAGAATACTTTGATAGGAGTCCCTGAAGGGATTTTGGGAGATGGAAGTTTTCCATTTGAACTTCAAAAAGATCTCATGTTACCCAAGCTGATGGCTGGGATTGTCAAACAGGAAGGAGAAGGAGCGAAGCTTAAAGCTTCTGCAGCTCTTCCCAGGTCCTGCTGAGATGAAGGTACTACCAAACACTTTTACCTCAGCTGGTGCACATCCTCTCAAGTGTTGGCACAATTAAAGGCTGGGAGAACAGGAAAACATATCAGAAGGAAATTGCCAGGGAACAGTATACATACCAGACAGATAAACCCAACAGCTAGTCAGCATATTCACTCTGTAAAACACAGCACAACTCCTTGAGCAAGTGGAGACAAAGCTTCAGAGATCTACCAGGAAAAATGTGGCTCCATTTGACCCTGCAACGTTTTGGCCCAGGAACCATACAGCCTTATTTCCATGGTACTGCACTTCGGTTTGTAAGGTACAGCAAGTCTGTGCAGTAAGGCTTTTCATTTTGGGGGAGGCACCTCAGAAACAAATTTGGGGGCATCTGGCTTGGCTGCTAGTCCTAGTTTAGAGAGAGGCCTCTGTCAGCAGAGTAGACGTGTCTTAACACAAGCTGCTTCAAAGTTGAATAAAAGGTGGCATTTCGAGAAGAAACTCCAAACAGAAAGACAAGGACACCAACACTAAGGAAAATGCTGAGGATGTTGGAGAAAGGTCTTAGAACAGGAGAGGAAGATAATAATCTATAGTGCAAGAGCCTAATTCAGGTAAGTGACTACGAGAAATAATAATTTGCAGTTAAAGAACATACCTCTAGTTACCTTTGAAATTATGGCAACATATCTGGAGTCCTAAACGTGCTATAATCTATTGTTAAGAAACTGTCAAGCATTTTTAAAGAGAACTGGACCATAAATCTAGAAGAATTACCATGAAGCATGTAAAATCTCTTTGTGCTGAACTGATAAAATTCACTTGCAGTGCCGACAGCTTTTTTTGCAGGTACCAAGGTTTTATTCCATTTAACAGCAATTGGTCTTTAATTAATTTGCAATTAATTCAATATTAATGAACAAATTAGGAGTTTTATTCTTTCCTAGCAAAGAAGTAAGAACCAGGCTGCGAGAAGATGATGCCATAACTGATCATGATTTGAATTTTGCATAATCTAGCACTACCTGGTTACATTTAACTTGAGTATTTTCTTCAGCCAGGGTGAGAAGTAGTGCTGGAGCAAACACAACTGCGGGTTTTTTTGTTGTTTTTTTTCAGGACAGCAGCATCAACACAGAGTGATCATGAAATGACAGCCTGAAACCTATTTGTTTTGGTATAAGAAAGGACAATGACCAGAAACCTCCATACAACTCACTAACTACAGAAGATATCTCATTTATTTAATCAGTTATTTTAAATTAATAACATCTGTTACCTTTTTGCATATGTTTGCAGCACATTCAGCATAATTTTACATAACGTGTAACTAAATTTAAAGTGTTGCATTTCATTACTATCAAAATGCAGTTTGACACAAAGTGAGGAGAAAAAAAAAAAGGAAACAAATACCAGTCAACATTTCTACCATCATAATGTAAAGAATTAGAAAACTAAGTAATTGTCTATCAAGCTGTAAGGTTGTTTAAATGTGAATACAGTGCATTTTTACAGATAGTCAGAAGGAAGAACCAAATATAATGCAAAAGCTGTATCTACTTGCAAATCTATATTTTAAGGGTTACAAATTGAGGAGAATCAACTTTCCAACAAAAATTTCTAGGTCTACCACTTACAATAACCGATAATTTAAATCAATCATTTAACCGGTATCGCTTCAAATCAGCAACTTCATATAAACTTGATATCCACACTTGAAACAAAGTATAGAAATGGCAAAGTTTCAAACAATAAAAAGCAACCTGTAGAATAACAGTTTTAAAACTCTTTAAAAAGCACTCCATACTGCAGAAGCAAGCAAGAGAACGCAAGCTGCTTTGGAATTCTTGTTTAGCCCAGGTATTTCTCAAGCTACTGGGTAAAAAAGCAAGGATTTCAGAATTCTATATACTAGGTGTGTAAATATTCCTATTATAGGCCCCAAAGAATTAAGCCATGAACTCTGTAGAAGACTTACACATACGACCAAGTTGGGGTAATCTGTCTAAGGAACAGGCAAGAGAAGCTACTTAAGCTCTGAAATTATCATTACCTGGTGCAAGGGAACCCCTGCACTAACAGAGGTTATCAGATTTTTCCTACAGCCACAGAGAGATGGCAACTAAATTCTGCCCAAACCCAGTTACAACAAAATCTTGACAAGACAAAGCAGTTACACATAAAAAGGTAATTTAGCATCAGTTTAGCCACCGCACTGTTTAACTATAATTAAGTGTTTTACAATGACAAGTTTTGATTCACAATGTAAATAGCTTTTGAAACTATGTGAGGACAAATAGTTATAGTAATGATTTGTGAAACAGTATTGGAAGAACATCAAGCAGAGTAAATTCCTTTATTCGCTCCTCAGCACACCATGTGAAGGTTTCCAGGAATACCCATCTATTTTAACCTTCTAAGAAAGCATAGCTGGGCAATCTTAATCTCACCTAGCATGCTGACAGTAGCATATTACAGGATTTTTTTTTTTTTTTTTAATCAAAACTCTAATATCAAGGGGAATTCTGAAACAAGCTTGGCCACTGACATGTGGAGAGGCACAGCCTCAAGGCAAACTATACCATGGTAGTCAAAACACAAATAAAAGAAGGCATGCAGATGAAAGCAAGTGAAAAGAGGAATGGCAACTGGAGAAAGAATGGAAAAAGGCAACTTTCCTCCCCCTGAGTTCCCCACCCCTTACTTCTGCCCTTCTGAAGGCATTCTCCAAGCAGCTGATTATAGGACTTATTTTAAAATTCAATCTGAAAGAGAAACAAAGTCTTTTGTTTAAAGTATATGACTTAAGTATCTTCATTAAAATATTCCACTTTAAAGGCAGAGCTATGCAAGTATTCTTCAGGCAATGGCATGAAGAATAATTCCATCCAAACCACCGCTAGTTACACTGTAGCCTTGTATTAAGACCTGAAATTAAAGCAAAGGCTGATACTGTCAACACATGTCAAATATTTCCTAGTATATCTGCAGAGGCCACTTGGCCTTGTGACCAGCAGCCATACCTAGGCAGTATGGTTGCTATCTGTGATTTAAACAAGTACCCGAAGCACATTCATTTCACAAGCCTTTCCTGACTAGAAAAAAAATGCTTCAGGCATTGTTCACCAAAAAAATACAAAGAATCAAAGCCTGGTATTTGTCTGGTATTGTGATTACAGAGTAGCAATGGGGTAATATTAATTAATCAATCTACCCCCCAAAAAACAACTTATAGTTAAATATATTACGAATTGAGAGCTTAACATATCAAAAGTTCAGAAATATCATACCGCTTCAAAAGAGTCACAGCCTATCAGTATAAAGGAAGAATATAAAACTATTTTATTGACCACTGTTCACCAGTATTTACAATAAAGTAAACAATATACAGTCTGATAACATTCAAATTACTACAAAGTTAGTTTTCACCTGGTCTTCTTGAGACCAAGTGATCCCAAATACTAAAAAGAATGATTCTACAGGTTTAAAGGGCTAGGTTTGGGTAAAGAAGATACATGCACATCAATAGTATAGAAGACTACAAAACATCTGTGAGTTTGTTTAGACATTCATTATGATTCTGTAATAACTATGGAAGTTTATGAACTTTTTATAAAAGCTTTTACCTAATATGGAGGAAGTAGTAGTATCAAATGCTCTCTTGTGATAAATGAAACAAGTTGCAGAAAGCTTTTATTTACTCGCTGTTGATGCAAAACATACTACTTCAAAAAAATATCAAATTTGATTCTTGTTAGAATGTATGTTTCTCACATTGCTAATAAATCAAATTTCAGGTTTTAATATTCATATATATAAAAAAGCAATGCAAACAATTATTGTGCTTCATCTTCTGGGCATGAATGCCAAGTTAGTCGCTCTTCATAAAAAGCGATTACAATCTGAGGACACTTCACGTTAGCTTCTTTGGCCAGCACCAGATCTGCCTCATCAGAGTCTTTCCTGATGTAGAAGAGAGTGGGATTTAAGAAAATGCATAATCATTAATTCAATAAATTTAGCAGCTCTTGATAGGTCATACATTCTGAAAAGAACATCAGCTAGAAATCAGTTTTCAGTATACCTTTCACTATAGCTACCAAGAATTTCCATCCTAATGGCAAGGTTTCTATAGCTGCATCTTCCTTCCCTTCCCATATTTTTTTCTGTTTGAAAGGAAAACGCTATTCAAATGGAACCATTTATACAGTTACCTATTGCAGTATGTAATGAAAGAAGTAAAACTTTGCTAATTTTGTCCTTTAAAGCATAATCAAAACTTCAAAGTGAGACTTTTAAAAATCAGTAGCATCAGTCTTAAGAGGTGGTACTTGCATCCAAATTACATTTACTGTTTATGCAAGTAATTTGCTGTATTTCATACTGCTATTCTTGATGCTGTCTTGGGGTAATAAAACAAACTTTCCAGTCTGACATGCTTCAGATTCCATTTTAAAGTGTATGCTGCCTTTACAAGTCAGTTTTGGGCATACATATTCATATCTATGTTTGTTGCCTACAATCAGTTATGAAAAACTAATCAACTGCAACTGAACTAAACAAAAAAAGAAGCTGCTTCTTGTATGTTTCATGTTTGATTTTGCCAATTGTCACTACAGAAATTCAAATAGTCACAATCTATATTTTGCAATTCTTCTAAGTTTCACATAAAATTTATAGAGAATTTGAAAAGGCAGAAGGGAGACAGAATCTTTCAAAACACTAATCTTCAGCAGTCCAGACACATCACATGACAAGTTTATCTGGAGACCACTCAGTTTGACTCCATTCAGAAAATTATGCTCTTCTCAAAGGCTGTGGAAAGCTATCATTCTTCTCATCCCACCACCATAAGAAATCTGATCCCAGCAAATGTTAATTCAACCTCTTGTATTCTCAACACTGGAAAAAAGTACTAATTTTATCCTACTTGTTCACAAGGCAAGAAGTCCTTCTGTCAACACTGTAGCTAATGAAGCTGGTCTCCACCTACCCTCCCAACAACACAAACTCCCCCCATCACTTTCCCCTCTTACTAGCCCATAACGATAAACCTCTCCTTCATATTGTTTATTCTTCATCTCAACCTCACCTTCCTCTACTAGTTGGTTCCAATTCCACTTGGTTGCACACAGAACAGCTGGCACTATGGTTGGTTAAATGGTTGGCTATCCAGCAGCTGGCTTGTGCTTACTGGAACACGTAAAGCTGGGTTTCTGCCTGCCATTCCCTCAACAAGAACACTACTGAGATCCAGCTTTTCTACACAAATGCCAATTTTTCCATATTTTATCAGAATTTACCTTTCAAATTTCTACTTCTGTAAAACTGAACCAATAGAAACTAAAGTTATTTTGGGTTTTGAGGGAAGGGGGATTAAGTCCTAAACTGATTATAGAAGCCTTGTTTTCCTAAGAATACAAGGTTAATAAGCAGACTACCAGCTTCTCTGTCTTACTCCTGAAACTAAGTTGTCTCATTAACCTAAGTGCAACTACCCGCACTCCCTTAATATGGACAAGAATTGTGGATGTAAGACTTACCATTTCATGAGGAACATAAGCTCTCCACTGCTATCCGTAGCCCCAATTATCCGCTCAGGATCAAGACCCCTTGCAAACCCTCTTGGTTTATCAACCTATTGAGTAAGTTAGAAGATTGTTATCTAGTTTAAGATAAAATTCTGTTTTGGCGTTAGAGCTAGATATACGCATTCTTATGTATATTTATATATGTGTATATCAGAACAAAAAATATAACCTTACATAATTATAAAAGCTATAATTACATATAATTGTCTGAAGATTACATTAATTTTATTTTTTCATGACTGATCTTCAGGCCAAGTCATTCATGCGTAGAGTAATAATGAAGGAATTTTACATGAATGTTTCTAGCATTTATTGCTGAAAACTCAATAGATGAAACAAATGATCTAAAAATCCTTATAGTATATAAACAAATAATCATGGCCAGTAAAAGCAACAAAAGAGGCAAAGCACAAGTGCACTCCTGAAAATGGGAAAAACACATCCTTTTCAGCAAAACAACTGACTTGGGTTGACTTAAGCCAACCATGAAACTGAACCCTTGGGGAATACCTCAACTCTTCTTGGCTCACTGAGATCACACTGGTGGTAGGGAATATCACAATTATTTCCTGTATTAGTTCCTCTAGGTTCACAATATTCTTTTTGAGACAGTGGCCACTACTATACCAGATGGAGACACACAACTGACTTTATACAGAAACTAAAATATTCTTTGTATTATTCATCAACTACTCCTTCTCATGCCTTCCAACTTTTTTGACAGTAACCACACATCCATCAGCTGTCTTCAGTAAACCACTGACATTGCCAATGAGTTTCGTTTCAAATTGCGAGTTTTACAGTTTACAGAGAAAAATGCGAACTATTGAGCACATTATTATATGTGCATTGTTTTGTACTTATCAGCACTAAATCTGTCATGTTGTTTGTTCATTTAAATTGTAGGAGAAACCCAGACCTTTAAGAAAAGGTAGCCTTTCTTCAGTCATCCTTTCTACTCCCTCTCCACCATCATGTCTGGTCCTAATCTAAGTAACTGACTGGTCTTCACATTTTGCCATCTGGCCACTCACCTATTTAAAATCATATGCTAAATATGAAAGCCAAAACAGAACTTCATCTTTGTTCCATTAATGAAATTTTTCTCTAATACAAACTGATCAATTAATATCATTCATAAATAACTCTTAACCAGTCTTACTTTCAATTATTCAGTAAGCATCATGGGACAATGCAAGAACTTTTTAGTCATGTTGTCCATCACTCACTTTTCACCCACCATTTGGATAGTCTCATTAACCACCATGAATGATTATCCTTTTCAAACCACAGTTTCAGATGCTGTGCGATTTTTACAGTTTTAAACCCATGTTTGGTCTTGTTCTCAAAATCACAACAGGATTTTGGGGGGGGGTGGGGATGGAGAGGTAGGGAAGAGACACAGGAAAAACAAAGCTTAGCACATGAACATATACTTACAGAATCACGCTTTTTCTTTGATTTACTATCATCAGATTCGCTATCTGACAAAGACTTTCTTTTGGCACCATCTGTTTTTTCTTTACCAGCTTTCTGAGAGTTCAGAAAAGCTTCGATTAGCTCTGGACAATCTAAGTTTTCTTCAGGTTCCCATGTGTTGTCAGCACTGAAACATACATACATTTATGTAAAACTAGGAAAAGAAGAAAAATGTAAAACTAGCCACATGGCTCACCTTAAGCAAGTTAATTTTTTTCTGATTATGTAAGGCGGGTTTCTTAAACCTAAGAATTCTCATCTTGCCACCTCTAGTAACCTTCATGTACTGCACTTGATGACTGAAAAAAACATGCTCTGCTATTGTTGAAAAACAATGTTTTTAAGCTGGAGATACAGAATAAGCAGCTCTATTAACCCTTATGATCTGGGTGGGATCATAGGAGTTAAAACAAGCAATCCCCACCCTACCAAAACCTACCTGTCCATTTAAACTGACTCCCTTCCCTGGTTCCTCTAAAGACTGTCCATGCAAACAAACCATATGATATAAGCACTAAGACTTACAGAGAACAGAATGTACACAACACTCACTACGAACAGTGCAAGTACGCAGGTCTAAGCTTCTGTATATGAGGAACACTCTCAAAAGTTGTCTCTGAGCACTGAGATCAACTATACCTAGAACTATCTCCTTCCTTCAGCCAACTACAGGAGGGAACAAAGGCTCCACGTCCACAGCTGGGCACTGTAAATGTTCCAGTAAGTGTGCATTTTGTTAACTAAAATTTTAAGAAGTCCATGAATGTTCCCTACAACAACTAAGCACCTCACCAGAAGTCCTCATGCACAAATACTGCCACAGTGCTACTGCACAAGCAGGATGCCTAAAAATTAACTGCAGTTACTAAAACATATTTTTACAACTTCAGATCAGACCCTTGAATACTAAACACGTTTTGCTTTTATCTTATCACTTATCACTACACAATTTCAGGTGCTAGAATGCAGAATGTTGCAATGCAACAATAATTTGACTGCATATGTAACTACTTATGTTCAAATGGTAGGTTCATCGCCTTTTTTCAGCTAGTAAAGCAGGCAAAGTGTCACGGGAGAGAGGAGGCATAACTACGTGCCTTCTTTAACAATCACCTTCGTAAGTCCACTGTAAGGTTTTCTTGTGCTGCCATAAGTCCTGGGAAAGAGACTCAGAAGATACCTTTCAGGTATGCCTAATGAAGGCAACCATGCCACAGAATTCCTTATGCAAATTCATCTAATTTGAAAGCAGTTCAGAAAAGTGAATAATAAGCAAACTATCTGCTTCATATTCATTGCTTCAGAGCTGCCTACAGTTTAAATCCCTGCAAAATTTCTTACTCAGAAGCAACATTCATTCCACCACGTATATAAATATAACAACTGTCAGTCTAGCTTACCTTGATAGATACTGACACAAGCTAAATCAAAGAACAGTGGTAAAAGAACGATCACTAAAGACTTGGTAAAAGTCTTGGAACATTTTATGTAACACAAACACTAAGCTACTAAGCTATCTTCTATTTTATTTTCATACTTGACTGCCCCACTTCAATATGCATTTATGGATGTCCTTCCCTTGAGGTTCTTGAAAAAGTATCCCCACCATTCAATCCCCTCTCTGCACAGTTATTTCAAATAAATGGTTAGTATTTAGCATTCTATCAGAAAAAAATAACAGTTAATGCCTTACTCTGTAAATCCTTTCCACTTCAAGTAGTATTCCACCTTTCCATTTACAACACGTCTGTCCAGGACTTTCTCCACAACAAATTCTTCAGGCTCTGCCTCTTCAACTTTTTTACCTTTGCCATTCTGTTTCTTTCCCATTTTGTGCTACAAAAGAAATTCAGAATGACATTACTCATTGTTTTGCTTTACACAGTTACTTCACTGGCCAAATCCAACTTTGCTCAGTAAGCAGCAAAGAATCATGTACTTATTCACACTAAAGCCAGAAGCTCAGACTCCTTTTATGTTAGGGCATGTGGTCAGGTAACCTGAGCAAGACATGCTAATGTTCTGGGGTTTTTCAGTTGCTTAATGAGATACACAACACCAGTTTTTAAAAAGGTGACATACTTTTGTCCATACACTCAGTGCCTCTACTCCCCTTATAAATTTAATTTTCAGTGCTACGTGCTCAAAAATTTATGAAGCTTCTAAAAGTTAACTCTATGCCTGTGAAAAGGCAGAGGGCAAGAAACAGCATAAGGCAGAAGTAAAGTGGTAAGGTAACTGTGAAAATGCATAAAATAGAAAAGGGATGGTACTTCAAAAAAGGTGGTTACTACCTTTTCAAAAAACAAAGGAGAAGCTGATGGGAGCAAAGTTTATGGTGTATTGCTACAATAAGCAAAATACTCAACAATAACCCATAACTATTGAACAGGATACATGCTAGGAGCATTCCATTACTGCAGTCCCTTCTCATTCTTAGCCACGCACCGATGTAACGTACATTCAAACAGATGTCACAAAGGTGCAGAAATTTAAGACAGCTACACTTAAGTACAGCACTTAACACGTAAATGAAATTTTGCTAACTTAAAAAACTTTATAAGTGGTTTAAGTTTACATTTGATATTTCAAGTAATATTCTTTAAGTTCTTAAAATAAATATTACATCCACATCATCCTCAAGGCATTCCCAGTTTAATAAGGCACAATTAAATAGTAATAGAAGGACACATTTCAGAATTTCCTTGTTTGTAATCTTATAAAGGTTGGAACAAGCCTATCATGTTGTTGTATCACATTTCTGGAGCACTAGCAGACCAAAAGCAGTTTGCTTGCCATTTTGGACTGTACCTTATAAGGAAATTGTTAAAGTGGCAGCCATAAACTAATGGGAGCAGTATTAAGCTCCTAAAACATATAGTCATGCAGCACCCTAAATCAGAGCGGACAGAACTAACTCCTTACTAATGTACTTCCTATAGAACAGAAAACAAACAAGCAAAAAATCACAAAGCACCTCTATTTGCTTGACGGCCTTTCTCTAGTCCTCTCTAGAATTAATGTGGGTTAGTTTGAGAATATTGTGAAGCAATTTTGAAACTGTCAAATGTTTAGACTTTGTAGAATTTTGTCTTGATGTCGTAAAAGGTAAAAAAAAAAAAAGTTAGACAAAGAAAAACTGTCTTCCCTTTGTAAACTGAAGATTTGAAGCTGATTCTTTCTTTCCAAAGCCCTGTCTTTGTGCGTCTTATTTTTCCTAATTAAATTTTTCCCTCCCTCCCCAAAATAGCTTTACTTTGGTTAGGAACCCATAAACTGAAGGTGCAAACAACGAAGACCAGGAAAAGTTTCAAGTTTTCTCTTTTAAACAGCAAGTTTCCATATATGATTATATCTCATGTGACATTTGTTTTGATTTGGAAGCATAGAAGAGAGATTATCTAAAACAGAGCATGTACTTCCAATTAAATTTTAACTGCCTGCATATCCCAGGTATATTTTGACCACAGCATTCATGTCTGAAAAGTGTCAACTTAGGCACACTGGCTTTTTTTGCCTCCACAGGAAAAAGAATGTAAGACTGAAATGGAAGGAAAATAAAAACATGAAGATGTCCAACACTTCTATGTAGGCAGCTTCTTTCAAGAAATTAAAGTGTGAAAAAGAGAAATGGGTAGAGATGAGGAAAACAAACAAACAAAAAAAAGCAGGGGGAAAAAAAAAAGACACAGACTCACTGTACCATAGTAATAACATTACAATTACTGGTAATGAGGCAAGCAGGCTACAAGTAGGGAACACCTCCATCAGACTAAAATTCTTTCATTCAATGGAAGACTGTTTTCTGGTACCCTTTTTGGCTTCACTAATTCTTGTCACTTAAAGATAAATGCTTTGGATTTCTCTATCAAAGCAACAATTTTTTTTTTTTACTTTCTAAGACTTAGGTGTCTATATAAACTTCCACAGAAGAAAATGAATGTCATGAGGCCCTGTATTTTTTTTCTGGAAGTACAGAAAGAAATAATAAAATCAAGGATATGTTGCCTTTTGTTTTAAATACTAGAGGTTTAATTAGGTCTTGTGTGCACCAGCACTGCTTTCCAAACTCTTGAGCCTTTTCAACCTATGAAAATAATACTTGATTGCAGCACCTGCAGAAATACTTAACATTTGTTAAAAACCTGTGCATTCTGAGATTACACAAGCCAATGTAAATCTCAGCCCACAAGTGAACGTGGTACCTGACTGAAGTTAAAGGTTGCTAAATGTCCACTGGACCCCTGAAGCTCCCTTCTCTAGCTGGAGTTGCATGTTGTAAGCTGTAACTTGGGCGTTTGACCACTGAACACACATCTATGGCTCATTTCTCTTTCTGCATTCATAAGTCACATATGACAAATGCAGATCTGTGGATAACCACTCTTTCTTTGAGGGACAAGATTAAAACACGGACGTGACACTGTGGTGAAGTGTTTTAACATACAAGAGGTAACAAAATCGGAATTACAGTTCCAGAGCTACGCTATCCCTTAATACGTTTAGGTTTTGCATAAAAATACATAATGAAGCAGAATTAGTTATGGTTCCCATGGAAACCATAACTGATTTTCCTGACCTGTGCAGCAAAATTCTCAACATCATCAAAAGATTAAAAATACTGCATTCACAGATTCTTTCCTCTCTCTCTGGCACCCCCTCCCCAGGCTGGCTAACTCCTTCTCTTCCTCAAATTAGGGAAAAGTGGGCAATCAACTACTAACAGAAAGTTCAGACATTCACCTTGGCGAAATCTTTTAAAATAGTTTGTTGTCGTATAATATAAGGGAAGCACTCCATTGCACTTCTAAGCCAGGAGTTAATACAAGTTTTTAATATATCTCAATCTGGGTCAACCAGTAATCATTTCAGTCAATTTAAGAACAGGCCTTTTGAGTGCATTATAAATCAGTTGTTCTGCTATCCAAATTTTGAATTTTGTTCTGCTATCCAAATTTTGAATCGTACACTTGTATTTTTGCTTACTTCCCTGCCTCAACCTCAAGATGCATCTCACACTATACTTTTTCAGTTCTCTTTCACAAAACTATACATCATTATTAGTTGAATGGTAACCAGCAACCAATTGCCCTTAGAAGTCCATATTTTAACGTCAAGCAAAGCTTTACAGGACTTGAGATCCATGAATGCATCATTAAAACGGTCCAGGAGGGGTTGACATCTGATAATCTCTGCTCCTATGAAATTCAAAGAAACTGTTATTTGTTAAAAATCATTTCAAAAGGCATCTTAACTACGCCACATTATTTCCCAGTAACGTTATTTTTCATCTGTAAAGACTGCCTTTTCTCAGGCAATTAGTTTTCTCCAAATACACTGGGAGAAATTAAATGAATACATGATTTGGATTTTATTTTTTTACATATATGATGAATTACATGGTGTGCTGAAAGGAGGCTAAAAAAATCCTTAGTGTTTTCTACTGTAGGACAGATGAAATAGTGCAGAGTCCTTTAATTTTATTTTTTTTTTTCCCAACAAGCCTCTTTAGAAATGGCAGATTTATTAAAGCCAAAGACAATGTCCTTTCTAGTAGCCTTACTTTCTGGATCTGAAATTTTGGTCAGAATAATGCTGGGGAGGGGAGATGTGGATGTATCTTTTAAATGGAGATGCCAAGTTATAAGTTTGAAGAAAAATATGTTGATTAAATCCTTATATACTTTAGGTGTGCATGAACTTACCAATGTAGTTTTATTGGAGGCCATTTTTATTGCAGACTTGCAGAGCTTTTACTAGAAAAATGCATGACAATTAAAAGGAAGTTTACATTACTGAAAGAAAGGCATCCCAATACAAGCATGGTCCTTGTTCCAACCCCCATGTATTCACTACATATAACATTTCTAATACGGATTAAATCCAGAACAAGAAGTAGGTTACTACTTTGTCCGGCATAACCCAGTAACGCACCATTATGCTAGCCAGGATAAACTATACTGACAAAGTGGTACATAGGGTTGAAAAAAGGTTTTTCCCAAGGCCTTCTAAGGCATAGAGATGTTTCTAGGGAAAAGGGGGAGGACCATCAGGGATGCTTATTTCCTTAAACCCAATAGAACAGGAGTTCAGATTCTAGCAGTTAATCAAGATATACCTAGGTATATTAACTGCGTATCTGGTGGGGAGCAGCTACATATCTGTGGTGTAATAATGAGTCACCCATTACTCTTACACGGTAGTAAATGCTTATAAACGGCAAATATTTTCCTTAATGCAACTATAACGTTGCCTTCCGATTCTCAAGTTTGCAAGAGTTAAGGCCCTAGAGCAACATTAACTCAGCTAAGCTGTACATACTAGATATTTAACCTCCACAGACGATGCTGAACACAATCCATCCCCTTTTCCATGTCATTTCTCATACCGGGCACCTCCTTAGGCATGTATTGTCCCCGCCCCACTGCAAACTATAGAACTGTTAGAATTCCCCATATGCCTGGGCAAGGCAAAAGAGAGAGTCCTTCAAGGCCAGAAAACCTCCCGGACTCGGCAATCCCGCCCAAATCTCCCCCGACGCGGGAGGTGGGTTTTGGCAGTCCTACAGGCGGTGGGGTAGGTGAGCTGGGAGAAGGGCAGGGGCTAGGGCCCCAGCGCAGAGGGGCTCGTCTCGTCCCCGCTTGGAAAGGCAGGAGAAAGGGGAAGAGCGACAGCAATAACAACAATAACAAAACCCCCGTGCCGCCCCCGCCAGAAGATAAAGGCGGCCCTGCGGAGGCCTGCTGGGGGAGGCTGCGCCTCGGGCCTATGGTGGGCGCACGTGAGGCCGGCGGGGACGCCCCGGGCGAGCTAACGGGACTGCCCCGGGCGGCGCGGGGCCGGCCCGCCGCCCCACTGCCAGGGCCGGGGGAGGGCAGCCGCCACCCCCGCCGCCCGGCGGGCCCCTCTGCGCCGCGCCCCCGCCGCCAGGGCCCCTTCCACGCCGCCTCCCCCACCCCGCCACGTTTCCCCCGGGCCGGGCACACGCCGCCGCCTCCCGGCGCAGGGACGCCCGGGCGCGGAGGCCGCCCCTCGGCGGTGGCGGGCTGGCTTTGTCTCCCGAGCGCGTCCGCCGCCGCCGCCGCCGCCGCGCGGGTGCCGCTGCCCCCGCCCCCCGGCGCAGCCCTCCTTCCCCGCGGCAAAGCCCGTTCGCTCCGGGGCCCGCCCTCCCTCCCTCCGGCGCGGGCCGGGAGGCGCCGTGAAAGGCGCCGGGGCCGCGGCCCCCCCTGCTCCGCTCGTTACCCCCCCCCCCCGCCGCCAAGGAAGCGGCAGCGTACTGACGGGGGGGGGGGGGAAGAGGCAGGCGGGCTGCGCCCCCATCTCCCCGCGGCGGCCCTCAGGCGAGGCCCGCTCTGCGGGGCGCGGAGGGAAGAGGGAAAGGAGGCGGCTGGAGCGAGAGAAAGAGGGAGAGAGAGAGAAGGATACAGACTTCAATGGTGCCCAGCCGCTCGGGTCTCCCGTCTCCTCCTCGCTCTCGCCCTGCGCGCACTGAGCAGCGGCGGCAACAGCGACATCTGAGGGGGGTTGAGGCGGGGGGTGGGGGAAGGGAGGGAGGGGGTGGGGAGCGGCTGGGCGGCAGCGCGGCGCGGCGCAGGGCGGGCGCGGCGGCTGGCGGGGCTGGGCTGGCCGAGCAGTGCGCGCCGGCGGCTGACGGGGCAGAGCGCACGACGCCGCCTACGCGCGAGCTGCAACCTCCTACCGTCGTCGCCGCCAGCACAGGAGGGGGGCCAAGACGTCTCTCCAACGGGGGGCTAGCGCAGGACCGCGTCAGGCGTCCAAAAGAAGGAAGATGCCTCGCGGCGACAGAGAAAGCGACTGGGTGAGCCGGGTGGGCGGCGGGCGGGGGAACGGGCCCGCGGCGCCCGGTAACTGCCGCCGCCATGATGGCCGCCGCCATGAGGGCGCGTTGGGCCGGAGCGGCCGCCGCCCGCCGCGGGGCGAGGCCCTCGGTGCGGGAGGGCGGGCAGGGAGCGCCGGGCTGGGCTCGAAGCTCGTTGCGGTGTGGCCGAGGGGGCCGTTTGGAGCGCGGCCATTTCCCGCGTTGCGGCGGAGAGGCCTAGTCGTTAGCGAGGGCGGCGGGGGGGGCCGAGGGGGCTCGGAAAGCACGGCGCGCGGGTGGGGGGGCGCCTCGGAAACTCTTTTATTAGCGGGGAAAGGGGTCGCAGTCGGCTGGGGAGGCTTCGCTCCGGGTGAGGAGCCGCGGGTGGATCCGGGCTGGCTTTCCCGAGAGCTGGGGAGGGGGGAGGGGAGAGAAGAGGGGGCGGGAAGAAAGGAGCAGCTCCAGCGCCATTTCCCTGGTGTGCGGGGCGGCAGCACTCACCCTTTGTCGCGGGGCGTGCGGGACCGCTGAAGAGAGAAAAAGGGAGGGAGGGGAGGAGGGAAGGAAGAACAGAATGCCGAAGCGGGCGGCGCGCCCTATGTCGGCGGTGCGGGGTAGAACGGAGCAGGCTGCGGCGAAATCCGCCTCTCTCCTCTGGCTCCCGGGGCCCCGCGATGTGTCGGTGCTGGCGCCAAAATCTGGGTAGTTATCACTTCTTCCTGCCCGGGCGGAGGGGGAAGGGGCCAGGCCGCCAACAGCAAGGGGAGATTTCGGGGGCGCGCTTCGCTCTGCTCCCGCCCGCTCCCTGCCAGTACCATGGGTGGCCGCGGAGAGGACAGCGGGGGGGGGGGCGCAATGTGAGGCCGCCTTCGGCTAATTATAACCGCTCGCTTTGAGGTTTGAGTCTTCGGGGCCGTTCGGCAATTTCCGGAAAGAAAAAAAAAAAAAACAAAAACCGACACTGTGCCAGTCGCGATCGGGGAGGTTTCGGCTCGGCTCGGGCAAGTATTGCGAATCTCTTCCGTTGTCGGAAATTGCCGAACGGGCTGGGTAGTCGGTGACTGCAGCGTCTCTTTCTCCGGAAATTGCCGAGCAGGTTCCGAGCGCCATTCTTGTCTGCTTCGGCAGATTCCGGAAATTGCCGAACTGAGTCGAATGGGCTTCTATTCCCGTTTCGGCTTTTTCCGGCGACTGTCGAAGCGGATAAGCTCGACGACGACGGCTCCTTCGGCTCATTTCGGAGACAGCCATTACTAACGGAGTTGATGACTTTTTATTGCATGATAAAAACACGTAGGGGCGTTATACAGAACTGCTGCCCCTTTGGAGATATTTAAGCTCTAGATTCAAGCCTTTTTTTTTTTTTTAAACTAAAACCTCGGAAGAGAGCCTGGGCTGGAGAAGGAGGGCGCTAGCACTACGTGGAGCTGAATTTCAAATTACGTAACAGTTAAGGCAGCCATTACTGACCAGTTGTACGGTACTCTCAAGCAGGAATACGTAAACCATGAAGAATATGGTACGTGAAAAGGGAAAATTCGGAGTTTGCTTTTAAGGAGGGTGGCACGTTTGGATATGCATACGGAGTGAATTTTTCCGGGTCTGGGCGTTACGAGCGGGCTTGAGCCCTTGTCAGCGAAGGTCTCGGTGCCCCTGCTGGCTCCCCGTTGGTGCGCTGCGGGTAGGGGGCTGGATGTCTTTCCGCAGAGGAAGCGTTAGCGGGGAGGAAGGTTCTGGAAGCGGCGGCCGGGTCTAGTGCGCAGCCGAGAGAGAAGGCGGAAGCTGCGGTAGCTGTGCATGGCGGATGGCGAGTTCTTAAATTACTTGACGTACCCGTTAGCCGAGCTGCCGTTAAGGTGGTGCTGGACGAGGGGGGACACACGACCATGGAGGTCAGTCAGTGCGCGATCCGGGGAGTCGCCTTTGCCCTGCGAGGTGGTGACCGGCCGGGGTGGCGCTGCGAGTAATGGCGGTGGCGAGGGGGAGGGGTAAAATGGCGGCGCCGAGACTCGCTTGTGCGTCAGGCAGTGAGGATCGCTCCGAGGGCGAGAAAGCGAGTAAGGCGGAGGGGGGGGCAGTAGGGGCTGCGAGGCGGGCAGGCAGCTATAGTCGTCTGGTATCTGTGGGGGCGGAAAAGAGTGCTTGCAACGCCTTCCTGGTACGGTGTGTGTAGGTGCACGCTAGAAGCGGCTTGCAGCACTTGGTTACAGTTTAGCCCGAGGACCCGGTTGTTATTTATCTTTTTTTTTTTTTTTTTTTTCTTCGTCTGGGGTCGGTGCTTCCAGAAGCTATTTCCTTCCCGCCGCATCGCTGTCCCTGGAGGCGACGGCTGCTTCTGGGCGCCATTTTCCCCTTCTGGCTGCGGGGGCCCTTGTTTTCCTGATATCCGCCACATGGCGGAGCCGGCTCGGTAACCGCTTAGCTCCTGCTAACATCAGACGGCGGGGGAAGGGGGAGAACCAGGCTGTTGGATTGCAAAGCTCTGTAGAACGTATACGGGCTAAAGGGGGGGGGGCGAGGAGCGGCGGAGAGAAGCGTCTTTTTAGTTTGGGACCAGTAAAGGCAGCTTTGCTTTTGGCAGGCCTAGCCGTTGTAGTTCAGAGCTTCCACTTGCTTGTCTATGTTAACCATTTTTGTTACTCGGGTTCTTAACTCTGCAGAAGTCTGCGGTCAGCTTGGAGTATTTGTGCATGCATTATTGCTATGTGAAACACATTTTCTTGCTTTAATGATGAGTTTTCCAGCAAAAGCTCTGCATTTCCCAGTCCTTTGAAGTGTTGCTTTAAGCCTGTGAAGGAAGGTTTAAAATAAGCACTAATGAAGATTCGACAGAGTTCGCAAAGATATCCTCTCGCGCTCTGTTCCTGCCACAGAGTGTAGTAGTATGGAAACCTTAAAAAAGGTTTTTCTTCCAGCTTTTATATTGTGGGCCTTGGTGGGGGTGGGCTGTATGGGGGGGCTTAGTACATGAGGATTTTTATCAAGATTCTGAGAGGGACTGGAGTGATAATGATCTTCTTTATCATACATTTTGCAGCTTCAGCATAAACTTCAGAGGGTCAGAACTCTCTGGACCCTGGTGGGAGGTTGATGCTAGACTAACCATAGCTTCTTAAAACTAACATTTAAAACATATAGTCTTTCTACATCCAGAGGCTGTGTATCTATTAGTGGAACAACACGTTTATGATTTTTTCACACAGTCATTTTAACTAAAGAACTGGTAGGGAATTTTGTTATTGCCATGTCCTGATGTGTGTGGTGCCTAGATGTTGTTCTGGGTAGGGCATGTACTGCATGACACTTAATATATGGTAGATTATAGTTTCTAAGAATTTATACATCTTTCAAGTGTGTTGTTAATTCTGTTTAATGTTTATTAATAGTGTGGTATATGTTTGTCCTTTAAAAAACAAATGCAGTTGTTACAGCTGATAATCTGATTCTTTCCATTTACATGTTTATACCTGTTTTCAAAGGTAAACCTAACACTTACTGGAAAAATCCTACATGTCTACTAAATTTGCTTGATTTTCTTATTTTTATAAGACTATAAACATGCATTATTAGGCAGGCAATAATCGATTATATAGGGAAAAAGTGTCTTTTGTGGGCATATGAAACTGTAGCAAGTAGTCCCTAATTTTCAAGCAGCAGAACTGAAGTAATTTGAAGGGAGGCGCTTTTTTTGCAGTATCGTTGCTTAAAATGATTTCTTTGCTAGCCTACTCAAATTATAAATAATAGTATGACTTGCAGCATATTACTTTTTAGCCCAAGTCTAGTGTGCAGCATCCTTTCCTTTATTCTTTTTAAGAGATGAGGTGAAACAAAATTTGACCTAACGTGGGTCTGCTGCTTTTAAACTCTCATGTCTAATTTTGCCTGTCTATATGAGGAGGAGACAGTACTAGCTTCCTTTGTGTTCCTTAGAAGAAAAAATAGTAGATCTAATAGCAGATTCCAAGTGTTTTCTAAGAGATGTTTAAACTGATCATTCTCAAATACAGTATTTGGGGGAGGGAGGGGGAAGTTTATTTTTCTAACGGTTCACTTTCTTGTCAGACTACAGTATCTCAAGCTGGTAATAGGGTGATGCATTTTGAACAAATACTGATTCAGTACTACCTACAGTAATTGTCTTCCTGTTACGTGCATCTAGATCCAGGCCTGCCTTGGAGAACCTCAGAAAACATGTTCATCTACATGCAGATTGGCTTAATACTTTTAAAAGCATTTGTGTACTGAACTATTTTGCATATTTTCCAAATCTCATTGGTTGTCTTAATTTCCTTTTTACATTTATCTTAGTGTCAAGTGCATAGTTGGTCATGTTGTGTTTGTCAGTTACAGCTAACTATGCAGCGTTTGGGTTGTTTAAAACACAAAACCAAACACCCAAGCAGATTTTCTTGATTTTTAAAATTAGTTAACAGTATAAAGCTTTTTAATGGTTGCCATTTGACATACGAAATGGCAAAATTTATGATCTAGTGATGCTATTGTGTATAGAAGATGACAATTACGATGCTTAGTATAAAAAGTTAGTATGAAAGTATTTTTAACTGGTAGCGGTTGGAAGATTGTCCTTCCTGCTTTGGTGTAATACTACATACAAAATAGTAAATGTAGTGCCTTATTATTCGTCCTGGGTTGTTTTAATTATGTACTAGTTCAGCAGAAATTCCTGCTGTGATGGCAAGTGCAGTGATAATTTCTCTGAAAGGTAATAGAATTAAGTCTTACTGAAAGGATAATTTACATTAGTGGATACATATGTGAATATGTGTTATTCACATTTATGTTTTAAAGGGAATCGAGTTTTGATAGTGCTACCGTTGAGGGTGGATAGGTTTACCACCGATTCCAATGGTGCAGGATCCCAGTTTAATTTTACAGATGCTACAGCTTTCATTCGTTTCAATAATTAATGAGAAAGTATGAATCGATGACCCATTTTAGAACATGTTCGGCTATATCTTCATTTATTTTTATTTTTAATGCCTTGCGTAAATAGCATGATAGTATCCATGTACAACAGTTAGAGCCAGAATGATTTTTAAAAATAAGTGCCGTCTGGAGTAGAATCAGACAGTGTAAATGAATTCATGTTACCTGTAATGAGAACTTTTGGTTTTGTTTTTCTTTTCCTTTTCTTTAAAAAGCATATCCTAAAGATCTTTTAGAGGACTATTCTGGAAGTCTTTTGAATGTGGTCCTTTGTTCTTAATATTTGGAGGGAGAGATGGGAAGAAGCACATAATTAAAAACTATTGTAAAAGTGGCAAAAATTGCTTAATTTCTTCAATAGTTGTAGAACGTTTAGAAGAGCCAAGCCTAATTTTGAAAAATATGTCTACTGAAAGTTTTTGACATTTAAGAAAATCTTCCTTAGTGTCTAATTCTGCTGATGCAAATGGGGTATTGTTGATTATATTAATGTAATCTTCTTTTCTGTGATAGAGGGAAAAGGAGCAGTTCCGCAAACTGTTTATTGGTGGCTTAAGCTTTGAAACAACAGAGGAAAGCTTGAGAAGTTACTATGAGCAATGGGGAAAGCTTACAGACTGTGTGGTAAGTTTGGCATACTGATGCACAACGACTGCGTAGAATATTTAGAAATTTTAAAAGTGGGGAGTTAGTTTTCTGGATGGCTTAAGGAAAAGATAGAATATTACATTTTTTTAAGTGTACAGTTGGTTGGTTTATACATAATTCGGTCCATTGAAGCTATGCACAGGCTCTCTCTTGCAAACTGTTGATAGAGTTAGGGAGCATTCACAATCTGTTTCCTGTAAAATCTCCCAGATTATCTCTAACCACTGGTTTCAACAATTTAAAATTAACTTGGGCGTCATTGGCTGAAGTGCATTAAGGGAGTGCTTACACAGAGCACTATTACATGTGTGTAATTGGTAACCTTTGGCAGAAAGCTGATGTCATGGTAAGCAGCCTCAACAAAGCTGGAAAAGGATGTCTTTCTGTGTGATGTTTTCATAGAATCATTTAGGTTGGAAAAGACCCTTAAAATCATTGAATCCAACCATAAAGCTAACACTGCCAAGTCCACCACTAAACCATGTCCTTAAGCACCATGTCTATATGTGTTTTAAATACCTCCAGGGACGGTGACTCTTGCAGAAGTTCCTCCACTGAATTTGTTTTGGGAGCAGTAAATATGTCTTTCATAACACAAATTTGAAGTCTGTAGTCTTCAGAAAGCTTAAAAGAAAGTATATGTTTTATTTTTTTGAGAAGACAAACATAAACATAGGTTGCTGATACAGCAGCATTTCTGAGTTACTGGTAGAGTCTTGGAGGACAACAGTGGTTTGCATTTCTGTGCCAAGCAGTGCCATTCATATACTTAATCAGCACAGCCTGCTACTTTATAATTGTGTTTTGAAATCGAATCAAGGAAAATGTAAATGAAGTTGACATGTTTTCTCCAAATGTTGTTAGTGTTACACTTAGTATGAGAGAGGTAGAAATAGTTTAAACGTGTTCATTGTTTTTAGGTAATGAGGGATCCTGCAAGCAAAAGATCAAGGGGGTTTGGTTTTGTAACATTCTCCTCCATGGCTGAAGTTGATGCAGCTATGGCTGCAAGACCTCACACGATTGATGGAAGGGTGGTTGAGCCCAAGAGAGCTGTGGCTAGAGAGGTAAGGATGGCTTTGAAAGCAAATACTTTTCATGCTTTGAAAAAGGAATCTCTGTCTTGGTCAGACAGTTACGCTTTGTTGTTGTTTGAAATTGCCTGGATTTAAATTCTCTAGGTAAAAGGCTGTAGTTGGGGCACTATTTCCCATACTTGCAGTCTGTTAAATGACACTTACATAAATGTCTGTTATTACAGTGAATTATTAAGTTATTCTGGATGAGAATCGTGTCTGCAAGGGACGCAACTGGGTCTGAAAGTAATGTTAGCAAAACCATGTTGAATGCCTGTAATTATGCAAATTCCAAACTATTCTCTGGAATGGTTACTGTAACTAAACCACAAATTAATACACTCACATTAATCTCTCTTGACTCTATTCCAAGATCTTTTGGGGTATTTATGAAAGGTATATAACGTGACCAAAAATAGGGAATGTAGTAGAGATGCTTCTTTCTTTCCAGTGGTGGTATACAAAATCATCTTAGCACTGCTCTAGTTTTAGCCCCAGGCATATTTGGTTTTTAAATGTCAGGGTACAAATTAGGTGTGTGCACAGGAATGCAGTGCACCTGTAAACTTTTCAGTCAGGTTACTGTGGCACAGAGGTACTTGAGGAACAAGTGCAGATTCTAGGTGACTTCTGTTTACTATGTTGTGGGAGCTCTGGGAGGGTTTAGCAGTTCGAGGTTGGACCCAGGTGTTTAATGTATTTGGACTGATGAACTGGAGTTGAATGAACTGTCCCAGAGGGGGAGTCAAGGGAGATGGAAATCGTAACGACTGGTACCCCTGTTAGCTAGCCTAGTTTTCTTTCCATTCCCTGCAGAATTCAGGGTTGGTTAGCAGTTGGAAAAAGGTAATTAAAGCAGCATACGTGCATACTGTTTATACACAAAAGCTATTGCTGAGCTTTAGGAGTAAGTCATTCTTACCTAGTACACCAGTGTGGATATCATGCCCAAAGTGTAAAAATAACCCATGAGTGTGAGGAGTTGTCTTCATATTTTGAATAGGAGTTAAAATGCATAGCTGTGGATTTGCTGAGGTTGAATGACCTTTGCTGTTGATAGGAGTGGAATGTGGGTTTCACTGCTGTTGGGGAAATGGGGAGAGGAAGCTGACACATCTTTGTTTCAGTTACAAAAATCGTGCTCTGGTTTAAGTTATTAAGTACTTCCAGTTCTTTCAAACAGTTGATCTTACGTTTTCTCTAAATCCGTTTAAAAGCTTTTTATTTACTTTTATGCATTTAATAGGACTTTTATCTGTATCTTTTTCAGTGCTTTTAAGACTTTGACATAAAGGGGGGGAGGAAAAACATCCCAATTACCCCATGTTACTTCCGTCCCAGAAGGCCCCCCATACAAGATTGCAGGGACATGCATTATAAGAGTGCTATCTCAGTGCTTGAAAAATCTTGGTTTATCTGTATTCCATTCCTGAAATCCTGGCAAAATAGTGGGTTATGAAGTTGTTGTTCTTTGGTAATTTAAAGGATTTTTTTTAACAGGAATCTGGAAAACCTGGTGCTCATGTTACTGTGAAAAAACTATTTGTTGGTGGTATTAAGGAGGACACTGAAGAGCACCACCTTCGTGACTACTTTGAGGAATATGGAAAAATTGACACTATTGAAATCATTACTGACAGACAGTCTGGTAAAAAGAGAGGGTTTGGATTTGTTACATTTGATGACCATGATCCTGTGGATAAAATTGTATGTAAGTAAGCTTCATTTCACTCTTTCATTTGATAGTGTTAATCCTTGCAGTTATGGTAATTGTGTAAAGCTAAAGTTAAACTAAAGAGATAATGGGTTTAGTTATGTGCATGAATATTTGCTACATTGTACTTTTGGTGAATTGTGTGGGAACATGTATTTTAAGTTTAAGTTTGGGCTTCTTTGCTTAAAAATTGTATGGTATTTTGTTTTTTTAAATGATCCAGAATATGTATGGAATAATTTGGAAATCACTTCGATTTTTGGAAGCCTGATATTCTTATTGCCAGATCAGTACTTAAATGCTGATGGTATCTTACTTGGTGTTGTTACAGTGCAGAAGTATCACACCATTAATGGCCATAATGCAGAAGTAAGGAAAGCTCTCTCTAGACAGGAAATGCAGGAGGTTCAAAATTCAAGGAGTGGGAGAGGAGGTATGTACAAGTAATGGTTAATGGTTTGTGGTTGATTTTTGTGTTCACTTTCCATCACCTCACTGCTTATAAATGTTAAACTGCCACAGGGAACTTCGGTTTTGGTGATGCACGTGGAGGTGGTGGCAACTTTGGTCCAGGACCTGGCAGCAATTTCAGAGGGGGAGCTGGTAAGACAGGCATGTTTGTAGCTTTTTTTTTTTTTTTTTCCTTATTTATACTGTCTTTCTGATTCTGGATAACTTTGTAAGCTACTGCTGTTTAATTTAAATGCAGGTATAGCAGTTACAGAATTTTTTGGAAAAATAACTTGCAAACAACTTCTGTAGTACAGAAATTGATAATGTGGATATTCAGTAAAATGAAGTTGATTTGGTTTAGTTTTTTTAAGGATTTTATTAAAAGCCAAAATTAACCTAAACTTAGTAATTTTGTTAAGGAATTCAGAAATTTCTCCTCTGTAATTCTATGCAGCACTTGCCTGACCTTTATAGTGGAAGGGCTATGTCCAAAATTAAAACTGGGTGTCTTACAAATGCAAGAAAAGAGAAGATGTAGAGCAATGATTGGATGTGTTATTTCACATAATATTTTTCTGAATTCAGGTGTATGTGTGCTTAATCAATAATCTCTTGAGATTTGGTCTTTAAGGTCGTAGGGGTTTGAGAATTCAGTTAGTTTGCTACAGGTGAATTGAAATGCTTCTGTTTTTTTTCTCCAACAGATGGATATGGAAGTGGCCGTGGATTTGGTGATGGGTATAACGGATATGGTGGAGGACCTGGAGGTTAGTTTACTTTTTCAGTGGTGGTGGTTGTTTTTCTGTCACTCGGAAACATTTTTACATTCACTTACCATTTGTAATAAATTGATATTAATTGCTAAAGCCATTTGGTTGGCTTTAAGAAGCGCATGTGGCTGTTGGCTCATGTTACACTTCTACATGGCAAATTGTATGGTTACTTCTTGGACAGCAATGCTCTTTTCATTAGAACAGCAGGGTTTCTTAAATTTCCTGAAAAATCAAGATGTATATTAAGCCTTTTAATTGAAGCTTTTAGGCAGTCTGACTGGTGGATTTTGGTCACAACTAAATGGAAAAAGACCCTCTGATCCTGTATAATTTGGTTGCCTTATGCATGGAAAAGTTTATTTTAAAAGGATTATATTGTCATAGGTGGCAACTTTGGTGGCAGTCCTGGTTATGGAGGAGGAAGAGGAGGATACGGTGGAGGAGGACCTGGATATGGCAACCAGGGTGGGGGCTATGGAGGTGGCTATGACAACTATGGAGGAGGTAATCTACTGGCTTGAAATGGCCAAGCACTTCAGTTGTAAATTAGTGCAAGTCATTTGAGATTTTGGGGCAGGGGAGGTATGTGTTTGTAAATGTTGTATAAGGAAGCTCTTGTTTTCGAAATGGTAAGAAATAGTGTGAAAAAGCAGTTCGTTGCATACACTGCTGGAATACCTGTGTGATTCTGTACTTTATTTAAAATTCTAATAATGACATAACTTGGTGAGTGCCATATGCATTTTAGCTCATCTAGGTATTTCTCCACTTTTGTATTGATAATGCAGGCAATTACGGAAGTGGAAACTATAATGATTTTGGAAACTACAACCAACAACCTTCAAATTATGGTCCAATGAAAAGTGGAAATTTTGGTGGCAGCAGGAACATGGGGGGACCATATGGTGGAGGTATTGTATATGTCCTGACCTGCTTTGCAGCCAGAGTGGGTGGGCTTTAGTCTCTTGGGGAGGTGGAAGGGAAGATAAGGGGTAACTGTTTTGAACTAAAAGAGGGTAGATTAAAGTTAGATATAAGGAAGAAATTCTTTACAATGAGGGTGATGAGGCATAGGAACAAGTTGCTCAGAGAAGTTGTGGATGACCCCATCCCTGGAAGAAGTGCTCAAGGTCAGGTTGGATGGGGCTTAGAGCAACCTTATGTAGTGAAAGATGCCCTTGCCTGTGGCAGGGGGTTGGAACTAGATAACCTTTAAAGGTCCCTTCCAACCCAAACCATTCTATGATTCTAAGATTGATATGTAGAAATTGGTAACTCCTGCAGTAGATGGACTGCAGTGCCCATGTTCTTTCTGCAAGTTGGATACAATTTCACATCTTGAAACTGTAAAGCTTGTCTTGGGGAAAATTATTACTACTGTTTTATTAAAAGATAATGACAAGATATTAACTTTTTCCAGAATATTATGAAATGTTTTGCAGTTTCCAGTCAGTAAATATTTTAGCCAAGTTTCATGTTCTTTGCTATCAGCTTTGTAGAGTGTCTAGTGAATGTCCACTAAGCTTGCTGGGATTTCTTTTTTTCCCCCTCGTTGTAGTGTCACTTTTTTCTGACGCTTTCTGTTGTTTAAATGTTGTTTAATATGGCATGTAAAGCTTGTGAAACGGAAACTGAAACAGGAAGTCCTTTCATGTAAGGTTTAGCATGCGGATAAAGTTAGCCCTCGCAAGCTCAAGACATGAAAGTTAGCCCTCAAGCTCAGTGCATCAAATTACATGTGACACTGTTGATTGAATCTTCTAAGATTTCAGCATGTAGTCCTTGTGGCAGTTCTTGGAGGTTATTTAGAGGAAGGCAGTGAAATGTTAAAATCTTTGTTGTATATGCTGTCTCTGGAAGTAAAGGAGATGTTAATCTTCATACAGAATCAAAAGCATTCCTAGATTTAAAAAGTGTACTGATGTAACTGTTCTGTTTGTTGTTTTTCTGCAATTGCAGGAAACTATGGTCCAGGGGGCAGTGGAGGAAGTGGTGGATATGGAGGGAGGAGCCGTTATTGAGTTTCTGCAAGCATGCCATGGGTAAGTATGTTTATAAGTGTTAAAATTGCAGTGATTCTTGAGAGTAGCTGCAGGAGTTAAAAGCTTTTTAGGATCATATTATCTTTCCTTTAAAAAATGGTTAGATGAATAATTTCATAACCTATTTTTTTACTCTTTACTTCTGTTGAAACAGGCTTCACTGTATAAATAGGAGAGGATGAGAGCCCAGAGGTAACAGAACAGCTTCAGGTTATCGAAATAACAATGTTAAGGAAACACTTATCTCAGTCATGCATAAATATGCAGTGATATGGCAGAAGACACCAGAGCAGATGCAGAGAGCCATTTTGTGAATGGATTTGGATTATTTAATAACATTACCTTACTGTGGAGGAAGGATTGTAAAAATGCCTTTGAGACAGTTTCTTAGCTTTTTAATTGTTGTTTCTTTCTAGTGGTCTTTGTAAGTGTAGAAGCATTCCTTTGATAATGTTAAATTTGTAAGTTTCAGGTGACATGTGAAACCTTTTTTAAGATTTTTCTCAAAGTTTTGAAAAGCTATTAGCCAGGATCATGGTGTAATAAGACATAACGTTTTCCTTTTAAAAATTTAAGTGCGTGTGTAGAGTTAAGAAGCTGTTGTACATTTATGATTTAATAAAATAATTCTAAAGGAAATATTGTGTAATTTTAGATTTTTTTTTTAATACTGTAAAATAAGGCAAGGAGTGGGTAGTATAAGGTCCCACAAATAATATAAAGCTATTGTTGTACATGTAAAATTAAATGCTGGTCAGAAAAAAGTATGTTGTCTGTAAATGATCAGGTTTAAAATATCTAGATAACTTAAGGGATATCTCTGCAAGGAGAAACACCTTTTTAGATCTTTTAGATGCTGCTTCTTCAATGGCAAGGAAAGGAAATATCCCCAGCGAGGTACTCTTCCAGGGACACAGGTCTAGTACAAGAGAACTCTTGAAAACGTCACTAAGTTCAGCCAGTCTTAAAAAGCTGCGCTGTATTTCTGCAAAGCTTTAACTACAGTAGTTTATAAGGATGCCAACGAAGGCTGAGGGTGTAGAGCAAAATAGTTCTAAGCTTCAGTTAAACTTCTTTAGGTAAGATCTTATTTACTTTTCCTTTCTTAATGTTCCAAAACCAAGAAACTAATATTGTATGACAGTATTCTTTCAGTATAGTGATTATCATGTAGTTTAACATAGCAATGCATTGAGTTAACAATTACCAATTTAAAAGAAATTTGTGAATCCTGTTTTCTTGTATTATTAAATTTTTTACAAACAAATTTTTGTTAATTTCAGCTACTTAACATATTTTTTTCCTACTGGAATCTAGCTATGATATGAACCCTGGACAAGCATAGACTGCTGCCACTGTACACTGCTACAGTTGAACAAATGAGACCTGCAAGTGTCCATTAGTAAAGCTTTGCAAGGGTTCCATCCCTGGTGTTGGTAGTTAAAATGGTAGGTCACAAGTTAATTAAATCATACAACTTTATTTTTGCATCCTGCAACATTTTATTTTTTCTTGGGAGTCTATGCATTATGGTGGTTGCAAGGTAATGCGATGAAGGTAGTTCTGTGCTGTTGAAAATGAACTATGTTGTTATGTGTCTTGTCTACTGTAATCTATTTTATATAACACATTTCATCCTGAAGGTTCCCAAGTAACTGTAGACTGTTTACGTGTAAGGAAAAAAATTGCACCACAGAATACATCTGCCTCTGTGAAGGAATGTGTCGTCCATTCTTTTAACAACTGCATAAGCAGTTCTTTAGGAGGGCAAGTGAAAACTTCAAATGAAACTGCAGGTGGTATTTCATAAGTGTATAATGTAATTATGTAAATTGGAATTTGGCTAGAATGTTGAGGTTTCCACCATTTTTTATAGTTCTTGCAGCTAATAAACCTTAGTGCCAAATTCAGTCAGCCTTACTCTCACTGCATTGAATGTTTGCACCTCAAATTAATGAAAATTCATCAAGTAATGAGTTAC
The DNA here is from genome assembly GCF_947461875.1 of Haliaeetus albicilla. Classification (NCBI taxonomy): domain Eukaryota; kingdom Metazoa; phylum Chordata; class Aves; order Accipitriformes; family Accipitridae; genus Haliaeetus; species Haliaeetus albicilla. Next base: position 43,755,764 of record NC_091484.1, read on the forward strand.
TCAGAGTAAGGGTGGCATACTCTACTAGATTTGGTTTTTAAATAAAAATCAACAAAACCCACCAAAAAAAAGGCAACCAAAAAAAGCCCTAATTTCAAAGTTCCACTGCCTTTAAAAGGCTACCCACTGAAGAACGTGGACTCAGCTAACAGAAGTCCTGTTCCTTTTGTGTTAGACACACCAGTGAACTGCTTATACTTTTTTTTTTTAAAATGGCTGAAGTTCCCCTATTGGTAATTTGGTTTAGACATATGTGATAAACATCTTCAGATACACTTTTTTTTTCTTTGGCAGGAAGGTGCCATGCTGCAGGTAACTAATGAAGAAGTGGTCAACCACAGAAACGCTTCAAGAAATAAGAAATTCTGTATCATCAGAAAATAGTTGTTTTTGCTGCCTTCATTAAAAATCTAGAGGTTAAATGAATACTGATAAAACATCACAATTAGTACAGCTCCCTGTAATGCTGGGTTTTTTAAATTACAGTAATAATGTCTTGTAAACCTTTCGAATAAAATTAAGATTCGTTAGGAGAAACAAATCACTAATGTTAAAATAGCAACCATTCTGTGAGTAGAAAGTTTAACTACATATTTTTATAACTTTCATAGCTTTAAAATAAAGTATTTTTTATACCAAAGTAGTTCTAGTGTAATGCTTAATAAAACTTAGTGTGTGTCTAACATTAAATAATGTTTATGTGCAGCTTTTAGACCCTTTCATGATTTGAAACATTCAATTTTGAGGTGGATTTAAAACAAAGTCAACTTGGCAAGTGCATTCACAGAACTTGTATCTCTGACCATAGGCATCTGTTCTCTGTTGGGAGAAACAGTGCTACAAATTAAAAATGCTGATCTTTTTGCTGTTGGACACAATTGCTTTAAAATAGCTTTTTGACTGTGTTTTATATCACTTTATAAAAATATCTCCTCCTTTCCTGTTAATGAAACTAACCACTTAAGACAGTTTGTCAAAATGTGATAGGACAATAGCTTTATCCTTTCCACCTGTAAAGAGTTGTTAGCATCAAGAGAGAAAGACTTGAATGGAATGTAGAGTTCCTGCTGTACCAGAACTGTGTACTGATAGCTGCATCTTCTGGGGAAAAACAAACAAAACAACAACAACAAAAAACCAACCCCAAAAAACTGCACAACCCCTCCCCCCCAAGAAACAAAACCCCACCAAACCAAACTCCAAGCGTGAGCTTGGGAAAGCTTCAGTTGGGAATGTATTTGAGGAAAGGTATCTTCAGTCTGTACTGTTTTAACCTGTTACCTACATACATAGTTTATTCTAAACTTGAAATTTATATGTTCAGCTTTGGCAGAATCATAGTGTCTTTAACCTTCTTTATATGATTCGATATTATTTAAGGGTTCACATATTTTTTTTTTCTGTTTCTTAAGTTAAACTTTGAAATATTTGCATAGGTAACCAGTGGGCTGCAACGGAAGCAGAAAATGAAGATGGCGCAAAATCTGCTTTACTTTCTTCTTTCCAACAGAATGAGTTGACCAGCTGATCAGGAATTTGCCTTCTTCCCTGTAACTTAGATTTAGTTGATGGAAGTTTCTCTTTACAGTTGCCAAGTCCACGTTCATGTGACATTAAAAAAAGCACTTCAAAGGGAAATAATTCTTCTCTTTTTCTGTTTGAGATACTTACACTCTTTCAGTAGTTTTACAACAAGGTTTAAAATTTACTTGACTTAAGTACATTATATTTTCCATAATGAGGATGTTTTAACTTCGATCTACTGGTGATGGGGCAAGGGAATGTATAGGCAACAGCAGTATGCAAAAACTAAATTACTGGATATTTAAAAGTTTTGAAAGCTTGGATTATTTGAGTAAGTTTCTTGTTGTCTTACTGTTGAACTTTCATGACTTTTCTTTCTTGCTATGTTCTTAAGAATTAAAACAAGTGACAATCACAGTGTTTACTGATGAATTCAGTGAGAGAAGTCGCCGTTTTGAGTCAACCTGATACTGAAAGCTAGCAACTTTGAATAAAAACAACAGTGTGTGGTCAATTACTGGTCCTCAATTTGTAGACAATATATGTTTTTCATCTTTTAATTTCTAGAAAGTTGGGTTTTTGTCACTCTACAGACTTTGTTTTCAAATTAAGGGTAACATTGCTGGTCAGTATGTTCCAGTGTACTGAGGGATCAGGTTGTCAGTACTAGGCCCAGCTTGCCCCCAGCAAACATTTTCTGCAGCAAACTGAGGGAAGAATGTGAAAGACAACATGACTTGTTGGTAACCGGTACGGGAGCAAAAAACTACAGTGTATGACTTGAATTTATAAAGTGGTGGTGAAGAGAAGTCGATACCAGGGTTCTGGCCACTCAGACTTTGTGTTCTCCTGTGTTACTTACAAAGAAAGTTGAATTTTATTCACTTCTATTACTTCTGCTTCAGGGGGTGGAAATTGTTTAGGAGAATGTGAAAAATTGCTCTTAATACTGTAAAATTAGCAGGAATTGAACTTTGTTGTTTGTGGAGAAGAAGATTGCATTCTTTTAATTCTATGATGAATGTACATACTACCTTGGGGATGAAATCATACTACTTCTGGGGAAGAAAAAACCCCTGAAAACATAGATCTGAATTTTGAAGGAGCTGTCAGCTGAGTGTTTTGGCAGCTTGACTGCATTTGTAAAAGGATGATTTGCTGAGAACATACTGGAACAGTACATCCCTTGTAGCTTTAGGGTTTTGGTTTGTTTTCAAAGCAGAGTGCATGATGCAAGTGAAATCCTGTAGTAGTACTGTTAATTTTTTTTTTTTTTTTTCCTCCTAAGGGAGATGCCAGGTTCTGTTCTCATTTATACAGCGATACTGGTAGGAATGCATAGGAGTGTAACATGGAAGGCTTTTCCTGCGTAAAGTTGATCTATTTTGCCAGAGGTCATACTGTCCCTGTTAACAGTTGTGTTCTTGCTTTGCAGCTAGTGTTGATCTGCATTGCAGCAGAAGTTTCAGTGTTGTCCGAAGTTATTCCAGTTAAGGTAGCAAGAATTGGTTTATTTATCAACAGTAAAAGTAAACAGTGTTTAACTTTAAATGGCTGTGTGACTTGCCTGACAGTGCTATGAGTATACTAGGTCAACAGTGTTTGGGGACCATGTAGTACAAACTGGCTTGTGTGACCTTCCATGCTGTGCTTCATTGTATGAACAAGGTGACTGTGGGCAAGTCCTAGAAAATGGCTGCTCCCCCTAGGTTCTCACCAACACATGATTCCCACACCCCCCACTTCCTCTTCTTTGGTCTGTTCTTTCTTGGCCCTTTTTTGGGCATTCTTGTGTGAAATCAGTGGCTGATTTAATGGGGTTCTGGTAGCTGTGTAGCAGGTATGAAGTTGCAGTGCCTTTATGAGGTATGCTACGGTAATAAGACTTCACATGGTTACGTGTCATCTCTATTTGGTTTATTTAATAAATAGTTTTTCACTAGAACCTGGTCCTGAGTGTCCTGTTGTCTCATTTATAGGCCTCTACCTACTCTATCCTCAAGATTCTCATTGGAAGCATGCTTGTGACTCCCATAAGATACAAATGTAGCATGTGTATTTTGGGACAAATACTGAGCTGTTAAAACTGACAAACTGATCTTGATGGAAGTTGCTTTGTCCTTTCTTTCCTCTTCAAAGTTTGTTACTCTGGTTATCCCATCTAAAACTAGATTGTAAGCTCATGAGCAGGAACAGTCTTAGCTTGTAAAATTTCACTTCTGTAAAAAGCCAAGTCTATTGAATAAAACCAGAACATGAAGCTAAAGCTGCACTTGAGTGCAGTACTGTTAGTGGTCATTTGAAGCATGTGTAGTGTTGCAGCAGTATGCCATGTCTCTTTTGTGAGGGTTTACTTGTGGTATGCCTGTATGTGAGTGTTGAGCCTTACGTGTCATAAACAACACTTAGGGTACTGCATTCTAATGAAGTACTTAACTTGGGTTTGTTTCGAATGGATGCTTCTCTAGAAGAGGTATGGATCTAAGCATAGCTAGCAGCTCCTGCTCTTATGGAGTGCCTACGCGTCTTACTACCAGGAATAATGGAGAAGGTAATCTGCTTGTGATTTCCCCACAATCTGCTGTTTTTTCAGTCTGACCTTTTCTAACCTCTTGCAGATAACCTCTTACTTTTCATTATTAATGTAGCAAAAATGCAGTTTACTACTCAAATGTTATGGACTACTTCATAGCTTTACCATGGGAACAGTATTTTAATGATAGCTCCCAGATCGGTATTTCCATTTTTTTGTTGCTGCATCAACAACTAAATGTGCAATCCTCAGCTTTGCAGTTTCCTAGCAAGCCTTAAAAGTGTTTTCATTGTTCCTTCTTCAGAGAGATGCTTTTCTCCATGTTAGTATTTAGTAAGGTAGGGTGCAGCCTCAATAGCTTTTTCTCTAGGCAGCCAGCTCCAGTAAGTTTGATACTATAGCATGTTGTCTTACACAACATGGTTCTGGTTTGTACACTTAGGATTTTGGTTTCTTGAAAGTTACGATAGTATAGTAAGAAAGCCAAGATAGATTTCAGTCAGGGGTTTCCCACCTTTTGCAATCATTTCTGTTAAAAGTTTTCTCTAACAATGCTGTTTCCCTGAAGAGCTGCTCAAGCTTTGTACAGTGTCTCCTTTTTGTATATGAGTTGAAAATAGTGTGTAATGCCATTATATGAAGCGTATTAAAAGTAGCTTCGGAAACCCTTTGTCTTGGGAGGAAAGCTTGCTATACAACCTGCTCTTCCCTTATCTGACTAGCCTAACTTTCACAAATAATATAAGGATGTGAAAATGTAAGATGTATCCAAGACCAAGCAGTGTTTGGGTTTGGGGGTTTTTGTTCTATTTCTTTAACCATGAGCTAGTCACAGAAAGGGAAGACAGTTCAAAAAGCATGAACAGTTTAGATGAAACTTAATGGCAGTTACTAAAACTGAAGAAATGGGACACTGTTCTGAATTCTGCCTACAGTTTTTCTTGTCTGTGGGTAGGTAGCTTAAGGTTTGAGAAAAGTACGTAGTGCATCCAGACGTAATGCTCAGTGTCTGCATCATCAGCACTGTTATAACACAGTCTCCACCCAAAATTAGTAATTCACCTGAGAGGTTTTGTAGGGGTATAGTCACTAGCTGAGTTCTCAGAAATTGAGATTCATACATAAACTCCTTAAAGAAATAACAGTTGTTGAACAACAACGAAAGTAGGATTAGCTTAGGGCAGTTCATGATGCTTTCCAGTCTGAAAACTTAAAGGTAATGGAATGAGCTTGGGACTGATGTCTTCACTTTATATGGACCAGCTGGAGTATGATGCTTTCTATTAGGATTGCTCTCTTTGAAAGAGTTCCAACATACTATGAAAATAATCAGCATGTGCCAAAATTTAACCATGTAGCTGTTACCCAGTTGGGTGTATGCTTTACTTCAATAGTAGCTGGCTTTACAATCTGCAATGCTCACTTTCTACTGCTGCCAAAGGAGTGGGCATCAGAAGGTTTAGCTTTTTTTTTCCTCTCCCTTCCCTTGTAGGACTGTAGAAGCTTGCATTGCAAGGCCCTAAACCAGAAATACTTGGGTTTCTGGTTTTATCAGTTATGGGCCAATGTAGTATCTATCAGAATTTGTGCACATGGGCCATGAACTAGACTTAAAAGACCTGGTCCTGCAAAGGCTACATGCATGGACTTTAAAGTGCCGTATTATGTCATTTAATTAAGATTACCATCATGCTGACTCAAATACACTTCCCCCCCCACCCCGGAACTAGAAATAAAGTTCACAATTTGTCACATGCATAACAGTTGCATGTTTTGGTTGAAGTTCATGAACTAGTGATTAAATAAATTCCTTGTGAGTACCAGTTACGATAGATAGGCTTCACACTGATGCTTAGTCAGTGGCAAGAAATTTTAGGGTCTCACTAATGAAAGTTTCTGCTATGAATTTACCCTATCAATCTGAGGCTGTGGCAAAACTGATAAATAACAGATGCCCACATTTATTTAAATAAATCCTTTAATATGAAATGCAGAGTAAATTGTTCGAACTGGCTGATTTAATTACCCATAATTCTGTGCATTTTGCACTCTGAGGCAGTGCTCCCTTTTTAGAAAATGCCACTTGATACCAGTTAACTTGTGTAAACACAAGTGCAAACAACATGACTTACATGCTAATGGCATAGTTTATTTCTGAAAAAGGTATAATTTGGCATTTCAACTTGTATTGCATGTAGGTGTAGTTTTTGTTTGGTGCAAGTGTTTTGGTTTTTTTTAACACAACTGACAATAAAGTTGCTATGTTGTCATCATGCCGTGACCAATGAGATTTTTCTTAATACCAGTTTTATGGGTTTTGTTTATAAAAGATATGAAAAGTATTTGTTGCTATCTACTTGTTAATATAATGACTTTACTATCTCACAAACTAGTATACCTCTTAATGTTCCTTCCTTATCATTCATTATGTGCCTTTTAGGCTGTCTTTTTTGCGGATGCTTTTCAGGTAAAAAAGAAAAGGATAAACTGTTGTGAATAAGCATGTGAGTGAATAAAATGTCTTCTTTTTCATAGCACAAATAAATACCGACCCCAAAAGCTCTTCTCTTTATTTAAAGCCATTATCGGAGTGTAACCTCATTATCACAAGTACAGATAAATAGTAATTTGGTTCAACTTAAAGACTTTGGGAAAACAAACAAAAAATTAAATCCATAACATTGAAGATACTTTAAAAATACCAGTTTAAAAAAGCTAAAAAGAAAAGCTTTAGTACTTCTCCTGGAGGAAGGTATCCAAGTGGGGGGAGAAGGGAAGGTACACAAGTAAATATATATCAGGTAGGAGACAGAACAGGAACTCATTCACCATCATTCATTTTCATGGAAGGAAGTTGAGGATGATTCAGTTCCATAGGACGAAGGTAAGACAATATTGAATCAGATACTAATTTTTCAGAATCTGTTTGCAGTTTGACCATATGAGTTGTAAAATTAATTGCTACCTTATATTTGCTTGGAGTTATGACTGTGAAACTAGTGAGGAAAAATGTAATAGCCTCCTGGGCCTCTCTCCTCAAAGGAAAACTAGGAAACGCAGAACAGTTCTGAACAAATGCAAAGCACAGACTATCTCTTAGGAATACATAAATCCACAGTGATTTTAAGGTGGTGATGAACTCGAGCTACACTTTTTCTTTCTGTGCTAAAAGAATAATAAAATACATTCATTTTGTGTATGAAGAATAAGTATTCAAGAACAAAACACACTTTTCTTCCATGTGTACCATTGATCTAAGCTCGCTTTTTTTTCCCCCACTGATGTTTTACCCCCTCCCCCATCACCAGAAACTAAATTCCTAGTTTTACATAGGCTTATATAACTACACCGGGACTGATGGCCTAGCTCCTTTAATTCTAATTAAAATTAAATGGATTTCCTCATTCAGAAGCCTTGGCTGATAGACTTTCTCGCAGATTCCCGTCGGCTGGCTTTGCCAGACCCTTGAACATGCAGTCTTCCTCCTCAAGTGTAGTCTTTTCTGTTTGTACTACTGTAATTACTGACCTCCAGTCTTCATGCAAATATCCTTATTGTTCTTTCAGGAAAAATAAAACCTAAGTGATCTTCAGCCATCTTATTTTTGTTTCTGCTCTTTTTCATTATCTTGTTTCTGTTCTGATTTGACCAAGTGTTTGGGTATTATGAAAACACTGCCATCACTACTGCGATGAATGACACATTGGCATGGGTTAACAGATCTACCCTGGTCATCCCTCGATCTACTGAAAATGCCACAGTAAAAGTTATTTAACTTTTGCTTCATCTGGCTGATTGATCTGCTACACTGAGAGTGCTCCTTTTTAAGGCTCTCCTTTTGTGTTTGAAGATTACATATGTCGTCTTCCAAGTTAAGAATTGCATTCTGTTTACGACAATTTGGGGCAGCAACTTTGTTCCTCTTCATCTGATGTCATGTAAAAGTAATACCCGAGTATCTGTCAGATGGTTCTTTGCTCATGTGCTGTTGAAAGAGTCAATGTGCATGCTCACAATTTCATCTACTAACAATGGTATTCTCAGAGCTTTTGCACGGTGTTCATCGCTGCTAAGGTTTGTATCAGTAGAATTATGGCACCTACCCTTTACTTTGTTTGGTTTCTCCATCCGCATCTGCTGCTGATGCTCCGGAGTGGATGCTGCTTGACTTGGCAGCTGATTATAAATGTGGTTATTGAAGGAAATGCTGGCTTCTCTAGAACACTCTGAATCACCTCGGTATTCCACATGGCCATATTTACTGCGTTCTTGGCTACGGCCACCAACAGCTCCTAAGCTGTGTGAAGAAGCAGATTTAACATCATTGCTGTACCCAACAGCACCTTCATTGCAGACTCAGTAAGAGGCAGTGCTGTGACTTGAATTCAAAGACAATTCCGAATCTGACCCACGTTCTTCAAGGAGCTGAGAAACTTCTATAGGATCAAAGCCTTCCTCCAAAGCCGAAGACATGAGTTTATTTTCATTAAAATTATCATCACGGGCCGTTAGGTTTCTAATGCCAGCAGCTGAAAACAGCCCTATCAAATTTGACCTATGATTTGTGATATTAGAGCTTGACTGAGAAAAATGACTTTTGCCTTTGTAGATGTCTTGTTTCTGAATTTGATTGAGTGGGGTAGTTGGTTCTTAATAGCGTGGCATCATGAGGACTGAAACAGTGGCAAAGTGTCTGGATCAAACTTAACTTATATTGTGGTGTAAGCATGATAGGTCTCGGCCTCTATTAGAAGTAGCAACTTGTATATCTTCCAGTAAACTCGCTTAAAAGATGATGGGGGGTGGGGTGGGTATGGGATCTTTTGTAAAATTAATGCCTCTACATTCCTCCCCTACTCGGTCTTGATCAATTTATTTTTTAATATTCCACTATTTGAATCTATTAAAGTAAAAAATTTATATGTTAAACTCTTCTTCTGGCTATCCTGAATACTGTTTCTCATTTGTACACAGCATAACCTGCACTGGCATATGGTAAGAAGAAGTGGGAATGGTGCAGAACAAAAGTGACTGAAGGGATGGGAGGAGGAGGGCTTGCGAAGGATGTTGTGGGACTGATGAGTGTTAAGAAGTGGAAATGGGACTGTTGCTAAGCATATATCAAACTACAGCCTATGTGTTCATCTGATCTGGTCTAAGAAAAGGTCCTTCTAGGAGGGGCAGTCCTGCTCCTTCCCGGGTAGTGGTTTTGATGATCATCTGATTCCAGGGTGAGCTGGTTCAAGGTGCTAAACTGTTAGAAAATTAACCTTGTGAAGAAGATAAAGAGCTCACTGGCAGAACTTAACCAGTGAGAACAGTGGTGTAAGAAAAGGGGGAAGGAGGACAGGAACGTTAAGGCACTATGGTCATGCTGGCACATTCTCACTGCTATTTTTCCACAGTTTATAAAGCTTTCGGGGCTGCGAGCTGCCATGTTAGGCTTAGCTCCTTCTTAAATGAGGTTTATTGTGTTCAGATTTCAACTCAATTCCTTTACTACTCAGTTTGGAGGAAACAACCCCCCCAGATCACACCTTCTGTGGATGTCTTTTGGCTTAAATTACTCCTCAGTTTTTCTTTAGAAAAATAAAGGTGCTGTATGATCCCTCAGACCTGAAGTCCAGATGATAAATGAGTGCTGCAGTAGCATTAAGGCCTACCTTTTGTGGGCCTGGGTTATAGCTGCCAGGTCCTAGAAATACAAAGCCACTGCACAAGATTATGTCAGGGTACTTGCTGACGAGTAGTCATAAAATACACGGATACAAAAAACTTGAGAATGTAAATACATCAAGTAGGAAGCATATGACATGATTCCTCCATAGCTGAGCATCCCCACTGTGGTGCAGGAAAGGGCTTTTCTGACTGCCATTCATTGAACAGACAATGTAAAAAGTGCTTTCCACAGAGAAGAAATGATGTACCATAAAGACCAGAATGTCTTAAATTCTCCACTATGCTTACTGGGAGCTCAGGTAAGTGAAGAAAGTCTTGCCTTATTTCTCCTAGGGAGTTACCTTGTACTAGGCCATCTGTAGTCTGTGAGATAGAGCTGGTATTTTCAATTAAGCCCTTGAAAAGAAATATGCTTAGCAAGTTGGCTATTAAAAAAATCCCTCACACTGTAAAGACTTGGTACCTGGAAGATATAAGCAATCCATTTTCAACAGATAGATTGTCACAAGATGGCAGTACATTAATAGTCTTAAATAAAATATGCAACTGTGTATTGTTATAGCTACATAAAGGCTAGAGCCAAATTCCTTTCCAATTATGAAAAGAACGGAGAAAATGAAACTGATGAACTTCTGAACCCCATTAGTGTGCAATCCATTACCAAAGCTGAACAGAGGAGGTGGCTAATTTATGGGCTAGGAGGCACTATCCAACCTACAGGTTCCCCAAACGAGGTGTTCCAGAGATAAGCATGAAGTTATATGGAAAACAGTAATGACCCTGAAAGACTCCTACAACAAGAAGCCTATGTAGGATGCCCTTGGAGTATTGCAAAAAACGAATGTAGGGAGTAGCTTCCCAGTTAATGATTGCAGCTATGAGCTGTGGAAGAGGAGGGAGACTCCAATTAAGATAACTGGTTTTTGTGAAGATGGGCACCCAGAAAGTAAACAATAGTATCAGAAACCCAGAAGATAAAACAAGAAAACAAAATGGGTTTGCTCCTAATGCTGACTGACCTGGTTTGCAGTGAAGATGGGTCTGTTCTTCTTGAGGGAAGTATCTTTGTAAGCACTTGACCTAATATTTATGACAACTGTAATCTTTCACTGCAAATGCTTAATAGCTGCTAGTGCTTAGTAACTCAGCATTGCTCTAGAGAAACATACCGAGAGCTGCTGTATAAACATGAATTGGCATTAGATTTCAGAAAGGGAATTATTAGTTGAACGAATTAAGCTGTCCAGCAGTTCCATCCGACTTTGAACACCAGGTCACACGAAAGACAGGACTTTGTAGCTTTCATATCCCAGACAAGTTACTGGGGAATTTTTAAAGTAGAGCCCATGATGGCTGCTGTAAAAGGTGGATATAGTGTCTTTAGGTAAGTTTTACTACACTGATTTGCTGATATATTCCCTGTTTTTTTTTTATTATCCAGTAATCACTGACTGTATTCCAGTCTATTAGCAATACAGATGTTTTCTCACTTACCTCTAGCATATTTTCCATCTGTGATGACAGAAGCTGTAAATAGCCCTTCAAGGAGAGAAGGGAATCTACATGGCTGTGGTTGCTCTGTGACAGAAGAAACAGAAACACTTTGTAAAGTACAGTTATTTTACATAAAAGGAGGTAAAAATCAAAGTCCAAGAGGAAATAGAGCACAGCTCTGTGAAATACTGCTGCTGACCTCCGCCATCAAGTCTTCATCCTGATGGGAGATGTCATGTTGTTAGAACGAGCAGAATAACTCCATGGCAGGAGCATCCCTACTCCGCCCCGCAAGAGCAGAACCGGGCTTTCCTCCTCTCTCAAGCTGCACCTACCCACCACTGTGGAGAAATCAAGTATTTTTTTCAAAACCTAGCTGCCCAGGGCAGTGGCAAGAAACTTGGATCCAATGTTCTTAGCTCTCACAAGGTCTCAAGAGGATTGAATGCTCTTTTCATTGTAGTTCTCGGAGAGAACAAAATCCAAAGTGCAACTGTTTTGGTTTAACATCATTAAGATTACTTCTCTGCCTTCTAGTTACAACACACATGTTAAGATATGAACAATCCAGTTTCCCAAATGTAATTCTACATCTGAGCATCAAGTCTCACATAATGGTGAAAGCAGTATAATTTAGCATCCACGTCTCAAGTGTTTGTAGGCCCCAAAAAATCATTGCCCACAAACACAACACCTTCATGATGAAGAAGATTAAACCAAATTGAAAAATGATTAGTTGCAAGGGATTTCTGTAAACTTTATAAAACATTTCAAGTACATAAACTATACTGGGGGGGGGGCAATTTTCGGGAGAGTGTGCAAGGGCATCATTCACAAAATACCATCTGAAGTTACTGTTCCTTTCCTGCCCTTGCAAGGGACACTCCAACTGAAAAGAAGCAATCAAATATTCCTTTCAAAACCATTCACTCCATTTCTTTCACTACTCTCTATCTTAGTGATAAGACCTCTATCCTCCTTCACTTCCTCTTCACAGTTTTCCCTTCTTCCATTTTTTTCATCATTTACTTGACATATGCCTTCCTCCTCCTCCTCCTCCTCCTCCTCTTGCAGTTCCAGCTGATCATGTCCTTGGTGTGGACAGCAGTCATCCAAAGCTTCCTGACACGCTTTCATGAGGTCAACATCCTCAAGACACAAATAAAACAGTTCTATTAAGCAACATGCTGTCAAAATTAATCTTTAAAATGCACTTTTTTCATTTTTCTACAGCTATAGCATTTCAAATAAAATATACACTGCGCAGTTCATTCATGTGGATGAACTGACTCTGTGCAGACTTCGGGGGCAGAATGAGGCCGACATCAGTTCAGGAGTACAGACACCGAATCCTCTTTCGGTGCCCAGGCACTGAACCCATCTGCAGTAGAAATGGACATTCATAAACACTGGAAACAAATTCTTCTAAAACAGACACATGATGATGTGATTTCATGGAAAATTTGGGCTATCAGTGTCTTTTGGATGTCATTTCACAACAGCATATCCAAGCCAGATACATACTCAGTGATGGAATCTTAAAATAGGCAATTATGAATGGCCAGTTAGTAAAACCCCTCGCTTTTTCTTTCAGGAAAACAATCACGTTAACATGTATTGTAATAGCAGCTCTGTTTCCCCATCACTTCCATGTAGTCATTACCCAATTCCTATTTATCCAAATGATGTTGTTTTTTTTAATCTCCAGCAATGAAATTGTTCTGATTTAGTGGTCTCAGAAGCATTTTTCAAGTTATCTTTTATCTATAATCATATCAGCAGACTTTTAAAATGTTTATTATAGGGCTGGGGTATCGCTAGGGTAAGAAGGAATCACTGCTAAGGACTTTGCATACTTATATTTAAAAAAAGCTTTGATATTTCAGCTTTTATAGTGGAAGTCTGAGCTATTAGAATGTGAAACTTGGTGGAATGGCAGCCAGAAAACCAAGTGGCCACACTGCATTAGTTCCATATATCCCCAGCAAAATGCTATGGCAGGATCAGAGAAGACAAAGTCTCAACAGCAGCAAACGTAACGAGTTACTGTTCTGTTCTAAAAATCACAACAAATTTACTTTACAGATTTTATATGAGAGCACAAACTTTATAAAAACTGCAGTTGTAATAGTCCTCAAAATGTGTAAGAGATTTTTTTAAATTATTGCTTCATACGAAAGACATTAAAAATTAAATGTAAAAAGGTTTAAAAATAGGACTCTGGAGTAAAATTAAATATAATTTGAAAATAAAGTAATAGTAATTTCATTTTTACCAATTCTATTAATTTTTTTAATTATGAAAATTAATTTTATTTTTTATTTATTTGTTGGGTTTCCATTTTTCTGTACTTTCTTTTCAAGGATTGGAAGGGAACTTTAGTTTTATAAACAGTCATTTCTAACAACAAATAGATATACAGAGCACTGATCTGTCACTCTGATGTAAGAGGTACTTTCCTTCAATGACGCCTAACACAATTTCTAGTTATTAAAAATGATATTCCAATATATTACATCTTCTTTGTCAGCTGCAGCTGGAAATGACCAGATGACTTGTTATTGCCAAATATGAGAAAACAAATTTACTTTTCTAAATACACACAACCCCCCCCAGTTTTCCTCTATGTAGTAAAACAGCAGGAGAGGGAATTTAGTATACGGGACACTAAGAACATGGTAACTAGCTACTTGCAAACACTTAAATGAGTTCAGTACTCACGGGCATGAAGTTAGTCCCATAATTACATGCTCGCAAGATCAGAGCTAGTCTTTAATTTTACAAAGAACCAACTTAATACTTGTCCAATGAACATGATCTATTACCATCCTAATTTATAAAAGTCATCATCATCAAAAGCACATAAGAAGTCAACAACAACTGCTATTAAAGACCTTAGGCAGCTCCTCTTGAGCTGAGTGGCTTGGAAAGCTGCTGCTGCTAAGGCAGAGTATTTGGCTCCTGAATAACACAGCAAATTCATTACTCTACCGGCTGATAGAAGAGGCAAATGCAAGGAACAGTTAGAAATGTGGTATCTATTATGTGATGCCTCAAAAAAATAACTGTAAGCACTGGTTCTGAATACAGAAAGTATATGGGTGACGACTTGATGGTTCCTATCAAAATTACCAGGGGTACAAACCTGTTCTACCGCAAGGGAAAAGAAAAGCTTGCGGTAACTTTGTGAAGAGCCCACGATGTGTCCTGCAGATCATCCGAAACGCTCACAGTTCAACTTGCTTATGGTGGAAATCTGCCTGCAGATGATGCTGGTCTGCTGAAGTCTACGATGGAGATGGTCCTTCCCAGCACCACTATGAGGACAACTGAACTTCTGATGTGCCTGATGGGACAGCTCCTTTCTGAAGAGAAACTAAATGCTCCCGCAGCTCGTAGAAATTTGTGGAGACTGTCATGGTTTCAGTTTCTCCGGGAAGTCAAAGACAACTGAATTTTCAGGTCTTTTCCTATCATTATATAGAGCTGTTGACCCTAAGGAGATGGGGAATACTTCTGACCATGAATTTTAGGATTTATCTGGAGTCTGCATTGATTTTTATGTATCTTTTAAGAAAAAATAACGTCTTTGACTATTTTCTCTGCTAAGCCATAGCCAGTGTCTTGCTACCCTTAGTTTCCAGGCCGAGAGCCACGAACTGCACTACAGGATCACATGCCGTTTCGTCCTTCAGAGTCTCCCTCTGATCTTTGCACAAAGCTCCTGCTGATATGAACGGAGATGCTAGCAGGGATGGGAGGGGAGGGAGGCAGGGTCTCACATTTGCTATCATGACCATTTACTGTAGTTTACCAAGGGGAATGTATCATCTCTACTGAATGAGCTTTATAATGCTGCACCGTGTGGCTCTGAAGATTAGTCTTACTACCACTGTTTCTTCCTCCAGCAGACAATATTAAAATATACTCAGGCCTGTTCACACTGATTATTACCGCAATGTTATCCACCCTTTTTAAAAAACCTTTTCACCACTACCAGGGCAGTTTCTGAAGGAGCGTGCCCTGTGACCAGCTTTTCACAACAGTGGTGGTACAGGTACAGTACGTATAAGATTGTTCACAGCACCAATTTCCACATATGGGATCATTTCAGTGAAACACTCTACATGGAAATCATGTAACACAACCAGAACCTTTCCCCCTTAATTTCTCAGTTTTGGCTTTTAACAAAAATCCCTTGGATTATGCCGTTAAAGATTTACTCTCTGAAATTACACTTCCCACCAGCTTGTTAGTCTTTCCCAGTGATGAAGAACAGCTGAAAAATACCGCTCAACAACTGAACACTTCTTCCCTTGCCCATGCATTACTTGTGATTGATTGCTGGGCTACTGCTATGGGGAGAATTGGAGGGGTGCCTCCCCCAGAAACAGCCATATCATGTTTTTGAATATGGAATTTCTTTAAAGATAGTTTAATTTTGCAGTCTGAATATACATCTAATGACAAAAGGGATTAGGTGTAAATATTACTTAGTCAGTACTGCACTGCCACAATTATCATTTCTGTCCTGTTGCTTATTTTGCATTAACAGTAGCAGGAGAAACAGTGATTGAGTTACAGTCATACCACTATGAGCACAAGAGCTAGATCAAGACCACACGTGGTTGGTCTCTGTACAGAGAAAAAGACTGATTTTTGCTGATTGTAGAAGAAATAATATTACCACCAAACCCATTTATTGCAGCAACCTTTCCACTTCTACCACTGGAGGGTGTGGAAGTTCACACCTCCCACAGCAGGCTGTTTCCAATCGGTAAACCTCAACCCTACCTGAAGACAACCTTCGATTTGCATTTGGAAGGATTTCTGTGCAAGCGCAAGGCAGGAGATTTACACTAAAACTCCCACCGAAAAAAAAATAAATAAAATAAAACCCCAAGTATCTTAAATTCTAGTCTTGCTACTGCCATTTACTAGTTTCAGTTGGGCTAGAGAACACAGTCTGAGACTAAGTCTGATTTCCCTTGTAGTTGCAGACTTGTAGGCTGGAAGGCTGGGCTCTAACCGTGCATCTGCCCTTTCCCTAAGGTACAACTTACCGCAGGTCAACTATCAGCTTCAGTTTGCCAGTCGTTGGAATATGAAAAATAGTAATTTATGTCAAATCTGCTACTTAAAGTGGTTTAAGAATCAATGTGGAGGTGGGAACAAGTATGATTTTGTGGGTGGCCTGGCCTACACTTGATTGGAAGGATGCTGCCTGCTCTGGCAAGTTTCCAGAGTTTCTTACAATGTTAAAAATAGAGCCTTTGTTTTCCAATTAAGTACATTGGAGTACTGATCTCAGCATGAATTGGGTGCATTGTACAGCAAACTATCCCTCTGCATACATCCTTCCTTTGCTTCCTACAGCCATATATTATTTGTTGTCCATAAAACAACGCATAGGGAGCAGAACCTGTAACGATATCAAAATATGAATAGGTCTATCGCGATGCACTGGTTGGGTGAACGAGACCCCTCTCTATGAGCAGCAGAAAGCATAAGCAAGCTTGTTTTCAGCTATTGATCAGCATGCAGCTGGCAAAGAGGGCTAAAACTACACAGGTCAGGGCTACAAGTGCACAGAAATATTTGAACTAGCTCCGGAGTAACAGAAACACCTTGCAGCAGCAGAACAGAGCAGACAGGGTGATTTGCCGGGGTGTACAGGCAGCACCGAGAGGTAGGGGGTACCTGCCCCTGGAAAGCTCTGTTTCACTGCAGTCAGACTCTGAGTTATCTCTACAAATATCCCAGCACCGGAGCAAAGGTATATGACCACCATTATTTGCAAAAGGATATAACTTTTTGTGCTGATTACTCATGTATCCTGTTCACGTGCTGACTTCTAATTCCTCTACATATACATTCTCTTTATTTTAGTTGTCAAGCTTTAAATCGCTCCATTACTGTCATTAACCTTTGAGATGCTTTTCTGCAAACTTGTGTCCCTTCTCCTTTATTAACTGCACTTGTCTGTAGAACCAGCCCTCTCCTTGCTACTAGCTGATGATCTGCTAGTAGCCTGGTGATCTTTGCCACGTTTTGAATAATTAAGCAGCATTTCCAGAAAATTGTCCCACCAGTAGAAGTTAGGCAAAAGAAATACAGCTTCTAGTAACATAACCAGTAGTTTCACTTTACTACTTTGTAGGATTAAATACGATTAATAAATTAAACATAATGATGCATAGCTGTTACCCTACAGCTCTAAGGTTACTGATGTTCCTCCTTGCCTGTGTATTTAAATATGTGATGATAATTATTCTTACCAATTGATATCTACTTAATCTCAGCTAAAAAGCAAAATATTTCTTGCTGTTTCTCTATATTAATAAAGAGCCCTAAAATATCCTGAAAACACAGGAACAGAAGAGTACTTTATTATTTAAAATGCAGCCAGGGTTTAGAAAGCATGGAGGGTGGAATGGTGGACAGAGATGCAAAATCTCAAAGTAACTTTTATGTTATATATGGCTAGGCTTAAAAAAAAATCACACTAAACCATGCTTAAGCAATGCGATTGAGTAAATCAAACAGTACATAACTGTGACTCCAAACATGGCACCTGTCAAATGTCTACAACACGTCTACTCTAAATCCTAAAAATACCACCTGGGCTGCAAACAAATGCACACTGTTAAAGGCACTCCCGCTTGTTGCTGTGACTTCTTAGCACCTCACTATCCACATGCATTTCGGAAACAAAAGCGTTAGGGATTTACATGGAATGGCTTAGCTATGTCAGCTATTACAAAACACATATACTTGTGCACTCTACATGTTCAGCATAAACACAGAATTAACATGCAACCTACTCCCCAAATGGAGGCAGAGATGGGTACAAGTTGAAGACACAGACACAAATAGTATCGTCGCTAATTTCAATTAAGACATCAGTTTTCATGCTGAAGACAGCTTGGTATCCCCATTAAAATGAACTTCTAAAACCACTTCTAAAACATAAACCAAACAGCTTTACACTCCAGCCATTTGGTCCTGTGCTGGTGGTATTTTGCACCAGAAACTAATTTCATCCTAAAGAATGAAAAGGAACAGTTCTCATTCACACCCTATACCAGGAATACCTTTCCTGCTCTCCAGGGGAGAAAAAAAATGCTGGTGTAGGTCAGCCCTACACCACTGACTCACTCTACACCCTTCTTGGCCACTGGTTTGACTTGGCTTTTTCAAAGCCTTGTGCCTGCTGCAGCACACCGTAACAAAAATCAAAATCACAGTCTTTCAAGACAATACGTACCTCAAATGTTTGAGGTTCTTCTCTGACCCCATCTCTCTCTGAAACACCACGCAGTCCTTCACACCCTGTCTTATTAAACCTAGGTGAGTTCTGGCTAACGGGTAAGAGCCATCCATGAGCAGGGACCTGGCCCACTTATCTGTTTGCAGATATCCCTCCACAACAATATTGCCATGTCCTAGTGCTCAATGAGTTCAAAAGGAAAAAAAAAGAATAATTTGAAATATGTTCTGTAAGTTAAGGACACAGCTTCAGTGGGACTGCTCTCAAACGGACTGGAGAAAAGCCTTCAGAAAAAGGTCTACCTGGTTTCTACTTACCTTCACTCTACCAAACTTCTGACACTCACCAAGGAAAAAAAAATCCCAAACTCAAAATATTCTCACTCATAAAAATACATGTAAATACTTCAAGTGGTACCCAAAGTCCAGGACGGATTCACCCCCTCCAGTGCTTTAATACTGTGAAACTCTGCCTCTAGCAGTGTTCAAAGAACTGTGCTTATATGGGGTTTTACATGACCTGACCCAAACTGCCCTTTCTAAACATGACCCTAGAGACTACATAATACAAATTATCCACTGTGCATCTTCTTCCTTAACTTTTGCAATTCATAAACAATAGCTATGTTATGCTGTTAATTAGAGCAGGTGTTCTTTAATTGAGCATAGGAATTCAGCTCTTGGGAAGCACTTCAAAATCTGATGTAGAGAATGTAATACATCCAGATGTAACTAACTTTGGTTTGGGTGGAAGCAGAGCCTTCCTCCTCTGTCTCACCCTGAGCTGGAGCATGTCCAATGTATGGCACAATGACCCAGCACAGCAACTGCTGCCCTCGTTCAGGTACTGCCTCTTCTGCTGGCATGGGCAGCATCACTGCTTGGGGTTCACACGATTTAGAAAGTGAGAACATTTTTACTGTAAGATTCAGGCCACAGATGAAAAACTGAAGAGCTACGTAGTCCATTCCTGCTAATCTAACTAATTCCCCATGTATATTCTGTGAAAGATACAGAACCCATCCAATTTTTGTACTCCCTTTCTTCAAATGCCTACGTATATAAATACATGCATACATGCACACATAGAAATATTGATATACAGAGAGAAAGGGAAAAGATAACCACTGAACCAAGTAGGGCAGCTCTTAAGTCTTGCAAGATCTTCAGCTAAGACACTACTGTATTACAAGCTTCTTGAGACTTTCTCTGTATTTGTGAATACTATTACTACATACATGGGACTGATGCCACACGTTGCATCAGTGAGGCCTCACATTTACCCATACACAGTTTTTAAGGTGCCTTGGAAAACAGGTTTCATTCATTTTGCATCAACATAACAGCTTTTAGAAGTGTTGTTGGAACAGGTTACAGTGAGAAGCCTAAGGAAAATGCAGCCTTCGGTTGGCACAGCGGGGCACGGACTGCACCCCAGATTAGTGCCTGTGGGATGGCTTCTCTCAGAAGAAGAAGATCAGACCTACATCCAGTGCCAGCTGCATGTCTTTTCTGTATTTTTTGTTACTTTTTCTATGCTTAAAACTCCAACATTTACACAGCCACACAGTGTTTCAATTTAGTGTTTTCCTTAAAACACACTGCTTGAGCAATCCAAACATAATTTACAAGCACAGTAGGAAAAAATAAGCAGACATGCCTAACTTTACCTGTGTGAGTAAGTCAATGTGACCTACTCACATATGACCTACTCAGTGTGACAAACCTGTGTGAGTAGATTTGAGTAGGACAAAAGAAGTTTGGCACCCATGTTTTCAACAGGAGATGTCGGCATTCAAATAGGTGCTGAGTATACTGTCAGCATTTAAGGAGCAAGTGGTGCTCCCATTACAAATTCTTTCTTAAAAAAATAAGATTGCAACCTGTTTTTTCAGCAAACTGTGAAGAGGAAGACTAGGTGGTCCACAAACACTGTTGTGTCTGGAAAAAAAGTACCGCGAGAAATAATCACCCCAAAGAAAAGACAAGGTTCACTCTTATGTTTTTTATCTATTTCCTTAGCAAACATGCCCACTGGAGCCTCAAATCTTGGTCAGGGGTATTCTGCAAATGGTAGGACCTTTCATTACTATAGAAATTATTCCATTTCCTTACATGAACTGATGCATGTTTTCCTGGCTATTCAAAGCAAAAGTTTATTGCTTTTTTTTCTTGATATTTTTTTCTCTAAAGATGTAACTCATGGCTCCTGTGCAGGAACCCTGGTACCATAGTCTCAATCTTAAACATGCGTGAGAACCAAACCCACAAGCTTTGATTCTGTAGCTGACCCAGATCAGAACAGCGCAGAGGCATTAAACTAATAAACTAAGCAATAGGAGCACATCTTCTACCAACCACCCGCTATAGAATCATAGAATCGTTTAGGGTGGAAAAGACCTTTAAGATCATCGAGTCCAACCGTCATCCCAACACCACTATGCCCACGAAACCACATCCTGAAGTGCCACATCTATGTGTTTTTTGAACACCCCCAGGGATGGTGACTCCACCACTTCCCTGGGCAGCCTGTTCCAATGCCTGACAACCTTTTAGCAAAGAAATTTGAACAGGACCTGCTGTAGGTAATGCAGGACAGTGAATTATGGATAGGATTCAGAACAAAAAGCTTTTTTAAATGTAGTCTCTGCTGTGGTACAATCGTTATCCCTGGTCCCGTTACACACATCCATCTAAGAAAACAGGTAGCAAGACTCTGAGATCATATGATTATTTTCTCCATTAAAAGGTATAATTTAGAAGAAATATATTTTGTTACATTTATTACTAAGGCAACAAAATATTGTAGGGTTTACATTTCATCAGCAAACTTATGTTTGATTACAGAAATGGACTGAATGAAATAGTTTGCTGGGAACATAGTGAATACAAAGGTTAGGGCTGATCCCAGCCTGTCGGGCAGCAAGCTAAATGTAGGAACCCACCTGTTTGCTGTGCTCATTGTCAAAGATGAAGTGCTCAGGCTGTCCTAACACTGCACTACATCTCATCTTAGCACAGAACAGAAAAATAGGCCAGGCAACCCCGTACAGTTTAGTATGCTCCCGCCACTGATTCATTTTCTTTTTCATCTGCAGTTGTCTTCCAGGGCGGTTATAAATACCAGTTCCCTAAGAATGAGGATCAACAGCTCACATTGTGTTGCCAGCAATGTTCTCACCAGGGACTGAAGCCCAATGAATAAAATTAATCCAGTGATGGGTGAATCCAGCTGCTAACTTTGCAGAACGTCACACAATCCCACAATACCAAGCAGAACAAAGCAATCACTTTCATCTGTTTACACAGACTCCTCATCCTGATCTAGCATGGATAAGAGAAACACTAAAAATAGCTCAGGTGTATTTTTACAAAAGGCAAAATGAAGGTTATAAATCAGCTAAACCACTTAGAAATCCATTATACTGTTACAATAACATTTTGACAGCACCAGCAGACTTACCAAACCTGCAGAGGTCACCTTTAAAACAATGATCAACTTTTTCCTGTTTCATGTTTTGGACCTGTCATGCACTTCAAAAGAAGTCTGGTGGAAGAGACACAGGGGTTTTCACTTAGAAGTCCATTTACATTTTAGGTCAAGAACTTAAGACTGCCTTATCTTGCTCCAATCATTCTTTCACCTAAATAAAACGTACTTGAGAGGCCCAGACCTACATTTAGGAAAGAAATGAATCATCTTCTCTCCACAGAAATGAGTGATCCCTTAAAGTTAGGGTGTTGAAACTAGTTTTGCGACTACTTTACAAAAATAACCAAGTTAACACATGGTGTCGTGGTTTAAGCCCACAAGGCCGCTTGCTCACTCTACTCCCCCGCACCCCGCACACCCGCTCCTGGTGGGATGGGGAGGAGAATCAGAAAGGAGAAACAACAACAAAAAAAGGTAGAGCCTCATGGGTTGAGGTAAGGACAGTTTACTGGGACAACACAAGGAGAAGAGTTAGAATAATAATAGTACTAATAAAAGAATATACAAAACGAGCGATGCACAATGCAATTGCTCACCACCCCAAACTTGATGCTCCGCCGCTTCCCCTGCTGCGATACCACACCGAACCCCCAGCCGCTCCCCACTTATATACTGAGCATGACATCACATGGTACGGAATATCCCCTTGGCTAGTTCGGGTCAGCTGTCCTGGCTGTGCCCTTTCCCAGCTTCCTGTGAAAATTAACTCCATTCCACCCAAACCCAGGACATTATCCACCCCTTAATCTATACCATCTACGTCATGCCCAGTTCCTAGGCTTTCCAATTAATCACCACCAATTTCCCTGTCTTTGATGTGTGTATATATATATATATATATACACCCCTGCCCACAGATATCATTCCCTTAGTCTATGGGCCATCCCTCTAACATGACAGTTGATTTTATTTAATGACTTTGGGGATCCATCTGTCATGAGAGTCCTTCAGGGTAGGAGAGATGGTGTTTGCTGTTGGATTGTTGCATGCTGCCTCCGGAGCTTGCAGCTGGTGTATTTGATGCAATCCATGCCCACGGTCTGTGGGTTGAAGACGTCGATCTTGAGGAATTTGCTGAGTGCCAGTTCAAGTTCCATCACTGCTGCACTTCACTTGGTTTCAAAGTCCATCTTTCAGTGATTTGGGCGATTCTTACTGTAATGTCATTGATACAGCATATAGCCACTACAGATATAATGACATACAGTGGCAGGGTTATTTAGCAGTTAACATCATACAGTCTAATTCACTGGCTATTCTCACCCAAAATCAAATCTCCTTGGGGAACACATCGAACTTCCCCATTCTTCCGTGTCACCCACCAAGTGCACACAGGTCCTTGAGCACAAGCAATCCTGCGGATGGGTTTGGCTCTGCCTGAGGCAGGGCTAACCCAGACTGTCTTCCCTAACATACTCTTCATGCACATTACAGGGACTTTATCTCCTTCTGCAGTATGTGGAAGTTTTGCTTGGGCAGGGCCAGCTCGATTGGTAGATCCTCTAATATTAACCAACCAGGTGGCTTTTGCTAAATGTGTATCCCAATGTTTGAAGGTCCCACACCACATTGCTCTCAGTGCAGTTTTTAGCAGTCTCTTGTATCGTTCAATTTTCTGGGGGGCTGCTGCATGATAAGGGATGTGATATACCCACTCAATGCCATGCTCTTTGGCCTGGGTGTCTATGAGGTTGTTTCAGAAATTAGTCCCGTTGTCTGACAATTCTTTCTGGGGTGCCATGTCACCATAAAACTTGTTTTTCAAGGCCCAGGATAGTGTTCTGGGCAGTGGTATGGAGCACGGGATATGTTTCCAGCCATCCAGTGGCTGTTTCCATCATTATAGCACATGACGCTTGCCTTGGCGGGTTTGTGGGAGTGTGATATAGCCAATCTGCCAGGCCTCCCCATGTTTATACTTCACCCATCGCATCACCCTCCATACCAGAGGGGCTTTAACCGCTTGGCTTGCTTAATTGAAGCACATGTTCCATGTTCATGGATAACCTGTGCGATAGTGTCCACAGTCAAGTCCACCCCTCGATCATGAGCCCATCTATATGTTGCATCTCTTCCTTGATGGCCTGAGGTGTCATAGGCCCACCAGCCTGATCCACCTGCTAGTTGTTTTGATGTTCTTCAGTGGCCTGACTCTTGGGTACGTGAGCATCTGCATGACGTACTTTTACCACTGGCTTCTCTAGCCGAACAGCTGTATCTTGCCACAATGGGGCAGCCCAGATGGGTTTGCCTCTGTGCTGCCAGTTACTCTGCTTCCACTGCTGCAACCACCCCCACAGGGCATTTGCCACCATCCATGAGTCAGTATAGAGATAGAGCACTGGCCACTTTTCTCGGTCAGCAGTTTCTGCGACTTGTCGTATAGGACTCCATACAGCAGCCTTCCACCTCCGACGCTTTCTCACAGTGCGACAGAACCCATCAGTGAACAGGGCATATTGCCTTTCATTTTCTGGCAGTTTATTATACAGTGGGGCCTCTTCAGCCCGTGTCACCTCCTCCTCTGGCGACATTCCAAAATCCTTGCCTTCTGGCCAGTCCACGATCACTTCCAAAATTCCTGGGCAACTGGGGTTCCCTATGCGAGCCTGTTGTGCGATCAGTGCGACCCGCTTACTCCATGTGGCATCAGTTGCATGATGTGTAGAGGAGACCCTCCCTTTGAACATCCAGCCCAGCCCTGGCAGTCGGGGGGCTAAGAGGAGCGGTGCTTCAGTACCAACCACTTCCGAGGCAGCTCAAGCTCCTTCGTATGATGCCAGTATTTCTTTTTCAGCTGGAGTATAGCGAGCCTTGGATCCTCTGTATCCCCGACTCCAAAACCCCAGGGGTCGGCCTCGGGTGTCCCCAGGTGCTTTCTGCCAGAGGCTCCAGGTAGGGCCATTTGCACTGGCCATACGGGACTATTAAAGGGCAGAGTTTTGCTGATCATCCCTTGGCTCTCCAGCCAATGAATCACCTTATGGGTGGGAATTGGAGTCATGGTTGGTGTGATATTGCTGCTGGTGCACTGTTGTGGTAGCGACTGGCACCTGTTGTTCTTCAACCTTCAGCAGCCCCACAACAGAAGGGTCCTCCAAGAGACCGGGCAAAGTGGACAGCTGTTCAATTTCCTCCATCTCCTATGCAGCTATACCAAAGCCCCACCGGTACCCTTTTGGGTCCTTGAAATACCCTTTCCTGAGATGGTCTATGCCAAGGATGCACAGGGCCTCTGGGCCGGTCACAGTGGGGTGTTTCTGCCACACATTCCCAGTTAGACTCACTTCAGCTCCCAATACAGTTAGCTGTTGAGATCCCCCTGTCACTCCAGAAATACAGATGGGTTCTGCCCCTTTATAGCTTGATGGCATTAGGGTGCACTGTGCACCAGTATCTACCAGAGCCTTATACTCCTTGTGGGTCTGACATGCCAGGCCATCAAATCCACACAGTCCAATAAACCTGGTTGTCCCTTTCCTCCACCTGGCTGCAGGCAGGGCCCCTCTAATCCTGGCCAAAGTATTCATTACTCACTCTTTGTAAATGTGAATCAGAATTCCCTCTGGGAGAATCAGAAATGAGATCAGCCCTCTGTCTGGGGAATTGCCCGTGGCATTCTTCCAGGAGGAATCCTCTTTTCTGATTGCTTTTCCTTGCAACTCAGGTACCTGTGAATCTAGGGAGGTAGGTTTTCCATCCCACTTCCTCATGTACTCTCCATGGTCACCCAGGTAAAACCACAGGTTACCCCGTGGTGTGTACCTTCTATTTCCTCTCTCTTGAGTAGAGGAATGCTTACTATAGCTAGTTTGGGTCAGCTGTCCTGGCTGTGCCCTTTCCCAGTGAAAATTAACTCCATCCCAGCTGAACCTAGGATGCATGGGGAAATTAAAAAATAAAAAAAAATTAAAAAAAGGAAGAGGAAAAAGGAAAGGAAGAAGGAAAAAAGAAAAGCTACCATGCAAGACAAATTTAATAATTGTTAGTTGGTGCTGGTCCATTAATTCAAAATAGGAACCAGCTATTCATAATGGTTCAAAACCATCTTGAAAAATGGTGGTAGTTCAACTTGATATTTCAAAATGTACTGAACATCTGAGTCAAAAAATCATCATCTTGGCATTACTGTATCTTTTGTATCTGCACAGTGTATTATGAAAGTCTCAAATCATAAACTACCCCAGAAAAATGAAGCTCTATGCCCACTAGCGACTCAACTCAGAAAAGCAGTCCCTGCAGCTGAATGGCTCGGCTAATCTTCGAATCGCAGCCGTGCACAGCTCTTCCACAGGACGAGGGTCTGCGCGGGTGCATGCAGACAGAAGCGCAGTAAGAGCTGCATGTGCTGTGGGACCGAAACAGGGAAACCGGCTGCCGCTGCTTCTCGCGCGAGTGTATCGCTCGAGATGCCACGCTGATAACAGAAGCAGATACAACGAGGCTGGAGTTCAGCCCTGGCACAGTGAGGCTTCCAAGATGTAAGAAAAGTTCCCGACAAGTGTAGTTACGGGACTATGACACACACGTGCCCTTCCCCAGGGCGAGGGGTGCAGTTCTGCTCCTCATCGCGATGCACCGCACGGCGCTCTTGAGCTGCCCGTGCACCCACACGAAGAAAACCGAGGCGATTCCAGAGGACGAGCCGAGCCGAAGTGCCAGTCCTGGCTTCGCACCCCCCCTGCCTTGCAGGTGACGAGCGGCGCTGGGGGCCACGCGTGTGCCCGGGCCGGGGCAGCTCTGAACGGCTGACCCCGCTCCGGGGCTTGGAGAGCCACCGCCCGCTGCTCCCTTAGCAAAAGGCTGCACGGCGTTGCTTCACAGCACGAACCGGCCGCTCGCTTTGCTTTCGCTTTGGTTTGCCCGCTGTCCGTGACTCCCTCCCGGGACGCTTCTGGAGGTGTCCCTCCTCGCTTTTTTTTTTTTTTTTTTTTTTGGGGGGGGGTGTCTGGCTCAGAAAAGCGTCCTCCTCCGCGTCCCCACGGCTCTCCCCCCACCTACACCCCCAGATCGTCCGTCCGCCCTCCCCGGGGCGCACCTCCCACCCCTCGCTCGGCCGAGGCGGCGGGGCAGAGCCGGAGCCCGCGGCTGCCGGTGCCTGCCCGGCCGGGACAGCCCGCGCCTCCCCCGCTCCGGGGCCGTCCCGCTGCAGCCGCCGCCCTTACCTCCTCCACGGGGCAGCCGCCGCAGCCCCAGCCCCATCCTCCTCCTCCTCCTCGTCCCGCAGCGGGGCGGGGGGCGGCTCCCCCGGGCGGGGCGGGCAGCGCTCTCCCCGGGGCCGAGGCGGGATCCGGCTGCCAGCCGACGCGCTTCGTGGGGTGCGTGTGCGTGGGGGGGAACCGCCTCCCCGGCTCCCGCAGGCAGGCTCAAACCCGGCCCCGCTCCGCGCACACACCACCCCTTCCCCCGGGCGGGGGGCGCGGGCGCCCCCGGCACCCCGGGAACCCCGACACCCCCGCACCCAGCGCCGCTCCGCGGGGCCGGGCGCCCCACCTGTGTCCTGGGGGCTTCCTCCGTGCCCGGGGGGAGTGACAGCCGTCGGCTGCTGGAGGGAGCTGGAAATAAAGGAGACCAGTTAGAAAGTAGGCAGTTGGGGATGGGGGACAGGGGCGGGGGGGGTGGGGAGAAAAAAAAAAAAAACAAGAATATAACGATGCAAAGAGATTCTCCACCTGCCTCTGGTAGTAAACGTTTCCCACCCCCGGGTATTTAGAATTTAATTACAATCAACCTGGTGGCTAAATATCTGTCCAATGCCTTTGCTGCCCCACCTATTGAACTGCATTTTTCACAACACATCTACTTAGCACTGCCCGAACTTACTCTCACACATCCTAGAGATAACTTTTGCAGCTGTTTTGTTCTCTCTGTCCTCCAAAAAGGCCTTTTATCACTTCTTATCACTTCTACTTATCTGAGTGTTTCAGACTTGTTTTGGCATTGGCAAGGTGTAAAGCTGTTCGGGCAGACCCTGAAAGTGTCACTTCTTCAGTGATAACTCTGTGTGTAATGGGTACAGTTTCTCATTTTTCTGTTATCACAGATGACATTTCCCTTTTTTCATTGTGTCCAGCGTGATACTATGCAATGGGTGTGTTGCAATAATCCTAGCATTTTCTTGCACTTTGTTTCCTGAATTCCAATAAAATAACAGTTTTCTTTCAAAAATCCAGATGAACTGGAATCTGCTGGGGTCTTCCATTGCCAGCTTTTTGCCCATGCCAGAGATAGCTGGCTTTTTAAGGCTTTTTACTGGAAGCATAACTGAAGGTAACAATGTTTATTTTGCTGTTGCAAAAAAAAATTTATATGTGTCCTAAGCTAAATACAGGAGACTTCATTTTATGATTCATGGCACAAATGCCAGGATAGACATGCACCACAAGAAGTCCTTACATTCCACATTATTCATTGGTGTTAGCCCCCCCTCCCCCTTTTTTTTCAGCGAAGCCAAAAACTTAGCAAATAATTTTTAAGCTTGTAAATCAACTCTTCTAACGATTAGGAAATATATGATGATGGATATAACCTATGGAGTTCCTTGCAAGAGATGGAGAAGAAAAGGAGCATGTGTTTTGAAGGCATTGGTGGATATGCTGTGGGAGAAGACCTTTGGGCACATCTCCGGGCTAGAAAAGTGTTACATTTCCTTCAACTTTTTGGTGCCGATGCCCAGTGCATCTCCAGTCCTACCTGAAGCACAGCTGCTGAATTACAGCACAGGGCACCCTCCTGCCTGACCCAGCACCCAGCGCTTGGCCTGCAGCTTGGCACATCCCACCCCAGGGGAGACAAGAGCCTCTTTGTGGCCACTGTAGGCCAGTACAACAACGAGCATTAAACAGGCGGGTTTAATCGCTTGGTCTTCTTTTACAAGATGGTGGGTTTTAAATGGTTAACAGGGTACAGAAGCGCTGTGTACTGTTACAGTTGCTTTTGGCTGTTAGTTTTTCATCTGAACGGAGTTTTGAGTGGTGGTCCTTAAGACCTTCAGCAGCGCACAGAAGCCACTCAAGAGAGACTGAAACCTCTGTCAGGCCAGCCCAGCCACCTTAAATCGGAGATAACCTTCACTCAGAAGAGATTTTATGGTGGTAGAGTTAGGGATGCTGTTCAGGTCTCTGGCTCCCAGTATTCAGGACTTTAAAATCCTGCCCTCAAACAGTGATGAATGAGGGTGTGCTCAGTTAGCAGCGTCCCACAGAGAAGGCGTTGGTGTCAGAGAGCTCAGGTGCTCTCTCCCAGTCAACGTTGTGGCTGTTTTGCATGTCAGACACTCTGTCTGCCTACAAAGGCAGTCAGCCCCTCATCCCGATCTGCAAAGTCAGTATTATTTCTGTGCATGTTTACTAATAAATCAATGCAAAGACCACCACATAGGTGATGTCATAGTGTGAACACTTCTTTTAGCATGAACCCCTTAAACAAGAGATCTCCCCAGGCCTCTTAATCAAGTTCAGCACAACAGCAACCATGACAGTTTGTATCTGTTTGCCCTGCTCTGGCAGCTCATTGATCAGGGAAAAGAGACAACGGACTTCCCTAGGTCTGACTAAAAGCATGATCTGAGTCTGTGAAAAATGTTATGATGATGTATCACGAAGGCCTCCTTCTCCTTTCTTACCTCAATTTACTCCTGAGTAGTTTCTCCCTGGGAAACCAGGATTTTCTCCCAAGTTACTCAAATGGAGAGTTGGTCCCTATGGCATATGGTCCCCTAGACTCGTTTCCACACAAGGGAAAGCTGGGCATGCAGCCTGGGTAGGCATCACAGTGTTTTTACCAGACTCATGGTCTGAATTCCTAGGGAACAGAGTGCATATGTGTCCGTGTGTGGAGCTGCAGGTGAGCTTAGATTACATCTCAGCTGTTTACAGCTCCTAAAAGCACCTGTAGTCATTTATTCCAGAGAAGTGTCTCAATAGTTTCAAGTGCTCTGTTAGTCTTACATTCAATGAATCTAGTAAATAGCTGTTTGGTTCTTCCTTGTTGCTAAATTCTGATAATAACTTATTTTGTTTAATAATACATCAGCAAAGTTTCTTGCATGTGACATTTCAGGCATCATTTCTGTTTGCTTCAATTTATAAACCTACTTCTTGTGAAACATACTTTTAATCAAGGTAAGCAATTCATACACAATCTTCTCTCAGAGAAGTATTAATATCAGCTTTAATAAATATGTTCCTCTTTAGTATCAAAGCATTTATGGTGGAGACTAAGTCATCGAGTAGAAATACTTGCCACAGCTGATGCAAGTGTTAAGTTCAGACCCTTATTTGGAGCAGGCAGGTACTGTCAATCACAAACATACAAATGTCAAGAATTTGTCGCCTAGTTTTAGACTGTAATAGTTTTCCTACTTTATTATCTGACCAGTTTCTCACCATGCCATTAGTTTGTCACCCTGACTGTGACCAAGTATCAACATTTTTATTACTTTCCTAACGGGTGCCCCTGTTCTAATTTTACTTTCATACTTCTTGCATAAGAGATCCTACAACGTAGTACTGGGTTTAACCACTCTCTTTGCAAATCCTTCTATGCAGAAGGGGCTTCAGTTATCAGTCCTAGCGGTGTTAGCTATAAAACAAATAGAAAAAAAATTTCCTTTGTTAGTTTTGGTCAAATTTTTGCTTTGTGCTTTGAAAAAAACTAATCCATTAAAGGTGTTTGCATGGGCAGAAAGGAGAAAAAGAGCATGAATCTGCAGTGGCCAGATCTGGCATGTTCTGAATCAAATGGCACAAGCTGAGCATACATCTGGGACCCACTTTTCTACACGTCAGACTTTTATCACATGGCTTGAACCAGCTCTCCTTTATGTCAGACACACAGATACTATACCAGTGAAATCACTGTATGGATCATGTATCTTACTAAGCTCTTACTACAAATCCTTTAGCAGGGCTCTGAAATAGCTGCATTAGTGCTGCAGAGGCAGTGGTTTATATAACTGGACATAGATCATGGGAGAGTGGCTCATGAAATCCTCCTAAACAGGTCTGTAACACGTACATGCTTTCATGCCTCATCTCCCAGTACATCCCCTTGCAAGGGATATATACAGATATATACTCTCAGGGATGGGAAGTCAGTTATGTCCCAACACAGAACGATCTTATGCTCAAGATACTGAAAAAGTAAAAACTTTGTCCCCTAGCATCAAGCCACCCATTCACAGATTCAACTAGCTAGCATGCAACAAGAAGTGATGTGAAGCTGCAACTCACTTGCTTTTTGCAACCTATCCCCTGGATTCATCCTGACAACTTAAACAAGCTGCCAACTGTCCTTCTCCAAACCCTTGCCAGAACTTCCCCCCTTTTGCTGGAGCTCTGTGTATGCACAGCAGGCTCCCACAGAAAAGTGATGGGCCCAGGTTTTCTCTTTTGACCCATACCCTTGCCCACCTACTTAGTGTATTTCTCTCTACCATCTGGAGACAAGAAAATAAATGTCAATTCCTTTTAAAACCAGGAAGGTACAGTTTTCCATCCTTGAAATACAGTTCGAAAAATAGCCGACCTCCAAAGTCCAGCACTGCCTTCTTTGAGGTGTGTCTGGATAGCATCGAGCTCCTTCTGCATCCTCCATGAGGGAGGCCATTTGCCCTGGCCCAGTAGCCTTAGCTCAGGAAAATCCACCCTTTGTTCTTCTGTGGGCATCTTTTCGTTACATCGATGGATGTTAGTGCAAGGACAGTTGGTAGCGGCCCTGTACAGATGGGTGTTAGGCACCTACGTGCTTATTTTGAATCTGTGCTTTAATGCTTTCTTCCTTCTTCAGATGGTAGCTGGTACCAGCTGAGGCCACGGCTCAGCAGGAATTCCTCCTACCAACACAGTCACAACGGCATGTGCCAGAGCAGGAGACAGCACACGCAAACAGAGACACACTCGGAGCACAGGGCTAGTGGAAATAACAGTTGTGACCTGACGAACACTTGCCTTCTTCCTTGAGAGGGTGATAAATGAGAAGTAATTGATCCTTCCATACTAAAAAAACCCCAACATCCAAAGCCATCTCCTTCTGTCTCTTTTTTCCTTTTTGATATCTTAAATCTGTATGACTTATGGATCCCTCATACCAGATTGCTGTGTGCCAACAATGAACTGTACCCAACCTGTTTGGCTTTGGGATGCTTCCAGAGAAAGGGTGGAAAATGTAGAAAATGTCGTATTGATCTAGATTAGTACAACAGCTGCCACCTTTGCAATGGCTGGATCTTCACCGTGATTAGGCCGAATATACGTTGAAGCTGTATATGTATCATACTACCTTTTCTTTTGGAAGCTTTTGCAAACAGAGGCATTGCTAATGCTATGCTTACCTGGACACTGTTTGGGTAGCATCTCTTTTTTTCTGTTTTGTTGACGTTTTCAGCATCAATATCGGTCTATTTCAGGCATCTGTTTGTTTTCTCCCATGGCATCCTTTACGGCTGGAACAACTTACACAAAGCAATTCACCATTGCCAGATCGAAAACCTTTTGCAAAACATCCTCTGCACCAATTCCTCCAAGTGATGAGCACATAGGAAGGCACCAGCTACACATGCCTAAATAAAAAGCTAAAACCCCTTATATCTGCTGGGATCCTGCACCTCATATTTTGTTTAAAACCCTTAATATGGTTGCTGTTGGTAAAATACCAACAAGGATGAAAACAATAGCAATAACAATAATATTTGAAGAGCCAACAAAGCACACAGGGTATGCTGGTGACAGACGTGACCTGCACTTATGTGCCAATGCTGTGTTGGCTGAATCACTCTCTCCTGTCTCAGTATGTATTGAATCCACAGAATTAATAGAGTAAAAGTTACTCCTGAGATATAAAATTGATTTTGAATCCCATAATTAAATTAGAACCGCCACTTTCTTAAGCACTTCTAAAAATCCTTCTCCTTTTTTAAAGACTTAAAGCAAGGAAATGTTAGCAAAAAACTTGACATGGTTTTTAACCCAGAGCCTTTTTTTGGTCACCTGTTGGGGATGTTTTTAAATGTCTGAATGGCATGGCTCTTCACAGGAGGCAATGAAAAAAGAAACCATCCTGCATAGGTCCATGGGTTGGTGCAGGGAATAGAGACACCCACCGAGGTGCTGCCGGCTCTGCAGCCCACCAGACAGCATGGCCAATGTTCATGGCCAAAACGAGCCGGCAGAGCAGGAGATGTGAATTGCTGCCAATTCATATCCCTCACACTGCTTTGTTCGGGACTGAATGAGATCTGTCAGTCTTTTTCTGGAGTCGGGTCTCATGGCCAAGATAAGGACCTTGCTCCTGACCTCACTTCTCTCCTCCCACAGTGTCAGATGCTGACCCACCTGATGAAAGAGTAGTTCTTTCTTCTGTGCCATATCTGCTCCTCGGGTCATTCAGATGATACCAGTATGTTCTTGACTCCATTTTAAATAATACTTTTTTTTTTTTTTTTTTTAAGCTACTCTTAGATGAGGAGAAAGGAGTGAGGTACTGTCTCCTTAAATCACAGTCCTGGGTAATTACAGCTAGGTTAAGCGCTGAAGACCAGAAATCAAACCCAGACTATTCAATTGCTGTAGTTAAAAAATAATATCCCCTAAGATTCAGGGTGTTACAGTGTCATCTTCATAATGAAAAGTAGTATTTTTCTGGCGGGGCACCCTCCAGCTAGGTTAATGACACTTTTGATTCTGTTGTCCCTGCTGCAGTGCCTGGATTTCTGCACAAGAGTTCAGCTACTGCCTGCATTTTGGTGTGTATGCTTTGGCTCTCTGGCCCTGAACTTTAATGGGAAAGCATCACAAAACTAACCAATAAAAACATTGCTGCCTTACTCAAGGTGAGATGTCTGACTCAGGAACAAGGGAGTTGTAGTCACTGTCTGCAACTTTAAGTTTCTGCAGCCTGCAGTATATAAAGGATTCCTAGATGGGATGAAAACAATCAGTAATTCCCCAATATCTTGTCTGCATTGTGCCCCAGTGCAGGCCCGAAGGTACCTTCTATTTCTTTGTGCTGCTTTGTGCTGCTGCTTTGTGCTACAGCTTTGTGCTGCTCCAGCTATACAAAGCAGATGGCAAAGCGGAGGGAATCATATGGAATGTATGTGCTGCAATGGCTCTCTTCTGTTTAGGCACAAGCATGACTTCTCACTGCCCGGCACACTTCCACCCATCAGCATCACATTCAGGTGCTTCATGAGTAAAACAGCTACTCTGCATTGGAGACCAGACTGGCGGGTGAAGTCCTGTGAAGGGAAACCATGCGTCTGGATCAACTTTTCCTCCTATTTCCTAACCTGCTTAGCATGGCTTTAATGCAGCTCAACATCTGGGCCATTGCCTTCAGCATAGTCCCGGCCAGAGCTGTATTTGCTGTCCTGGACTCTAGCAGACTGTTTTCACAACAGTCAGCAACCAGCTACCTGTCCAAAGAAGAAATTTCTCTCACACTGTTTGCTTGCGTATTAACCTTTTAGTTCCCTTATTCTTTTTTTTTCAAATGTACAAAAGGCTGAAGAAATGTTGGGGATTTCGAAGAGGAAAAGGAGGGACCGCAGATATGCCATGGGAAAGGGTAAGTGTGACAGAGAAACAGTCCTGAGCCATCAAGCAGCTAAGGAGGTGTATTTGGTCTGTATTTGGCACTGACATAGCTAGCTCTTATTTATCTTTCATATTCATCATAAAATACCTTTCATGACATCATTCACTAGAGTGATACAGAGCTGTTGGCTAAAGCATACATTCATAGTCACGCTTACCAAAAATACTGAGATTATGCATGTAGCCAAGTATTTCTGAAGTAGTCCAAGTGGCTTTTCAATGTTTCAACAACTTATTTTCTTTCCAAAAGGTCTTTGTCTTTCACATGTCAGCTCTGTTTACCATCTCATGCCATTTATCACTTTTTACAAACTTTTCAAAACATTTTAAGACTAGAGTTTAAGCATCACAGTGACATGAACCAAAAATTCAGACTTCCTATGTCAATGATGAAAAGCAAAACATTAGATTTAGTTGTAATAGGAGATAATACCAACCACCAGATTTGTGGTTCCCTGCAACCAACACCACAGGGCTTAGTTTTATTGATGGTAGACAATTTTGTCTTCTCTTATTCATGCTGGGTGCCTAGCATTTCTAAAAAAAACATTAGTTCTAGAAGAATATTCTAGGGACACCAAACATGCTCTGAGATATGGTGCATATTCTCTGAAACCCTAATGGGAGAGGAGGCTGCATGCCATTGTAGCTTGTCTAGCTGCAGTAACGAAATGGGGACCAAAACACTCCAGTGGGTGTCAAGTTCATTATTTGCATTTGCTTTTTTCTTTAGACTTTTGAATCTGCTCCACAGCAATCCCCTTATTTAGCAACTACATACTTCTGGTTTTTCCTTGACCACAAAGATCTGTAACTTCTTGACTCTTTTTCCAGTATTATTCTCATTTTCTTGGCAAACTTGTAGAAGGAAATTAGGAAAACTTTATGAAGAAATCAGAAGTTGCACTGTGACTCACTCAATGGAAGCAAGACGTCTGATTCTAGTAATCTGTTCTGACAAATTAAAATTTATTTCAATAACAAAATTATTCAAGATGGATAATAAGGTTATTTCAGGAAGATTTGCCACTTGTCTGGAACCCAGGCAACAGAGAAAATCCAACATACTGAAAAACATAGGTTGCCAAGTTCAAAACCAACCTTTAATTTTATGCCTTAGTTTTTATATTTAAAATTAACTGGATGTGTGTTTTTGCAAGAATGATTACATTTAGATAATAGCTATTAGCATGGAATCTCTAACTGAGATCCAGCTCTGAGGTCAGAAATCAAATGTGTGTTTTCCACGTGGGATGGCTAAGCATCTAAATTGATTGCATCTGCCATTACCTGTAATTTTTTGTCTGCAATTCAAAATAAGGAGCTTTCAATCCTCATTTCATAATTTGGTTCACATCACTCATTTATTAGAACCTTCTCTTTTGAGTATTCATCTGCACATAATGACACCAAAAACTAAGGCTAGACATGCATGACCAGTTGATGATACCAGAACAGTACATCAAAGAAAGTGTCTTGTAGATGACTGGTCAATAAATCTGCTTGACAATTTAATTGGTATAATTGATAAAATCCATATAACTACTAGGGAGGAAATTAAATTACTTTATACAAATCAGATTGGGATTTAGATTAAAATTTTCTGGGTCAATTCTGTTTCATGCAAATTATGTTATGGAAGCCCCCCCTGGTTTGGAACACATTTATTA
Source organism: Haliaeetus albicilla (assembly GCF_947461875.1). Classification (NCBI taxonomy): domain Eukaryota; kingdom Metazoa; phylum Chordata; class Aves; order Accipitriformes; family Accipitridae; genus Haliaeetus; species Haliaeetus albicilla. Next base: position 43,792,022 of record NC_091484.1, read on the forward strand.
AGCTTTCTCATAAAACGTGTATTAATTCATGTAGAATGGCGTAGCCTAGTATCCCTACACACAGTGTATGTATGTTTCCCATGTGGTCCTCAAATCTCCACTTCTGTATGCACAAAAATGTCACAATAACCACAAGTAGTATTGCTGTTTTATTCTTACGGGACCACACAGTGCCTTAGGAGACACAACAGGTTATAGTAATCCTTGACGAGAGAGGTCTTAAAGCACCATTCCCATGTGTTAGTCACGAAGGCCTTTCACTGTATTAATGGTGAGATTTAGGACTTCATCCAGTCCTGAACTAAAGAAGAAGATGGCAGGAACTGCTGAATGGAGGTCTGTGGCTTGCGTTATACAGGTAGGGAGACTAAATAATTACCAACAGCTTCTTCCAGCCTTCAAACCCATGAAGGGAAATAAATTGTTTTTTGCTCTTCAAGCTTGATGGAGAGCAAAGGAAGAGCTTGTTCTTTCTGGTACGTAGTGGAAGAGCCGAAGGATTTTTGCTGATCCCATTGTTTCTGTGATGATGCACCTGGACCTTCTCAGGTCCTGAGGGAGAGGCACGATTGCTTCTGCCGAGTGTCAGAAATGTCTACGTATTTCTGATGCAGAAGAGTTTAATGGAAGAAGATCAGTAATCCTGGCATATGGCCTTGGGAGTGCTTGACCACACATTCACAGGAAAGCAGAGACACAAAGGAGACCTGTGCTTTTAAATGGGAGGAGTAGACAAGCCTGGAGGCCACTGCAGTCCCACCGCCTACTTATGGGAGATGGTGGTGCAGTCACTGAGAGGGGAAGATGCTTCTCATGGGAACTTAACACCGTCTACCAATTATCAAGGAAAAGAAATGGTCAGAGGCCTGCTGCTTGTGTTTACATGACTGCATACCAGCTGTACAGTAATATCATAATAAAAGCTGTTTGGGCAATCATTGTTATGCTGGTGCTGTTTAGCAGCTTGCTTCCAATATTGCATTACAAAAATTACATATTTCATATAATCAGGTCTGTCTCTTACTTAATCATCCTACTCTATGTATAAATCTTTAAAATGGACAGGTCTATAAATCACATGCATTTTTCATTTACCGTTTATTCTAAGCCAGGCAGTTTCTTATTTAAATTGCTGTATGAATAAATCTAATAATCCTTATTCACTTACATCATCTCAAACTTTAAATCTAGTTCTGACTGAGGTCATAAGTGAAATCAGTATTAAGGGCAAAACTAGCAGCTGTAACAACTATAATAGCTCACCAAATTATGTTAACGGGCTGAAATAACATTAAAAATGAGGAAGAATTGAATTACATTATTAAAGCATGCTATGCTGAATCAGGCAAACATTTAGCCTAACCAGAGATCCTGAATGTGCATGTACTGAGTTTATCATCATGCTAGTCCATATGCCCTGGATAAATGAGGAGTAAAGACACTTCCCCAAATGTGTCTATTTATAAACTGCATTTGTGTATGGTATTATACAGATATTTTTAATACATTAGCTAAATTCTAAGCAACCGTCCTCACAGCTAGAGCCAGAAATACACTTCTTGGTCTAGAATGGGCAGTTTTGCTGGTCTTTTATTGGGTGTGATTCTGATCCTTTTCATCAGCAATACAGGAGATCTCATGGAAGAGCTATCAAAATTATTCCTCCCTCTTCCTGAAAAACCCAACAAATCCCATTTTGCTGTTAAAGAAAATGATAGAAGGACTGACTCAAGCACTCCATCTGTCTAAGAAACAACTTAAAATTTCTGTGAACATTCACACACAAAAAGAAGTGAAAGATTTCTTTGGTGGTACGGGAAACAGTTATATGTCACAGAGGAGGGTCTGAAAACCTTCAGCATTACTCCCACGCAGCGATGGATTTCAGAGGATTTGCTTATAGCAATCGCCTAGGTGGCACAGCGCTTGCCTCTACATGAAGCTTCCTGCGGCAGGTTCTGCAAGGAAGTGTCCCTCCAGAGCTCGGACAGAAGAGAGATGTACTTCATATTCCCACTGCTATTTTTAATAGTAAGTGGACTTTCAGCTATTGTTATTTAGTGTTTGGATGGCTGCAGCCTATAAGCAGGACCTACATCAATCATTACATCTACTGATTTCCAGCACTGATGGAAAGAGCGTAAGGAGCAGGGCAGGATCCTTCCTTTGCTGAGCCCTTCCAGCTTCTGGCAATGCACAGCACAGGGTTTTCCCTTGCCAAAGGCTGCATCTGGGCCATCGTGTTTATCAGCTGTCCCTGGGTCTATTTCCTATGAATTCACCAAATTCCCTTTTGAACCCGTTTGCACTTTAGATCTCCACAACGTCCTCATATGCTGCTTGGGGTAATCTGCTATCTGAAAATTTTATTAATTGTCCCTTATATCATATGATTTGTGTTATGAGAAACAGTAAAAAAAACATTCCTGGTTTGCTTTTGCCATGCTGGCCATACTTCTACAGACCTCTCTCAGTCCAAACCTTCATGTGAGCTACTCCATACTTCGGATCCACCCTCTTGCCTGTTTCCACACCTTGCTGCACACAGTACCAGCAGTTTGTGCAGTGGCATAATGATGCTCTGTTTCCCATTTGATTTCCAGGGCTGCATAACATTTTATGTACCAATTTGTTCAGGAACAAAAGGCTGCCTACACACAGGCTCCACTATACTGGGCTCTGTACAAACATAAATAACACATATGATAGACTGTGCCCCATGGAGGTCCCGGTATAGGGTACAAGGAACAAGAGGTTTTAAGAGAGACAACCGAGCAGGTGGCAAGCTGCAATCAGGTGGCTGCAGGGGACAGAAGTAAGTATCTTGGGATATACACAAATCTGAACTATTCGGTAGTAGACGTGGCTGCTTTTTATGTGCATTTATTGGTCAGGTTATATTTCATTGGTAATGGAGGAGGTGACTACCAAGAGGGGACTGGGAGGATTTTATGTGACTGCTTTACAGTTGCAGTATAGCCAAAGTATACAGGACAGGCTGAGGGAAGTGAAGAGGAAAAGAATCATGCTTTTCTCTAACTCAGTGCAAGAGAATCCCTGGTCTTAATATCTAATGGACTGTGTATGCATCCCTCTCAAAATGCATCACCCTGTAATCATCTTGTTCGAATTTGTAAGATACTTGGTGTTTTCTGAGAAATGGCTAGGAAGCACACTTGGCTATAACAAACATTGTTTACAAGCATTTGCCACGCTGCTGGTTTGGGATTTCTGTGTGAGAGCTACATTTCTCAGCAGTCTGTTTGGCATTCATGAGCCAGACAGGCGGGAGGAGTGCTGGTGGGATGGTTAGGAGGTCCCCAGGCTTAGCAGGGCCCAGGACAGGGAGGGGAGAAGCAAAGTTCCAGCTCCCCAGCCTCTCTTGGCCCCAGCCACATCAGGGCTGCTGGAGCTGAGGCCAAGCCTGAGCATCCTCAGCCAGCCATTACTTCTGTAGATTTCCCCAATTCTGTGCAGTTTGTTAGGACAAAGCCAGCTAAGTTTGCTTTTATGCATCCTTTTCTCATAGTAATGGCTTTTCTAGAAATGGGCTAACTGGCACAAGTAACCAAGAACTGCTGCAAATCGTTGGGTTTTTTTTCTCACTGTAATTCAGAAAATTCAGCAAGCCAAACACACGTACACACACACATAAATAACGTCAGGATAACGCATTGGAAAACACTCCTAGCTCATTCATTTTGCCAGCTGTAATTATTTTTTATTCTTATAAAACTAAATAGTACAATAAAATTTCATAGTCAATATGCAGTAGTTGCCAGGGCACCATGGGAACTGGGTGCTCCCTGGGGTCCAGGACCATGGGAGCTCCCCAGGGGTGACAGAGCAGGACCTTGCAGGCAGGACCTGTCCCACCACCCCAGCCAGGGCCAGGACAGGGTTCAGCACTAGCACAGCAGTGCGGGAAACTCCTGAAACGCGGCAGAACCCAGAGTTCAAACTATAGATGACACTTCAGTGCTGACCACTGCAGGATGCAATACCTTGTAATATATTTTGTAAAATAATTAATTTTTAGCAATATGGGCCTTTCCGCTGTTACCCAATGTCCTATATTTACTGGGAGACAGGTCACCTGCCATCTTTCAGTGACAGTGACTGAAGTTACAATTATCAGAACGTGGATTGGTGAGATCTAGTATCTGGCAAAGGCATAACATCTTCCAGCAGGTAGAAAACTAACTTTTCTGTTAAGCATATTAAGATATTTGATAAGCCTCTACCTTAATTCAGCACTAAATAGTTGCCATAATTTTGTTCATTTTGACGATATCATTATAACTATATTCTCTTACATTTTAAATACATTTCTACAAATTAGCAATGAAGGACCTGCAAACATTTCACACTAAGTCCCTGTGGGCAGAGCTAGTCCCTCTAGATTTCAAATGTACCTGATGAGCAGAACCACATCTGTATGTACCAACAAGACACAGTAAACATCTGCTGCTTGCTATCAGATGGGACAGTGCTGGCTTCATAAGCAGTTCATGGCAACCTCAAAGAAAATCTTATTAGGCCTTTGTGCTTTCATTATCTCTCCTATGACTTTAATATTTTCTGTAACTTTGCAAATGCTAACGGCTGTCAAAAATAAAGAAGGCACGTTTGAGTTGCTGCCTTTCACTGCAAGAGATCTCCAAGTGATTAACTAACAGAGGTCTTCACGATCCCCCTACATCACCTGCCTATTCTTTCAGTACATTCAATACTTACATATCCAAAGATGCTACTCAGGAGATGTCAGATTCTGTTTCTTTCTGCAGGCAAGCTTTAAAACAAAATGCATCACATTGCCCCTATTCTGAGCTGGTCCTGCCCTTTAAGAATGTGTGCTAGTTTTGGCTGGGAAGAGTTAATTTTCACCATAGTAGCTAGTGTGGGACTGGGGTTAAACCATGACAGAATGGAGGGAACTTCTGTGGACAAGTATCCTCAGTTTCAGTAATAACTTCTTTTTAACGATGGAATCAGAGAAGAAGTGGTGTTTGGGGGGGGGGGGGCAGGTATGGGAGAAGAAGCCCGTGGGGAAAAAAGAACCCCTTTTTGCATCTCGGTGTGCTGGTAAAGATTGGTGGTGGGAGCTCCATGAGCAGAGTGGGTTAACCTTTCCTTTTCTTCCAGCTGCCAGAAAGAAAAAAAATAACTCAGAGACTGCTGGGAGTTGCAGTCCTAGATTACACCAGCCTTTAGCAGAGGAATCTGGCAAAAATCCCTGCTGGAGAGGGCATGGTGTTCATACGGAGCTTTCTCTGCAGAGTGGAGTGTTTGAGGAAGTCCAAAGTGCTAACTCCTGTCTCAAAATGCTGAGAAGCCTTCTCTCTTCTCCTTCTCCTGCAGGCTGTGAAACCCAAAGCTGCTCTTGGCCCCATGCCCCAGGGGTAAAGCCCTCTCTCTTTCTTTTCTTTCTTACTCGCTTAACCCATAATCTTAGGAGCAGGTCTACTCTAAGTTAGGGATCTTACCTTTCCTTCCCTCCTCCAAGCAGTCCTGCTGGGTACAGGGATGTCATGTCTGAAGTGCCTGTCTCAGAGCTGTGTCATGCACTGCCATCCACTCAGCACCCTGAACCTGAAATCTTCATAGAGTATTGCCTATAATTAATTTTTTTCAGGGAACTGTGAGGACTGCCTTTTTTTTCTTTTTTCCTTTTTTTTTCGCTTTCAGTAAAAACAGAGCGCTGGTGTTTACCTCCCATTTAATGGTCTGCTTGGTTGAAACACTCTGAGCAGCCATGAATTTTGGACCTTTTTCCAAGTAAGAAAGAGGTTTCATCTCCTGTCTTTTGGAGAGCACCTTCATGACCACCACATGGGCAGAAAGAAACTACAGATTTATGGGGGACCCAGATGCTGTCACCTGGTGGCAGCAGGTGCTCAACAGGGAGGAAGGATTTTTGTGTTCAGGCCGTGGCTGCTGGTGCTATTCATACCTTCATTCAATGCAAAATCCATAGATGGCATGGGAGCTGTGCCTGTTGTGCTGCCTGGTGGCACAGCTTCACCCAGAGAAATGGTAAACAAACCACCCAGCCCAGCCAGTAGCCCAGTACCCTTCTGGCTATAAAAGATGGGAATTTGAACCCCTTTGGGCCAAGAAAGGAAATCTTCAGGTTATTTAGGCTGCGTGTAAAAGAGGGATGACAGCTCCTGTTCTAGCTCAGCCTTGTCGTTACGTGTCTGCATACATGGACAAGGTGGGTCAGATTTGGGAGATTTTGGCTGCCTGTGAGCCTGCGAGCTGGGGCAGGGCAGGAGCTCCAGCCCGCGCTGCCTGGGCACCTCTGGAGGCAGGACCACAGGCACTGCCAGAGGTGGATGTAGGCAAGGGAGGCATCCCCACAGCTTAGCAGCAGCTGCACGATTTTTTGGAGTCAAGTTTTGGCCTCTGCTGCCCACAGCTTGCCTAAGCCGTCCCTGGGATCTCGATGCCAAGGCTTAGATAAGGACCCCGAAGTGAAGGCATCTGAAGTCAGAAGGGAGTTGGCAAATCTCAGACCTGTTAAGGCTGTGCCACAAGTATGAGCACTCACTTCTCCAGGGACCTGCTGGGAGGGGGCTCCAGGTGGTGAGGATCAGTCCATCCGTGCCTCCCTGCCCAGGCAAGTCCCATCCAGCACCCCTGGCCCATCTGGCTTTTCTGTCTTGGAGATTGTAAAGGGTGAATGGGTCAAATTAATCCCTGAGATAACACATACAAATGATTTAATGCATTATATTTCAACTCAAACCGATGCACGTCTGCGTTTGAAGGTATGAGGGATCTGAGGCATTATTCACATTTCTCCTAGCACAGTAATTCACATTCAGCACAAATAGGGAAATGATGCACTGCGCCGTATAACATCTATGTCTTAGTGTCAGTGATTAACTTTCTGTAAGCTCTGACATGCTTCTACGTTAATCGGAACAAATGAAATCATAGAGCAGTTGAGCCCAATTAATTACAGAACCATGTGGTACAATTTCAAAATGAAATATATCTGTTGATTCATTTTTATTTACAAATAGATAAATAAACTCATGTCAAGGTAATGCCTTAATGGTCTGCCAGTAAAAAAAAGCAGCATTGGTAGAGAGGTTTACAGGACAAGATCTATTAATGTAATTTCTGAGCTTTTTTCTTGCATTAAAGAGGTGCTCTGGACTTGAGTTTCTCTCAAATACTGGGAAATCCCCTCTGGAAGAAGTTGTTAATATTTTTGAATTGGCATACTGTATCATGCTCTGTACCTTTAAAACAATATCTAGCATTACCTGCCAATCTTTGCTGCCAAGAGATAAGGAACAGTGTTCTGTGCTATACCAACTGCCAACAAAAGAAGGGAAATTAACGGTTGATGTGCAAAGTCTTGGTTCTGTCAGACTAAAAATGCCTCTCTTCTGCATCCTGCCTGCTTCTGCACTCAAATGCTTAACATACTTTTGGGAGCTGTATAAATAAATAATGCTCTTATTTGATGATAGTGTTCCAGAAAGAGTAATTTGTGAAGAGGAGAAGTGGCTTCGTGAAGATAAGTCGTAATCTCCTGTTCCATGATCGCTGTCATGGGTGTAATCTACAGTAAAAACTACTTGAGACACGGATTAGCTTTTGAATTTAGGTCACTACAGTGTCTAGCCCAAAACATTAGGTCTGACTTCTAATTCTGCAATACTCTTAATTCCTGAGCTGTGCTGACTGCTGCAGTTCTTCATCTGTTCTGGTAAATAAAAGTATAAGACAAATCTATACAATCCATTACAAAATTACTGGCTACAAAATTAGCCCGTATTATTAGTTATTTATTGGTAAGTTATTGTTGTTCAAATAAATTGCACTATTCTAAGTATCAGCAGAAGCTAAGTGAAGTAATTTACTTTATTTTTACTGAAAAGGAGGTGAAGCAGGAGACCTGAAAAAGATGAATTTTGTAAGGGCAGGGATAAATGTGAGTAATTAGGGGCCCCACACCCAGCATGAACGTTAGCACATTTGTTTTGTAAACACAAGTGGACTGAAATCATCACACATTCTTCAAACGGAGGAGCTAATGGCCTTCTTTCAATGTACAAATCTCTTTTTTTACCTGAAACTGTGCAGTGTTCAGAATCAGAAGATTTTTTTCAGCATAAATTAAATCATCACAGCCCATTTTCATCTGATGACAGTTTGAACTTGATATACACAAGGATTTGGATCACAGGCTTCATAGCTTACTTCCTTTTCTCTCTTACCCCTCTGATGATCGTGTACTTCACCCCATCCTTGGCTCCCTTTCTTTTGTGTGTTGGATTCAAATAAATGCCCTCTCTGTTCAAGGCTGCCTCATTCTTTGGCTGCCTACATTTCTGCACAGAAGGAAAGGTCTTAGCTCACGCACAGTGTCCTAACTGTCTCCTGTCCACTCCACTGTCCTCTGGTGCAATTTTGGGCAAGTCTGTGCAAAGAAATTTCTTGGGTCTTTAGCACTGTAGTAGGTTTGCTTGTTTTTGTGATCTTTGACAAAAAGGTTCTGTAGATGTGTGTGTGTGTGTGTGTATGTGTATATATATATATAAAGCTGCTTATTCATCACTTGCTGAACTGATGTATTCATGAATAAAAAATTATTTTTGCCAGCACATGCTTTTTATTGGCGTAAATTACATTAGCAAACCTCTTTAATGGGGATGAGGCATACCCCTCACCTAATTCTCACCTAATGCTCTCTTTGTTTTTCCTCCTCTCCTTGAGTCCTGTGTACTCTCAAGAAACATTTTGCACTTGGATCAGCCACCCCTTCATTAAGATAATTCCTTCTTTGCTTTCAAAACTCTCTTCACATGTCTTCCTTTCACCTAGACTTTGCTCAGTGTGCCCTCCGGCACTATCTGCAACCACCTCTTCACTTGATCTTTTTGTTCTTACCCTCTATATTTGGATTAAATTATCTTCTTCTTGGGGCAGGGATCTTGCTTCCTACGCCTTTATGAAGGGACGTTTTCATGCCCGGGAATGCAGAACTAGGAGAATACAAGCCAAGAGGAAAATGTTTCCAAATTCTATTCTGAAATTTCAGCTGTAATTTTGCTGTTGGGTAGGCAAACTGAAACCACCATTTAAAATCTACTAGTGTAATCTCCAGAAGAAAAAAGCCCCTCGAGCTCAGCAATTAGAAAATGGAAGAAGATTGCTTTCCATAAATGTGTTATGATTTGCAAAGATCTAGATACAGGAATGAATAGCTAATTCACACATATTATAATTTAAGAACCAAATCTACTAAACACACCCCTGACTTGAAAGAAATCTAAGAATAGGAGGCATGTCAATTACTGTAATCCTTAAATTATGCATACCTTTCAAAATCTTCTGTCAATGTCTTGGGTTTTTCTTCATAGGTGGTTTCTGCGCTTCCTCCACAAAGCAAAATAAAACATTGGTTTATTCCAATAAATGTTGTACCTGAGGGGCTGCTATTTGTTACTAGGAATTAATTAATTTAAGGGATCAGCCCTTGTCATACAGACCTAAAAGGAGTTTTGGTCCATCAGATCTTGCCTCTTCCTTCAGAAGTGATCAGCATGTAGAGGAAAATGCTCTGCTGCTTTTCCCCAGAAGGGAATCAATTATTCAAAAAACATTAATGTAGAAGGCAAGCAGAGAAAAACTTTCTCCTTCAGTAACTTAAAACTTTTCACATCTGACTGGATCGGAAAGATGCAGATACAAGATGATTTTCGTTTTCTGTTTAAGAACCCTAAAATAAGTGCATCTGTTAGCTACAAAGGTAATCGCTATACAAACATATGGGTATGCAACGAGAGAAAAAAAGAATGTATCATGGTCTTTTCATGGCTTATACAGGAAAAGGCAGGGGCAGCTCTCTTGCTTGACAAAGGAGGAAGAGCCTTAGGGCACAGATTTTGAGGAGAGTGCTCGTTCTTGAAGTTAAGCAGGTATGTAGACTATTCTTAATGCAAGGCCTGAATGCACACAACTGGATTTGAGGGAAAATTGAGCTGCTCTCCCTTGTTTACATGGAGAATTTCTATTTCCTTAACTCTCCTGGTACAAAGGCACGGCCTCCCCTCACTGGATTCTGCTCTGTAAGTGCAGAGATTCTCATGGCTGAAAACTTTGTCCTGGTAAAACAATATTTTTATTTTAATATTAAATTATTTAAAACCTGACTGCACAGCTCACAGGTTGAAAGTCTCTTTCCAAAGCTTGTCAAAGTGTCATGTCACTCCTGGAGGAGGCTTGTCATTGATATTTCCTTTGCTAATGCCATAAATCCTTTCTTTGCAACTGCAGCGTGAATTGAACATGAAACTGGTCAAGCTCAAGTGCTCTTTTGAGCTTAATAACTAAGAGAGTTAAAGCACAAGAATAACATGGCCACCATCAGGCCCACCCACCTTTGGCTCTCTAGCTCCACCACCAAATAACTCCTTGTCAATGAGTGACGTTCAAGTCTGAGTCTTGAGCAAGGACTTTTGTGTCTTGCTCCACCATGGGTCAGAGCTGCTGTACCTCCACACCCTGACAGGAATTAGGCTATGCCACACACTATGTTTTGGTTAACCCATCGTTACTCATGAGTACCGATAACATTGAATATGCTTTGCTTCTGTGTCATCTGCCAGCATATCCATATTCCTCACAATAATCATGACAGTAGCGTGGCAGAAAGGAGAGATAAAAGTCTCCAAATCCCATTTTTGTCTAGAATTTTTTTTTTCTACAAGAATTTAGGCCATGTTTCTGAGAGCAAATAAAAGTCTGACTGCAACTACTTTACTTGCATATACTAATCAAGTAAATGCAAATGCTTAACACCTCTTTTTGGAACATTTGTGCATTCGGTTCTCCATGTGCAGGTACAATAGTGAGAAGTATCAGATTCATGATCTCAAAGACAACCCCCCTCTGTGCAAAAAAGAAAGTCCAGGCATCAACAGAATAGGGGACCAAGTCTCATGGTAATTCATTGACTCAAAGTCTGCCTAGAGAGTCTATTATAACTCTCCTGCCAGATAAGACTATCAATTAAATATTAGTCTAGCAATGGCTTTTGGAATATGATCTTCAAAATGCTGGACTTGAATGATAAAATTTGTCTTATGGAGTCTCTGCACAGATGGATTTTATGTGCCACTACTGAATCAGTGCTATCTGAATGCATCCTGAGGCATCCAGTTCTCCTGGCAGGCTCTGAAGAACTGCAGTCATTAAGGGTGATTTTTTTTTTTCTTGAGGTGTACATCTAGAAAATTATTTTAATGCCATAATCAGTCATCAAGAAATACAGAGCTGCAATTAGCAATCCAATCTATGGGATGCCATATTCCTTTGTTACGGGAAGAATTCTCATCTGCTTATTTTTTGGCATGAGGGGATATCCTCAAAACTGTTTGTTGAGATAAACATCCTAAGAAAGATCGAGCTTGAGACAAATCTTGAGTTGCCATGTTTTTGCTTTGGCAATCCACTACAGCATTTTAGGAGGTAGATCAAAACTGCTTATATAAGCTAAAAAAGCTCCCCTCAACCTTTGCACGCATGTGTGGGTGTGTTCTAATTAGAGCTTGGTGGATAATGAATAATTTATCCAAGATCTTTCACCTCCTTTGTTTGTAAATTGTCCACAACAAGGTCACGGTTTTCTTAAAGTATTTCTCACTGGAAGTTACTCCTTGGGCCTCATTTGTTTCCACTTTTCACCAGTTTCTACCTTTTTTTGTATCTTATTTTTCATTTGTCTTTTTCTCTCTGGACTTTAACCATGCATGATCTATATGTATCACTAACTACCTTTGTACATGCTACATATCACTGCATTGCATTCAGACTCCACTCTTGCTATTTTTTGCCCCTAAACCTGTGGAGTCATCCAGACCCAGGCAAAATGGATGCAAAACGCTGTCAGCTCAGAATGGGAGTGTTTTATGCTTCTTTTGTACTGTTTGTAAACTAATAAATATGTATGTAGGTGCAAGGAAAATTAACAAAACAATCTGTTGTGGTTCATATTCTTTCACATTTAGCTGCTACGGTACTATAATGACTTTGCTAAAGCTGCTACATTTTTGCTTTATACTTTTCTTCTCTTGTCATATTCTTTTTTTCCTAGTTCCCTAACTTTTCCTTTGCTTTTAGCACAGCTACCATGTCTGTAAAGCCACATATTTGCCTGGGAAGGAATAGCAGTGACAGCTCAGGAGCTGCAGTAGCTCATTTGTTTTTCTTTCAGATGCAGAAGTGGCAGTCTGTATATTACTGAACTCTGATATTGTGATATCAGTTTACAGTTTCCTAGCCTGTTCCGCCTTTCTGAGACCCATTCGGATACTGTAACCACCATGCATGGGGGATCTTTCACCAGTTCACAGAAATTCCAGGTCCAATGGCAATGCTGGATATTGAATTTGGATCTAATGATTTTTATCATTTGGCACCAGCCGCACTCAACCTGTCTTGATCACACAGACTCGGCAGACTCTCAGGTAGGCTGTATCCTTGGAAGCTTTGTTCTTCTCTTCTAACCTGGAATAAATCCCTTAATTGCATGTTCAGACTATGCAGGAGATGCCAACACAATCGTATGTACACAGAGGAGAAACAGGCATGCTGCTATTCCTAGCAGAAACGAAATATGTCTAAAAAAACACTTTTTAGGCTTTGGACACATAAGATCTTGGTCTATCATAAACAGCACATTGGAAATCTCTCCTGTGCCCTTACATTTTTGTATTGGTTTTGTGTGGCAAGGTTTTGGTAGCGGGGGGTGGTTACAGGGGTGGCTTCTGTAAGAAGCTGCTGGAAGCTTCCCCTGTGTCCGACAGAGCCCATACTAGCCGGCTCTAAGACGGACCCGCCGCTGGGCAAAGCCGAGCCCATCAGCGATAGTGGTAATGCCTCTGGGATAACATTTTTAAGAAGAGAAAAAAAAAGTTGGGACAGAGAGAAACAGCCGCCGGAGAGAGGAGTGAGAACGTGTGAGAGAAACAAACCTGCAGACACCCAGGTCAGTGAAGAAGGAGGGGGAGGAGATGCTCCAGGCACCGGAGTGGAGATTCCCCTGCAGCCTGTGGGGAAGACCATGGTGAGGCAGGCTGTCCCCCCTCAGCCCATGGAGGTCCACGGTGGAGCAGATATCCACCTGCAGCCCGGGGAGGTCCCCATGCTGGAGCAGGTGGGTGCCCAAAGGAGGCTGTGACCCTGTCGGAACCCCGTGCTGGAGCAGGCTCCTGGCAGGACCTGCGGATCTGTGGAGAGAGGAGCCCACGCTGGAGCAGGTTTTCTGGCAGGACTTGTGACCCCGCACACTGGAGCAGTGTGCTCCGAAGGACTGCACACCGTGGAAAGCACCCATGCTGGAGCAGGTCGTGAAGAACTGCAGCCTGTGGGAAGGACCCATGTTGGAGAAGTTCGTGGAGGACTGTCTCCCGTGGGTGGGACCCCACGCTGGAGCAGGGGAAGAGTGTGATGAGCCCTCCCCCTGAGGAGGTGAAGCGGCAGAAAATAACATGTGATGACCATAAACCCCATCCCTGTCCCCCTGTGCCACTGGGGGGGGTTTGGCAGAGAAATCCGGGGGTGAAGTTGTGCCCGGGAAGAAGGGAGGCGTGGAGGGAAGGTGTTCTGAGATTTGGTTTCATTTCTCATTGCCTTACTCTGGTTGATTTGTAATAAATTGAGTTAATTTTCCCAAGCTGAGTCTGTTTTGCCCGTGACAGTAATTGGTGAATGATCTCTCCTGTCCTTATCTCAACCCGCAAGCTTTTTGTTATATTTTTCTCTCTCCTGTCCAGCTGAGGATGGGGGAGTGATAGAACGGCTCTGGTGGGCACCTGGTGAACAGCCAGGGTCAACCCATCACAATTTTCTTAGCATCAATGTGGCTTTGAGAAAAGACTACACCTTGGGTTCTATGGCCACTATGGATCCTGCTAGGATCCTGCAATCTTTTGTTACTTTTGCTAGAAATACCTGGAAAACACTACTGAACATGAGAGACCAGAGAGTGAGATGTGATTATGTTTCCTCTTCAAGGGGAGTTGTTTCTTCAAGTAACAGATGACTGAAATCAAGAAACAAATTTGGAAGGAAGCAGCATGGATAAAATAGTTTAAAAACAGAGGAATGAGGCAGATTTTAGATTAATTTCAAAGTGTTTTTTATGCTTCAGAGCAGAACAGAGTAGCGTTAGTACCAATGTCATTCCAGGGAGGCTTAGAGAGGCCGTACGTGATGTGTACACAGAAGCAAGGGAGGCAGCCCGGTGCTGCTGCAGGCTCCCCGCTGGACATAACACTCCTGTTCCCAATGCACTAGAAAACAGCAAACAAATTGCAGGCAAAATCTAAAGTATCGCTAAAGTCTAAATAGGCAAGAGCAAACCAAAAGTGACAGTCTGGGCTCTTCTAAAATCTTTGACTGTCTGATCTATAGCAATGCTACTGATGCAACACTGAAGTCTCCTGCAGCCAGTACCGAGAGGTTTTGGTCTTCCAGCTGGTGACTTTCTTTAGATTGCTTTGCGAATGAAACTAAAACATACAAAGCAAAACTCTGAAAAATCTGTCTGCTCCAAAAATAAGTATCTTAAATGCTGACAGCTTTATTGCTGTACAGCAGGTGGGGAAACCCTAGGAGAGATGACTTGCAAAAAAAAAGTATTTGTTCCATTTTCTGTTCCTTTATTACAAGCCTCCCTGAAAATCTAAAAGATCCTTAAAAATATGTTTCTCTGCTTTCTATATTAGCAGTTGTGCTGGTTTTGGCAGGGGTAGAATTAATTTTCTTCGTAGTAGCTAGTATGGGGCTATGTTTTGGATTTGTGCTGAAAACAGTGTTGATAATTTAGGGATGTTTTCGTTACTGCTGAGCAGCGCTTACACAGAGCCAAGGCCTTTTCTGCTCCTCACCCCACCCCACCAGCGAGGAGGCTGGGGGGGCACAAGAAGTTGGGAGGGGACACAGCCGGGACAGCTGACCCCAACTGACTGAAGGGATATCCCAGACCACATGGTGTCATGCTCAGCACATAAAGCTGGGGGAAGAAGAAGGAAGGGGGGGACGTTCGGAGTGATGGTGTTTGTCTCCCCAAGTAACCATTACACGTGATGGAGCCCTGCTTTCCTGGAGATGGCTGAACACCTGCCTGACAATGGGAAGTGGTGAACGAATTCCTTGTTTTACTTTGCTTGCGTGCACAGCTTTTGCTTTACCTATTAAACTGTTTTTATCTCAGCCCACCATTTTTCTCATTTTTACTCTTCTGATCCTCTCCCCCATCCCACCGGGGTGAGTGAGTGAGCGGCTGCATGGGGTTTAGTTGCCAGCTGGGGTTAAACCACGACAGCAGTCCATCTAACTTGTGACTTCTGCTATCTCACTTCCAGATACCTGCCCTGAACACATTAAAAGTTATCAGTGTACTCTTTTCCCTCCATCCTGAAATTCAGGACCATTTAAAAGAATGTTTTGTGAACTGTTGCATTATTTAATTGCTGGTGTCACTAGAGTGCTGGCAGGTTTTAATCAAGCATTAAAATACAGTTACAGTTACGTGCTTCAGAGCACGTAAATCCATTGGCTTCTTATCTCGTCTAACTCTGGAGACAAAAATAACTCTGAAACACTTGAGTGAAGTACAGGTATGCAAAGCTTTGTTTCCTGTATGGCAGAGGAACCAAAACCATTGAAGCCTCTTACTTTTTCTAGCTTCAATGACTGTGGGCTACATTGCATACCTAGCTTCACTCAAAGCTGGTTTGTCTACTTTTCTGAGGGAGGTGAGAACTGCCTAAAGGGCACTGGTTTCTTGGCAAAGCCACAGGCTATTTCTTTATGATAAGAAAGGAGAAGTGCAAGGTAATACCCAGTACTCAAGTCCACCTGTTTTTGTGGTTCTGACTTAATGTGCCTTACAGTGACCAAAGTCCTACCACGTAAAAATAGCTTACAGGGGTCATAATGGCAAACACAGGTCCTGTTGTGTTACACTCTTGTAACCATAGGATAACTCACCCAACTTTACTGGAGTTTGCCCTCACAAAACCAGGTGTTTACAGGGTAGCAGAGAAGTGGGTAAGCCATCTGCTTGAGTAGAAAAGTTGCACTGTAAGAGGCTGCCAGTGGGAATACACTTCCTGGGACTGCTGCAACGCCTCATGCATGGGGCAAAAAGACCTTGAACAAAGTGTCCCGCTTCTCCATTTCATTCCTGCAGTCCACAGTCACCCCATGGCTTTGACTACTCCAGCATACAAGTGGCGATGGGTTGTTCAACCACTGCTGTGCAAACATGTGTCACCTCATTGCAGTCACTGTCCTCTAGGCTGGCACCTCGACCTTGTGATGAGCATAGCAGACTTGCTTAAAATGATGGGATTTCCAAGAGAGTCTGGAGGATTTGGGCACAATCTGTGCTGCACCGCAGGTTTTCTTTAGGGATGTGCTCACCCGCTCTGCAGCTGGGGCACAGGAGCAGGCAATGAGATGGGTGCGTGCTTTCTAGAGGGGACACACCTGCAAATGGCTTGCTCCTCTGGAAACAGTGAAACCGAAACCACAGCTTGACATCCACGCTCCATATTTATAGTCATTGACACTTCCCTTCTCATCAGGCTGTTCCCTGTGGCATGGGGGGGGAGCCCGGTAGCACCACGGGGCAAGAGGCACGACCCAACTCCCGGCCAGCCCTCCCCCTCGGCATGGCCATTGCTGACGTGGGACCACCAAGGCAAAGAGTGTCCCTTGGAGGAAGACGCTGTGAGTGATGGGGTGAGGGAAGAGGCTGGCACAGGGGTGGACAGGGGCAGCAGGCAGCACTTGCTCATTGATGGTGTTTTATCGCAGTGCATTTTCCTGTTGCCATTTAGCCGTGATTTCTCTCAATTTGGCAGAGCTGGGTACTGCAGGTGGCTGATCAGCTTATGCAGTGCCTCATATTCTTAGAGTCTCTGGCATGTCTTACTTCTTGGTGTAAGGATGCTGTGCATGATGTGCTAGATCTCTGCTATGGAAAGGGCAATCTTGCTCGAACCTTGTGAACCCCTCAAAAACCCCAGCCTCTTCCATGGCTGCTTCCTAGTCCTTGCCTGGCCGGGGCTGAAGGAGATGTGAGCAGGAGGTGAGGTGGGGGGAAGAGCAAAGTGTGACCAGACTGGGGCATCAGCTTTGTAAGTCAAATTTGACAGCAATAACTGGAGTGGCTGGTGTAGAAGAGCATTATGAAGACACAGTGTCTAGATCTCTTTTTGAAGTCTAAAATCCACCTGCACAACAGCCAGCTCCCAGTTTGATGTTCAACTATACCCACACCCACGCTTATGTTTGGGTTGTAAGCTGCTCAGGATGGGCATGCGGGGGACCTTCCTCACCCGGTGGGGGCACTGATGTCAAAAGGCTAGTCTCTGTTTAATTGATGGATTTAATTGTCTACCAAGCTGAACGAGGGCAGGAACCTAGCTTAAATGTGCTGTTTCACCCCCTCTCTACACTGAACATCTCAGGAACCTCCACACTTGGTATTTAATTTAGGCACTTGAAGGAGGCAGCTCCATAGATTTAGTTTGCTGTGCTGCATCAGAGACACTCACAGCACTGTAACCTAGTGACAATAATCTAACGCTAATAAATGAACAATAATCTGAGATTGCTTTTAAATGTGCAGAAGTGATAAACATTTATTTTGTTACAGACAGCATTTGTGACAGCAGTTCTATTCACGTCAGAGTATAATTAAGTGGTCTGTGAAGATGTAGTCATGGCATAGGATGATCCCCATATTGCTTTAGACTGGCAGGCTTTTAAAAGTCTCTTGGGCCAGATTCTTTACTGCTTTGCACCTCATATCATCAATTCTGCCAGAGGAAAAATCAATGTGATCAGAGCAGTCACTTTGCAATGGAGGTGATTACTTAGTACTGGGAGAAGCGATGAGGAGGTTGCACTACACTGCACTGCCTTTAGTCCTTCCCCAGCTTAATTCTTCATCGGCTTACATCTCCCCTACTGTCTGTTCAAGAATTACTGGTTAAGGAGATTATTAACCACTGGCTCACTCTGTCTTAATTATAAGTGAGTATTTGTGGCAGACTGGCAAAAAGGAAAAGTTTTAGGCACCCCTGAAAGTAATATCACGTCTCTGAATTTGATTACTACTCTTCTTATTGTAAGTGTATTCTGCATTCTCACTCTGTTGTCATTTTCCCAATGCAGATGAGCATAGATATTTGGAAAGTAATACAGACCTCTATTTAAAACAGTGGTTTGAAAAATTGTAATAAATGAATTAGTAACAAATTGCATACCCTTTCATCTGCATATTACTTGTATAAAGCCAATATGAAGGTGAACTTGGCTTAAAATAAGCATTTTTTTAGGGATTCAAAGGTTTCTGCACCAGTGAGTTGGGAGTGTCAATCCAGTTGTCATTGTGGTTGGCAGGAGTCAGCAGGCTATTTCATAGACATAAGATGGAGCAGACCCTAATTACTGGGATTTTAACTGCTTACCTCAGTGCTATGAGAAGGTATTTGTTTACCATGACATAGCAAATTACCTTAGTGCAAGCTTAACTGAAAGCATGTGAGTATTCCTGATGAAATGAACAGGTCTTTAGCATGTTATGAAGCACCTCCTGGGTATGGAAAATATTGTTCCCAAAACTAAGCATTTTCTTTGCAGAATTTAAGCTTTAATCCAGGTTTAATTGTAAAGGCTTATATTTCAGACAGTTTAGAGATAAAATACCACTATAGGTATGACTGTTTCACAACAGACATTTAAATGAATGTGCAGAGGGAGCACATCATACTACATAAGGCAACCCACGTCTGTAATTAATAACGCATTTTGTGGAGCTTGTACTTAACTGAAACATAAGAGAAAATTGCTTCAGGAAACTAAAATATGCAAAGATGCATAGCAAGCATTTACGGTGGCCTCAGTCATATGAAACATAATAAAAATATAAAACTCATCCATATGGTTTAAATAAATGGAAACGTGTGTTCTGAGTTAATGAAACATGCATAGCAGAGAACCATTCCTTCTTCTGCAGTGAAGGTGGGAGGTAGCGTCACCTCACACCCCAGCCAAGTGAGTAAGGCCCCTCTTCTGAGGACATGCATCAATATTTCTGGATATGGAGCTGTGTAGTCAAGGCTACTGTGTTTTATTTTTAATTCTGGTCACTGACTTGCTCTAAGGGAGCATGCATGGACAAACTCTTCCTGGCACCGAGTCACGCGAAAGCCCAAATCTGGGTCTGCACATGGCAGAAGGGTTCATACCCAAAATCAACAGGGTCACTGGGGGCACTGGCACAGGGAGGCTCTGTTCCCCGGACGTATGGAGATAGGTGGTGTCAGACCTGAGGTTCTACGAAGTTGAGCCTAACTCTGAGCACCCGCCCTGAACGTGGCAGGGACCTAACCTTCCCGATGGAAAGTGAGCACCTCAGCAGGCTGAATGCACATGGAAATTTTAGCTTGAGTTCTGGTCTGTTTATATGAAATCATTTTTCCTGCATGAGGGAAATAGGTCAGACTGTTTTGAGCTGAAGGCCATGCAGAAACTTTCTGTCCCAGCTGTGAGAAAGGGGCCCTCGGAGTACACTGGAGGATTCCCTTGGCATGGGGTGCCGTTCCCTATAGGGCTCTCACACCTTAGCAAGGCAAGGTCAAGAGAAGGACAGAAGGAGGGATTGGGCATGACTGACGAGAACTGTTATTGCTACAGTCATATAGTGCAATATTACTACGGCAATAATAATTTGTAAAAAAAATCCCCAGACTCGTAACTGCAGCTGGTCCTGGAAGCAAGTTGTAAGCTCCACACGGTTGGGCAGCTGAGGGATGGAGCCAGGCGGACTGCTGGGGTTTTAAACCTCCTTAGCGGTACCCCGCTGGGCTACTGCCGCAGTCGCAGTTGGAGGGATGGTAGAGACTTCGGTAGGCTCTGCATTATCCTTGTCTTTTTAAGAACAAAAGCAACTAAAGGCAAAGCAGCAGTCCCTTACATTCTGCTTTCCAGTAAACATATGATAAGATTCTTCCATATACCAGATGAGTACTAAAGCTAATAAAAAATTAAATATTTACAAATATGTTAAAAAATCATCAAATTATTGACCTCAACTTTTCAAGATCTTTTAAATGCACCAAAAGTATCACACTATGTATTTCGTGAACAATCTTAACTCTGCCTCTGACTCAATCCTGCCTCAGGGTGGAAAACTGCTTGATGCAAGGCAGGGAGGAGGTTTTGAAATTCATTGCCAATTCCTTATCAAGGAGACCTTTAGGTGAATCAGATAAGGCCCTGACTGTACCCCTTAAAACCAGACTCTGCATGCGCATTCAATTATCTTGTGTGAATGCAATGAGTAAGAACTGAATTAAACTCCTTTCCCAGACAGTATATCTTACCATTTCCTGGTCTAAGAGGGATAGTTTGAGAAAAGTCTGTGGGGTGCAGAGAAGGAGGAAATCATTGTAACATTTTCTGAAATCTCTGATCATGTGTTGTTTCTGCTCCATGGTAGTATCTTCAGGCTGTTCTCCTGATGGATGAGATAGGATCACCCAAACAGGGAGCAGAGCCAGTATTACAGGGCCTTTGTAATCACAGGCAAAATCAATTTAGTAGGAATTGTGTGTGCAATACACACACATGTAATAAAAAGGACCAAGCATTCTTAATTGATTAAGAAACAAAGACTGAAGTTACTATCCTCATGAACACAAAATGTGAACTGTATTTGGGTAATTAATATATTTGGTGAAATTGCAAACTCAGTGCAGCTGTTACGCAAACACAAAAAGCAGAAAATTTGTGTTTAATTGCTCACTCGGCTATATTAATTGGTACTGAAAAACAAACACTGTTTACTGTGTTGATGTGAAATGGAAACTTCTACAACAGTTTCATCAACAAGATTTTTCTGATGAACCTTCTCCTATCAAATTTCAGCTTAGCATTTTTTGTCCATCTTTTCCTTTGAAGAAAATGGGGGGTTTGAATAAGTAAGATAAAACAAGATCAGGTTTAGGACATTACAGTAGGTCCTGATACATTTAGTTGCCTTAAGGGAAGTCAGAATTACTTAAAACATGAACTCCTGTATCAAGCAGAGTGTTTAGCAGCCACAGCCAGAGGAATGCACTTTATAAACATCAAGTGGTATTTATTTCTGAAACAGTTTATGCTTTAAAGGACTATTTTTGAATAGTTCTTATCAAAAGGACTATTTTTGATAGACACTGTTCTTGGTACATGAAGATTTGAGAAAACACATGCTTAATTTATTTTTTTTTTTTGCATAGCAGTGTGATATATGATCAAGTAAATAAAGACATTTCTATAGGGATAGAAAATGTATCTCAGCTCAGAACCACACAAAATCTTGTAAGCAAATTTTTGGCCTAATAAAAACTACGTGATGAATGTATGGAATTCAGAGAATGTATTTATTTTGGAAGCTCTCGAGATCTTGTTCTTGTGTTTCTCTGGAAAGCTTATAGCAGACTTCTTTTTTAGTGTTACAAGATAGGGCAGGTACTGGGAAGCATTTATGAAACCAGAGTTGAGGGGACCTTGAGGCACTTAAGAGTAAAATATTACAAGGGCTACAGAAAAAAAAAAAAAAAAAGAAAGAAATCCTGGGATATATTTGAACCTCAAGAACTACCGAAGAAGCAATTTTATGGCAAATAGCTCAGAATGCATTATATATCACACTATGCATATTTTGTTGTAAGTTGTGATGTTTTCTTTAGGGAGTCAAGGAAAAAAAGCAAGGATAGGAAAGTAACGATAATCCTGTTCAGCATCAAGTGCTGGCTCACCGTCATGCTTTTTCAAAGCCTCACAAAGATTTTCCAGCTCCATCAGACCTGCGGAGACTCACGGAGCTAAAGCAGTGAGTGGATCCTCCTCTACAGCTCTACATGGAAAAAACAAAGCACCAGAGAAAGAGTTGCTGGCAGCAATTTCAGGGGGGCAAATTTTATATCCCATCACACTCCCGTGGAAAAAAAAAAGACATTCAGCTCCTGCAATTTTATTACTAGAGGTTTTATCGGCTGCCCTCTAGTGAGACCGCCCAGTGACACACTCCCTAACCTTGGTGTAGAAGTTGGCTGTGCAGGAGTCAAGATGCTGTGTTTACCCTCTTTGTCTTGGTCTATAGTATTTAAATATGCAGCATTTAGTTCCCGAGCAATAGTGATTAGGCACTGGACACATGTGGGGCCAGGAAAGAGAAGGTGTGAGGGAGAAATATCCTGGGAATTGATCAGCATTTGTCATGATGGTGATTAAAGGGTGAATTTCTCATTAAAAACATGGACAACAGCATGTAGTAGGTTTTCACAGTTATTTTACATGCTAAAAATCAAGGATGGAGGACTGTTAATTGTTATCCATGAAAGATCATCTTACCCAAATGTTTTAAAGTCTGGTTTATCTAGCTAAGTGTGATAGTCATTATAGGTCACCATTTCTTACAAAATCTGTCTTGAATATGTCTGTTCTTTCTTCACTTCAGATACCCCAGACCCCTATGAAATGGCGATATTCTCACAGCTTTTGCATTCACATCTTCCAGTACGTTTTGACTTTCTAGGTAACTCATACCGAGCAAAACCTGTGTTTAACACCTGGTTCAGGAGTCCTCTTGCTTGAACCTGGAGCTGGTCAGACTTATGCCAGCAGAGGAGCAGGTCTGTAAACTCAGAGAGGCCAACGCTACTGCTTCCATGCCTGGGCATGCTGCTAGTGTGTTTAGTTTAGCTCATGTTTGACTTCAGAAATAAAGACAATTTTATCAGGTTGGACCACATGAGAGAGTCTGGATAACTCCGGGAAATGAGACAAAGGCTCTTTCTTCTGAGTTGCTTTCTGTTCCTATGACCCACATTTTCATATAAGAACATAATTTCGCAGCACCCACCTCATGCACAGACCTTTCTTGTACCCACACCCGTAAGGGATGCACATCCTCCCTCTTATTTTATTTCTCTCCAGTACTACCTTTTTCCCCTTCCCAACTCCTTGCTCAAGCTGTACTAACACAAATGGGTTTGAGTATCTGCAACAGGTGTGTGTGAAGTGCACATACTATAAAAAGGGTCTGCATCAGCACAGGCATGTGTTCTACATTAGTCAGTGTTGGAAAGGACGGGTCAAAACTGTAGGATCAGAAAGTTGGGTAAAGCCATTTGCTCACCACCTTTGACAATGGATGCACTATAAGAAAATAGCATTTTATAGCACTTCCAATTTTGTTTGCACTAATCACAGTTTGGTACATCTCGTCTACCACAGCAGGCAAAATGCAATTAAATGGTGTCAGATGTAAAGGAAAAATAATGAAATTTTTCTTCCATAAATCATAAAACCCAAAGTCTTTGCAATCTTGTAATAGTCTTGTAATCCAAGTCCCTGCTTACATTACTTTATCTTTATGAAAGTGATAAAGAAAACATAATATGGTGTACTCGATTATAAATTATAATTTTATGAGCATCAAAAAATGCAAACTTGCAAAGCTTATGTTCATGCTTATGTGTCCACATACTTAAGTGCCAGCAGATGTTCGATGATCAATAAAACTCAATTTATATACATTATTCTGAAGCATCCTTGATCATAAATACAGGCTGGGAATGTCTAACTTCACTCTGAGTAACAATGATAATCGACTACAAAGTTACAATACAGAATGCTATTGTAGTAAGTTTTACTTCAACTCTAGAAATAAAACGTTTATCTATTTTCATCAAGACTGCTGGGACAGAAGCCAGGATTTAGAACCTAAACTGTAGATCAATGAAAACAGCAAGTGGCTAAAATTAACTTCAGCATTGTCAGGCATGGTTGACTGAAAAGGATCTTGTTTATTATGGTAAACTAAATGTCCCCAGAGGCTATAGGCTTTATAACAAGGTGTCCCTGAATTGTGGTGTTTGCATTTGTAATGATAAACAAACATACCTTTATTGGGGAGAGACCACTGATTTGCACAGAGATCATAGGAAAGCAGGTTCAGAGAGGTACTTGATTTCAGGGCTGAGTCTCCAAACTCACTATATAGAAGCAAAAACTGGGAGTGTAAGAAAGATGGGAGTGTAAGATACCACATATAAGCTCAAGTCCACCTCGACAGAGTATGACTGGAAGAACAAACTCTTCTGAAATCTGGTGTCTGTCAGACGTAACAGAAGATGAGTTAACTAAATTTTTTAAATGGAGCAAGAAGGACCACTTTTCTGCACTTCACATGTTAAGTAAGAAAAGCTGAAACACTCAAACAAAAGAAGCAAACTAGGAAAAGTGATATATGGTCTTGCTTTTTCCTGTTCTTCCACTGCATTTTGTCCACAGACATAACAAACCCGGCAGAATTAGACAACAGTAAAATGAGACCAGTCCATTTCCCCTCAGCGGTAGAGTTGCCTCACTGCTGCAACTACAATTTCTGCCTTTCCTGATCTCTGCACTTTACTCCCTGCCCTGGATGTGAGAGGGGCGTTTGAGCAGTCAGGGGTTTTAACTTTGCTTACACGGTTGCCAGACTCCTGTTCCTTCAGCATGCAAAGCCAGCTGTGAGGTTGCTGCTGCCCATCCCCTTCCAGCACGGACGTTATACAACCCCCGTCATACAACCCCGTTCCACTGCGTCAGTGAAGAATTTGCATTCAGGAGAAACAGGTTAAGCCGGCCGCTTTCCAACTGCAAGTTTCTATAAGAACAATCGTGTATAGTTACAACCCCCAGGTCATTTTTCAAAGTTACTTCTTTGTGTAAACTCCAAATTGTTTTTTCAAATATAATCTCAAACTATTTTCTCTTTTGCTGAAACACTTCCCTTTCATTGGTAGCTGTAGTTTAAATTAAAAAAAATCCAGCCTGCAGAATTAGTCTATAAATCTTTGCAACTGCCTTATGTGGTAGAGAAACTAGCCTGATAATTATTTTGCTTTGCTACTTAAAGCTGTTTTTCTAGATACAACAGGGCTTATGTTATTCTTGGTTAAGACTAAGACTACGAGAGCATAGCCATGAAATTTTCAGCTGTAAATATTCTTAGTATAAGTCTCTTTTGAAACATGATGGATTGTGGGGCTCAGAGATGCTTTTGTTCTCACTGTAGATGTTTATTTTCATCATATCGTCTTCTGAAAGGGTGTATGTTGTAATTTTTGGTTAAATCATTCATGTACAGGCAATGTCCGTATCCAGTTCTACATAATATCTGTCAACAAATTCATTACTGATGGTGAAAAGAATTTTCTGCCAACATATTTTTTTCTGGCTTATCCAGCTACAACCCCTCTTTCATTCCAAAAGCAGTCCTGATTCAGAATTCATGAGCTCAGTGGGCACCTTGCTGCTAACTACTCTGGGCTTTGAATTGGGTTCTTACTACTTCTGTGCACTGAGACAGTGTTGCTACTTTTTTTAAATCATTTAATGACGTACTGTTCGTATATTTATACCTAACTCACCTGTAATATATTTCCCTTCTCAGGAGGCTGTAGTTTAAATTTCCAATATATTTCTCCTGCCAAACTGTCTCCTGAGACACTATACATGCTAGCACATTGGTAAGGGTTTTCACACTGAAACGAAAAAGACATCCTTTCCCAAAAGCACTGCCATATATTCTTGCTGGAGCAGTCTGAAGTGCGTACACACGGATGTCATGCTGCCCTCAAGACTCGCGACCTTGTTTCACAGAAACGCATAATAGAAAGTTAGCATTTGGAGTGAAGAGTGAAACCCCAAGTTTCTATGCAGAGAAGGTCTTGCTGCTGGTTCAGCAGGCAGCCCTCCTCCTGTTGCATGAATACTGAACCAGCACCCCAAAATGTGATGAGGCGTGTTTCAAGACATGCCATCTGCAACTTGTTGCTGTTAAATGTCTCCTTATGCCATACTGCCATTTGCTGAACTGCTCCAACCACTGCGTGTGTATGTTTGTGTGTGCTATTTGTATCCATTTAATATGCATGCACAAATAATAAAAATTACAGAGCACCTTTTCATAAGACAGTTGTTAAGGCAAAGGTACAGCTTTGAGACCAGTTGTTATTATTTAACAATTCTTGCTAAAACAAACTTTGTTTTACACTTGACAGGACTTGGTCATGGTTAACCTGAAGAATTATATATCTCATCTTTTCACGTGTGTAGCTTTCACTCGTTAAACTGAGCAAAAGTTTTGTACATAAATCATGGTGCCAACACAGCTGACAAAGACAGGACATAGAGCCCAGTAAAGAAATGTGATTTTCATCTTAGTAATAATTTCTAGGTGCTCTGAGATACATCTGGAAGGTGTAGTTAGGATGTAAAGATTTTGCCTGTATTTCTGAGAGGTGCGCTTCTCTGAAAGTTTTGCCAAATCCGCGCATTTTGCGATTGATCTGTATGGACTAGTGCACTTGAAACAGACTTTTTCATTAGGCAGCATCCTCAGAACCTATATGCCGTTCATATAGGTTTGTGTCCAGGGGACAGAGT
This sequence comes from Haliaeetus albicilla, assembly GCF_947461875.1. Classification (NCBI taxonomy): domain Eukaryota; kingdom Metazoa; phylum Chordata; class Aves; order Accipitriformes; family Accipitridae; genus Haliaeetus; species Haliaeetus albicilla. The sequence goes on from NC_091484.1 coordinate 43,818,551, forward strand.
TTGGGCTCCTCTCCCTGCCCCTCAGCTCCAGGTGTATGTGGCCATGAGTCACAGCTGGCACCATGTGCCTCCTTGGGCTCTGTGGGACCTTCTTGTGTAAATAATTGCAGATAGTTGATAAACGGGTACTTTGTATTGTGCCAGTGGCAGGGTTTTGTTAGCATTTCCTTTGATCGTTTGGTAAGGAAACTGCTGTTATTTACCTAGGAGGTACTCACCGTAATATGTTCATTTACTAAGTCGGAACCTAAATCTTCAGGCTGCAATGCCTCTAAACTGTGGACATGCTAAATGCTCACTGTGTCTGGAAGAAGAAGTCACACTGTGGAGAGATGTGCCATCTGCAAATAATTTTCTAAAAAACTCCAAAGAGTAAGGGACTCTCATTTGAAAATGCTTTTATTTGAGAAATCAATGTGTCCTTCTTTTGATCCTGAATTGCCTTGGGCAGAAACATCTGAGCTTCCTTTTTGGAAAAATATTTCTCCTCCTTCTTTTACACAGCTGTCTAATGTTTTGATGGTGAAATTCATTCTCTGCTCTGGCAAAACTTCTAGTGATAAGGGGAAGAAAGAGTGTAAACCTCAAAGGCAAAAAAGACAGAGGTCTTCCTTTCCAGGCCCTTTACAGTGCAGAGTCCATAAATCGTCCCAATTTCTCCAGATAAAGGTGGTTTGAGGCCTCAAAACGGTGGTGCTGGCACTCACGCAGGCATTGAACACAATCCCATGAGCTGTGTATGGAGTGAGGTAGAGATGACCCGACCTCACCGTCAGTGCCCCTCGTTGCTGAGATGCCTCATCCCCACGTCCTGCAGGTTAGGCTTTGGAGACTGGTATGGAGATTGCCCAGTTAGCAGAAGATTTGCTGTTTCCTTGGTCCTTAACCGGACCTCTTAATTGCAGAGACAGTATTCTGGTATCACCAGAAGTCCCCAGTATGTATTCAGCTTTGAACAAAGTTAGCTTTTTTGGTTTCTGTGCCAGCACAAGCCACACATGCAGACCCACTGTCCTCTGAGCCCTTATACAAACCAACAGAAAAGTGGCTTGGGACTTTAGCATCTTTCCATAGCATCTTCATCCTGAGCAATTGGCTCCTGTGCACGGAAATGCCCTGATGGACTCCAGGCAGCTCCACATGATGGGGGATCTACACCCTGCTTCTTTAAATTGTCCAAATTCCTCCAAAATTATACAAGTTTCCTATGAAAACATGCAAGCAGGTGACCTCACTGCTCTTATTTATCTATATCATCTTGTCATGGTGTTGTAATGTCACAGGGCTGGCTCTGCAACTCACTGGGCTCTTCCCTGGACCAGTTCAGCTCAAGAAACTTCCAGACAGCTATGCAGAGTTTTCTGATGCCTTCGGTTTTCTCCTGGGCTCCTGAGGTGAGCAGGCCTATGGAGGGGTCTGCTGGATGCCAGACCTGGCACAAGGTAAGCTGACATGGAAACTGGAGTCAGTGGCAGAACTGAGAACAGGGAACAGGATCTTCTTCCCCTTTTGGCATCAGCAGCAATCAGATTTGATCAACCCACGTTGTGTGTCTTCACACTAAGATAATCATGTGGGGCCTTCTGTAGTCAGTGAAGGAATATAAATACCTCTGGACAGTGACTGGGATCCTAGATGACAGATTTAGATGAGAAACTGAGGTTTTCAGTGACTGCAGTTACATGAGAAGTAGCCTAATGATGGTTTGCTTCTAAATAAAACCATTATAAACAATGGCCTCAGTAGTCTTTCTGGTCCTGATACATACTGCCTGAATCATTTGGGAAACAGCTTAGAAATCTCGTAAAAGGAAAGGGAGAGACAGCTCTGTATCAAATTTTACTGACACCTCACATTTGCATACAAACTCCTAGACATCTTCCCCTCACACCTCTCCGTTTGAAAACTGTGTGGTTTCTGGGGACCACCCCCACTGTCTTGTCGTAGGAAACACAAGTTGTCTATGCCAGCAGGTCCTATGCTCTTACTTATCTTACAGAGGTACTCTTTTCAGAAGCAAGCTTCAAGGCAGTAGAAAAGTCTTCAAAATTCAGAGGAGAGGGTTTTTACTTTTGGACTTCCCTCATTCTCCAAAAGACGGAAGGATACAGACCTATTGTGCTCACAAGACAAATAAAATTTTAAAAGACTTATCTAGCCGAACGTTTTCATTTGTTTCAGGTTAATGTCATTGCCAATAGCAGTTTATCCTCAGAGCCAAACAACCAGTACATGATTCTCTCAGTCTCCGGGATCTTTATTTCCAGTATTGCAATATTGAAATTGCAAGATTCACAGGTAGAACAGCAAATTGCAACTTGCCAGTATGAAGTGTTATTCTCTTGCCTTCAGACAGCATTCAGAATTTTTTATAAATTGCCTTAGAAAGATAAAAATCTCTAAAATCATACCTGTAAGTAGCAGATTCTGCATTTGTCCCCTTGATAAGGCCTGAAAATAAAAATAAGGCAATACTGATTGTGGTAGAAAACAGAGACTCTACCCATGCTGCTCAAAGACTCCAAACCAGTGAGGATTTATTTAGAAAACAGATTTCAAGTTGTTCTGGACTCATACACCCTCCTATAGCTTCACCTCGGGACATCAGATGGCTTCATTTCCTGGCATGGAGATTAGCTGGCTCACTCTCTCAGTAGGAACATTTGATCTGAAGTCCCAAACATCCTGATTCAGAGCAGAAAATACTCCACAGAACACATGTATTCTCCAAAATGGGGAGATTAGCAATATGGTCCCCACTGTGTCAACTGCCATCGTGCTGATCCCAGCATCCTGATATGCTGGAGTGGCTTCTGGAGCAAAAGAAGTCAGGAACATGGATGAGCTTGCTAAGGGTTCATTCCAGCACCCTTGAGCAGCGAGATTTTGAGAGATGCTTTACCATGGGCTTCTGAGACCTGTCTGAAGGATACCTACTATGCATCCAAATCTTGTTTAAGGGTTCAGATGGGGCTTCCTTATGAGCACCTGGCAACACAATTTAAAGTGAAAATTTAAACTTTTAAATTTTTACTTCAAAATATGTAATAAGCAAAAAATGCATCTATTTACCACTTCCTTGCTAGCCACTTTTCAGAAAGGTGAGGAATTTACAAGGCTTATTTACAATGCTGCCATGGACCCACTTCCAAAAAGACAAATTTCCAGTAAGACCTCATCCAAAACACCATTCCAATTTCCAGTTTCTGTTTAGATCACATTTTTCAGAGTTTGCTTCTTGGAAGTTTGGGAATTTGCCTGCAGTTACAGATGATATTTCATTTTTCTGCAGTAGAAAAAAAATTGGGTGGGGTTAAGGACATGCTTGGCAGCAGGAACTTCTTTCCAAAACATAGCATGTGGTAAGGAGAAGTGCCTGGCCCTGAACATGCCTTGGGACACAGTCCCCTTGGGGTGATGTTGCATCACTTTATTTGACTCTGGTACTTGTGAGCAGCATCTTTATTTTGTCTCGCTTTGCAACACTGGACCGCCTTAATGGCAGAAGGCAGCAATGGTTTATTCAGCAAGAATTCAGGCAAGAATTTTGGTTATGAGACTGGAAACAAAGGCTGTAGGTAGGTCAGGTGTGAAACGTGATTCCAGTCAAAGTCTAATAACTGGATATTTTGGCAGCTGCTTATTCCAGTTTACCTGGGAGACTCAAGGTATCTTTGCTGACAGGACTGTGGCTGATGCCTCCCAGCAGCACCCTGATTTTCGAGGGCTGCCCTCAGGTCTGAGGAAGGCTGGCCTGGGAACCAGTCACTCCTGCTGCTGCTGGGTTGTGTCTTGGCTTGGGCCCTCTTCTTCTGGGAAGCAATTTCCCTGCTGCTGTACCAGCTCTGAGGGCTGATGACCTGGCTTGCACCGACTAACTCCCGCACAAGCACAAGCAGCTGATTTTTCTGTCTCTCTCCCTCATTTACTTTGCATCATGCTTCCTGATCCTTATTTACTACCAACGCAGTCTCAAAATCTTTCACTTGCCACCTGGGCTGGTTCACAAGCCCTGCTCTGGACTACTCAGCCAACTACCCACGGCAGCCTTCTTTCAGACTCAATACCTGAAGAGCAAGCTCTCTGGTGGTCAGCTCATACTTCATCAGCCTGTGGGATGATTCAGTTTTCATCTAAACTGTTTACTTTATACACTTAAAAATGCATTGCAGCTTCTAACACCTGACACTATAGAGGATATCAGTTATACACATACTCTGTGAAGTTCACAAAATCATACTGTAAGCTGGCATATTACCAGCTCTCTATGAAGCCTGTAGGCACCACATGAGCAAAGCAGCTGATAAAGCTGGTGGCAAGATACTTTGTCCAACTTCCTGATGGCCTTAGAAGTTCTGCCATCCAGCTTTCCCAAACCACAAACCAGCAACACAAAACGCTGCACCTTGGATGCTGTCCGGTTGTCTTCACCACGCAGCACAAAGCCTTTTGGGCCCTCCTCTAGGTGGAGACCATGGGTGAGGACACACACCATGCCTGCTCAGAAGCTCTGAGAATGCTCCTAGTAGCTTTTCCTTACAATAAGGCTTTGTCCCTCCCTCCTCCAGCCATTTGTTTCCACCCCACAAATATGCTGGCACATCCTGGCATGACTATTCGTGCAGCTACATGGTGACCTGGATCGGGGAACCGATCTGAGTTAAAAATAACTCAGCAAAAGAAAAGCTTATTTTTAACCCAGCTGAGTTCCCCAGTCCAGTTTCAGGAGCAGTTGTAGTGCCACGGGGAGGGTGTAGCACAGCAAGTGGCAGTGGCGAAGTGAGAGGTAGGAGCTGCCCGGGCTGCCACTGCTTCTGGGCAACATCCATGTCATCCCTCACTGATACCACAGCAGGAGGGACCCGTAGCTCCTGTAGAAAGCGCATCAGGTAGGCTGGTGCTTGTGAGCTGACAAAGGCAAGGACGTAGGATGACGTTCAGCCAGCCAGGGCAGGGAAGCCAAGCCTGGCAGGTGTACCTAGCATTTGCATCACCCATTGCTCCCTTGCACTCGGCTCCCATGGCAGTGGTGGTGACTGTGTTAGATAGCGTAATGGTCTGAAGATGGCCCAGTATCTGTGTATACAGACACATAAAGTCTGTTGTGCCATAAGTGCTCCTTTTCTTCCATTGCAGATTGTGAAACATGAAACAAATTAACAGCTGATATGACCCTACACTCTCACATTTCTGAGTAGCTCGTAGGTACTGACAGACAATCGCTAGACCTGCAAGACCTAAAAGAGAAGAATGGTCCAGATTCTTCCTCCACAGTGATGGAAATCAGGATTAGCTTTGGACACTGACTTACCTCTGTTTGAAATTGATGTGGGAAGTGAGACTGACCCATCATCTGGAGTGCTGGCAGAGAGGATCCTCACTTCCAATTATGCTGATGCATTTGTGTGAGTTGCTTTTCAAGAGTTCAGAGATAGCTGGCTGCAAACATCCTTCCCCTTTAGCTTTTGAACACACTATTAATGAAGTGATTTTCATCTGATGTATCTAACAGGCAGGTATTTCCTTCCTGCCCTTCCCCTTGCTTTTTTGGAATGACTACACAGCTTCTTTTTGGCATATGTACTTTATATACTGTGTTCAAAGAACTATATAAGAGCAACAGCATGACAGGCAACCCATAAAACATAAAAGGGCTGCTCATATCACCCTGCGTGTCAAACTAATGTTACCCTCCAGCCATATGCAACCATTATATGTAGCAATCATTAAAAACTGCTATAAAATGCTCTGTAAAGAACAGCCCTGCCTTAGCAAGGAATGACTTAGATAATCTAAAGGTCCTTCTCTCCACTGCCTGCAATGGTATTACTGGTATATTTATCCTCAGAAAATGAGTCACTGCCTTCTTAAAGTGGCAGGCAAAGCTCTCTAGCTTTTTCTGTCATACCAAAACTAAATGGGTTTCAATGGTGTTTCTTCAAAATTGTTAGAAAAAAGAAAGCATCTACAGGTGTTAGAAAGTGAGCTTGTTTCAGAAGATACAGCCCTAAATGGAGCCTTGGAAATTAATAATGAAAAAAAGCTACTTTGTATGGCAAGGGGAAATGTATGTGATCACTTAAGTAGTAGGTAAAATTTATTATGGCAGCTATTAAAAAACCAGATGTTGGAACACATGGTTTTCATATGGGTATAAAATATTTGAATTTTGTTGCAATGTATTGATAATATATATTGCCTCTATAACCCAGGCTTTTCCAAATGAACACAGCATCACAGACAATGAGGCTTGTAGGGACCTGTGAAAATCATCTAGCTCTTACCTCTGTCCTAAGACAGCATCTACTGTACCTAGTTTGCATACCTGAGTCTTAAAAGGCTTCCAATGGTAGAGTTCAGTACTTAGCTACCCCTAGAGTTAGAAGAAGCTTCTTCTAATGTTTAGCTTAATTCTTTCTTCATCTTAAGCCCATTATTCCTTGTTCTGTCCTACATGGACATAGGAGACAGATCACCCCATTCCTTTTTGTAGTCTTCTGTAAAATACTTCAAGACTGTTATCTCATTCTTCAGTTTTCTTTTCTCTAGATGAAACATTCCCAATTTTAAGACCTCTAAACCAAACTCTTCCCTATTGGGCTATACCTGTCTTTAAACTTATTTCCTAAAACTGGACACAGACCTCCAGCTGAGGTTTTATTAATGCTGAGTAGAGTGGAAGATTACTTCAAATGTCCTACAGACAATAATTCTCTTTATCCATCCCACAGTGATATTTGCCTTTTTCATAACAGTGTGAGCTTGTTGACTTCTATTTAACTTGTGATCTGCAACAAGCCCCAGATCCTTTTCTGCAGAAGTCTTCCTTACCCAGTTACTCCTTATTCTTTCTTTGTGCAGTTAATCACTTTTGCCTAACTGTAAAATCTTCTTCTTGTTGGATTGCATCTTATTTCCAGGTAATTTCTTAAGTTTGGCAAGATCCTTTTCAGTTCTTCTCCTTCCTTCCAACCTTCCAGGTTTGTGTCTGTGACGTTAACACATGCATATTTTACCACCTTACAAATAAAAATGACTAAAAGTGCCGTAAGACAGACTCTTTGAAGACGTAATAAACACTTCCTGAGTAGTTTTCTGGCCAGTTGTGTCCCACTCTCTCATAAGTTCACTTCTTTATATTTACTTAGCTTTCCCATTCAGAAAGTGTCAAAAGTTTTACTGAAGTCATGACATATGGCAGCTACTCCTTCCCCCTATTCATATGATCTACTACCTATCAAAAAATTTAATTGCTTTGGTGCAATTTGTCCTTAACAAATCAGTGGCAGCTATTATTTATCTCACTGTTTTATTCTACCTGCTTATAAATAGTTCCAAGATTTTTCTGGGAACTGACATTCGGCTGACCCCATTACCCATTTAGCCTCCTTTTTAGATAGCCATGTCTCTCCCTCAGTGGTGCCCAGGGCAAAAATGCATGTAGCTATTTAGTGTCAGGGAATGCCTCTGTTACACAGTTATGTCCTTCTCTCATGATGCCACCTCATATAAACATTTTAATCCTCCTGTGATCAGATTACACTGCACAGTTAGTAAATAACTGGGAACAGGATATATTTTTGCACCTTTGGCACCTTTGGTTCCTCTTTGGGCCACAGCTTTGCAGGCACTAGGCTTCTGGTGTAACTCAATTGAAGCAAAACTTGCATCAGACTCTGCTAAGTACATTTGCTTTTGGAGTACTAGAAATAATAGGGATCAGTGTACCATGACCCACAGCTGAGCTTGAAGTGGGCAGTGCTTGGGCAACTTATCAATGCTTCTTTGCTGGTTTTGTGCTTCTTCCTCTGTTGAAACAAAGTTGCATAGGCATCAGCAATATCTCCACCCAGGAGGATTATTTCATTGCCACAGAACTGTGACTCTTCTTACACCTAACTGGAAGTCAAGTTTCTCTCCTGTTTTCATTCTCCCATTACAGGTTTCAGTCTCTGATATCCCTATGTTAAGAATACATATTAAATTAATAATGTCCTTTTGTCTAAGCAGCTTGCAGGAAACAACAGATTAAGAGGTAATTAATTGCTGTGATACACCATGGGTGAAGCCCTGATCCAAATAAAGCTTACAGGAGTTTCACCACTGGCATGACAAGGGTCAGAATTTCATCCCGAGCAGACCTTTTTTTCTTTTTAAATACTGATGACAAAATAAAAATATTGGATTGAATCATTATTCACCAGTTGTCCTTAGTGCAAAGACAGATGTGCACTCTACCCCTCAAAGATTATCTACAATCTTCCTTCTTCCTAGAGAGTAGTGCTTGGCAAGTGTCCAGATATCAACATCTTCCCTTTGAAAATTATTGATTATATGGCTCTAACAATTGATAAATCCTCCATTGTTTGAGCCAAACTTTGTCTTTGTTTAGGGGCCAAAAGAAATATTAGGAAAAGTTCTTGTCTTGATTAAAGAAAAATGATAATGTTTAAGTGGAGGGAAACACACAACAGTCAAAAGAGTATGTAAGGCATCTGGCTTTCATATTCTACAATTTGATATAGCAGATGAATATTTTCCGATGAAAAAATAAACACAACAAAACAAAAAAGAAATAAGCAAATGTCTTTACCTACAGCAAAGTATAAGATAAATTAACTAAGCATAATAACCTGGTGCAGCACATTTATAAGAACAAGCCATTTTCCTGCACAACAGCACTATCGCCACTCTCCCACTTTGTTTTTCATTTTCTAAGCAGAGGACAAGGTTATCTGGGTTTTTTGACCACAGTAGAGGTAGGGGGTTCTCAGGGACTCTATAAAGTTAATTTTATAGCTTCTGTTTTGCTTTGTTTTCTTTAACCTCCTCATCTCATTCAGCAAAGTAATTGTGGATGGGAGCATAATGGCAGCTGCACTGGTATGTATCAGGTCTGAGATGGGATGTTTCCAAGCGCCACGTGCATGATCCCAGCTGTGTAGTGCATTAACAGGTAACCCAGTTCACAGCACTGTCCTAGTTTTAGGAGTCTGCTCTGAAGTTTTGAGAATACAATCCCTTTTGTGATTTTGCATTCTTTTGTTAACCTCTGCAAAGAAGAAATGCAGCTTTTTGAGCAGGGACTATCTTATCTTCTGTGTACAATAGCTAAATAAGTGCACAGTGAGACTACTGACTTTAATGGCATCTTTCTTCTGGTGCTGCCATCATTCATCATGGTTGTGTTGCAGAGACATGAATAATGATGATGCGGATGATGATATAGCTACTTAGAAGTTATGCTGAAGTGGCAAACAGAAATTCAGTTTCTAAGACTTGATGTGGGCAGGATAGAATTATTTTTTCCCCACCATTTGCTCTTTCTTTGCCATCTATCTGGATAGCTTCCATTTATTTCAAGTTTTTTCTTGATGTCTTTCTTGCACTCATACTTATTTGGTCCTGTATTAAAAAAGAATACATTTAAAGTAGAGGTGATGTAAGTGCCAATGCTCAATCTCTGCTAACATGCTGCCATATGAAATGGTAGAAAACTTCAGAGACAGCACAGCAGAGATGACTCCTGGAAAAGTCTGGGCAGTCTACGTTCAGTGTCTCACTTGAGATACAGTGTCAAGCAACAAATATGAGATGTCTGAAATGTGGCAGTATTCATGACTGAAATTTGTGAGTGTCTTTTACATCAAATTTTGATTCCTCTGTTTTGATGTTATCCATAGAAAAAAAGAATTGTCTAGATATTTTGGGCAACCATGTTTGTGGTTAGACAGTCATACAATAGGTTGTAACTTACCCACGTATTAGTAGTGTTGGCCCTAAACATCTCTTCAAACCACCTATAATAAAAGTATATTTAAGGAACTTCCATAGGCAGAAAATAGCTCTATCTATGACCTAGGAACTGTGTGCTTTTAATGATGTGTTCTCCTCATCAGTGGCTCCTCGGCATACCCATCTGACATACCTTATCTAACAGCAGCTCTCAGTCACATGAGTTTCAAGGAGTCATGAGCCTCTAGCCAGGGTATGGGCAGAATTTAATTCTGGAGATTCTGTACTAATCAAAATCAGATGTAAGCCATTTAGGTAGACCAGCTGAGCTCAGGACGATTTAACAGTGCCACCACAGAGAGCCCAGGCTGTAAGCAGGCCTTCTCTCCAGCTAATGTTGGTGAGGGACCACAAGAAAGGACAAGGATGGCTGTATGTACTAGTCTCTTCACTCACGGCAGCCAGCGAAGATCCTGAATTTATCTAGTCATGACTGGGACAAGTAACGCGGAAGCAGATCTGGTGTTGAGGCAATAAGTCCTTTCCTAGGAAATGATAGAGTATAGCCTGCTTAAATAACATGAAGACAGGCAGAAACTTCAGGCAAGGGCGAGGGTCCATAGGCAGCTACTGGTGACAAGAGAGCCGTTCCACTCCTTTTCCAAGATGCTTGCGCTCAAGGTCCAGCCTGCGGACCTCACTGTTTGATTTCCTTAGCCATGCAGTAATGTTATGACTCAGACAAAAATAGGATGATGGGGTGGCAGGGTGGTTTTGGGGGAAAAAACCCTGACCACCCAAAAAGGAAGGTAGGAGCTGGAAAACGCAACAAAGCTAAGAGCTTGAGCAGTTCCTCTCATCTTGCACACTGTCTCATCTGGTAAATCTTGGCCGTCACCTCACATTCCAGGAATTCCTGCACTCCGGTAACCACCTTCCCCTTCAGCCAGGGAGAGATTTCAGATGACCTTAACTCCAATGCAGACTATTAATAGAGAAGGTAACAATCACCACAAGGAAGTGATAATGGTAGCTGGTATAATCACTGGCCTCTATCAAGGAAAGACACGTGACAGTCCTGGAGACAACCTCCCAAGCCAAAGCTCCAGGCAGCAAATTCTTAACATAAAAACTGCTACAAAGTGGTATTAAGAGGGGATTTAGGGACACTGCAGGATTAGTGCTTCTCTTTCCTGAAAACAAAGGTGGGTTTAGGGAGTCATGGACCCTGGAAATGGTGGCTTTTGCTATATCACAGTGGATGTGTGTATGGGAAGAAATCACCATGTTCTTTGTCTAGTGATAATTTTCTAATTAAGACCTATATTTTTTGGTCTGGCCAAACTGTATTGAGTAGAGGGAGAGGGAGCAAAATTGATGTGGAGAGGGAGCAAAATTGATTTGAAGCAACCTTTCTTGTTCTCTGCTTTCTTCGTTCATTAAGAGGATACTGTGAAGGCAATAGCTGCTGCCAGAGAAGGAAAGCTGGGTGAAGTGACTGCTCTGAACTGGCATAACAAGTTGTATGATCCAAGAGCTCCTGAAGAGCATAACAAAGGCTATCTCTCATGGCAGGACATAGCCTTTACACAGCATGAAAGGTGCTCAGCCTTTGCTAACTGTGTGCAGTTTGATAAATGATGCAAAGATAAAAATAACTGATATAAAAAAAAAAATCAAAGAAAGTGTTACTAGGATACCAATCATTCAGTGGAGGACAAATCAGAACCCAATGAGTCTGTGGGTAATGATAATTATAGTGCTGCGTAAACATGTGAAGCAGGCTACCAGTAATCCTTCCATTTGTCAGGATGCCTGGCTCCAAAAGAAAATTTGGTTTACATGAGATTGTTTTATTGTAGACTTTTCACTGCTATACATGTTCAAAATACAATCCTTTTCCAGGGAGGGAGGACTCCACAGCCTTTATTAACGAGTTTGCTCAAGTGGCTCCATAGCTAGGATTTTGTCCTCACTATCAGATCCGAATCTGCTTTGCTGCCAGTGAAACTCATTTCTTTTTGTCCTACCAACTCCCAATGGACCACCATCACCTTTGTGACAAGCTTATGCACTGGAAGCCTGCTGTCGTGCCCCTTGTCATTCCCCTCTAAAAGCAGGCAGGTCAGTCTCTACCACCTTTCTTCATATGTTTTTATCACTTTTGTTGATTCCTTCCGGATTCTCTCTAATTTGCCTATCTTTTTAAGTATGCCTGGAGCTGGAAACAGGACTTCTGCTGAAACTCCCTAACCCCCACTTCTTACACGTGGTCTAGCTCTGGATACATTTCCAAAGTAAGACTTGCATTTTTTGTAACAGCACCATGTTATTAATTCATTGAATTTTAAATCTATTGTAACTTCAAGTTTCTTTCTTTTCTTCAGTACTTCTGAAAATATTGCATATATTTCCTATAGTGTAAATGTTAATTTGATTTCCCCTTCCCAAGTGTAATGCTTTAGATATGTTTTTACTGAACTCCATCTCATTTGTTTCATTTGGAGTGAAGACTATTTTGAATTCAGATCCTGGTTTCTGAAGCACCTGGAAGCTCTCCCCTCCGTATTCCTTACTGTCACCTGCAAATTTTGTAGGTGTATTCTCTGTTCCACCAGCCATATCATCCATGTCAAGCAGAAACCAGATATACAAGACCTTCCAGTGAGATCCCATTTAAAATAATGACTGTGTGTGTCACATAATGGAGTGTCTGCAATTTTTTGTGTGCAAGCTTTTAGATAGCAATTTTTCTTCCGCTTAACCAGATAACATTTTCAGTTAGTCTCCAGCTTGTTCATAAGAATGTCACAAAGGGTCATGCCAGAACCCTTGCTAAAATAAAGATATGGCCTATTGAATGCTATGAATGTAAGTTATCTGGGGAAAGAAGGAAATCAATCTGACATGGTGTGATTTGGTTTTACTTTTTAACACCTTCTTATCCTCCAAGTGCTTGTAAGTATATTGTACACTTAGTTGTTGGAGTCTCTTTCTGGGTGTCAAAGGTGGGCTGACTGTCCTATAATTCATTTTCCCCTTTTAACAGACAGGTATTATATTTATTCATTATATTATAATTATTCCCCTCTTGTCCCTCAGGTCCACCCTGTACATACTCCCAGGCAACTGCTAATGGCTCAGACATTGCTGTGACTAGTTTCTTCGGTACTTCGGGGTGAATGTGGTCAGGCCTTGAATAGCACTAATTTAGATAAGCATTTCTAACTGTTGCCTCTCTGCTCTGGCCTGCCCCCTTATTCTTTTGTTTAAACTAATTTTATTAGGTATTGGTCATAACTAACTTCTTCAGTGAAGACTGAAACAACAAACGGATTTAATATTTTGGCCTCTTTTGTGCTGTCTGTTATTCGCTCTTTCTGTTATATAGCTGTACTTCTTTTGTCATCTTATGTTCTGGTAACATTTTCTGGTTGCCTTTTATGCTTCCTGCTATTTGTAACTCCTTGTGTGCCCAAACATTTTGCTTTATCCTTCCATATTATGTAGTCAGTCATAGAGCGGTGTCCTGGTTTTCCAGGATTTCTATGAGGCTTTGATTTCCAGGTGCCTAAAGAATGCCTTAGAGTACCACATCAATCTACAATTGTACTTTCTCTTTCCTTTGTACCTGAACAGCTTATTGTAGAATCTTTAATATGTATTTTTGCAGTATCTGCCAGTGGTCCCCTACTCTTTTATCCTTTCAATTACCTTCTCAAGAGGCCTCCACCCCAGCTTACAAATTTGTAGAAACCTGTTCTTTTGTAGTTCATCCTTAATAGTGAGGCTTTTCTTAAAATAGTGGTCTGTCATTTCATACTTGCTTTTACCCAGACTACCTTCCACCTTCTCAAGAAACCCCTCATTATCAGCTGAATCAAATCCAGTTTAGCTGTGTCCCTAAATATCCTACTGTGTCCTCCTCACCCTCCCACCTTCTGAGAAAAAAACTGCCCTCAGTATATTCCAAGACCCTGACAACTGCCTGTGACCTCCTCTATTGCTCTTCCATAGATATTATGCTATTTGATGTGCCTTGTAGGGGTGAAGCCAACTCTTGAATATTTCTGTGAGTTACTCAAGCAAAAAGAGCCTCATGTATTTCTTCTTTCTCATTATTTAGTTTTCTCCAAAAGAGCTCAAACAAGACATTCATCTTGTTCTTTTCTTTCCTCATTTCCACCCAAAGGCAGTCAAGAAACCAGCTTCTTAGCTCTCCCTGAAGTGGAAAGCAAGTATACATGTCTAAATGCCTTGTCCTGTGTATTCTGGAAAAAGCTGTATCTGTGTCCCTATTCCAGGTCCCTGATTTGTTCCATCAGGACTTCATGGCACCTATTATGTCATGGTTTTGTACATATGAAGACATTGAGTTTTCCTGTTTATTCAACGTATTACTGATATTTGCACGTAGCTATTTTGGATATGCAGCTGTTTGCCCTATTACTCTCTCTGGTCTTTCTTGTGCTTCTTGCTAACCATTTCCCTATGGAGATTGTTAACAAAGTACTAATTACTGCCAAGCAAAGGGTATAGTGGTGGCTTTGTGATGTAGATACTGGTCAGCCAGGAACTTGACTGAGACTCCAAATTACTGTAATTCCCATCTATCTCTGGACAGACTCCAGATAGTAACAGCTTTCAGTCTCTGCCAACCTGGTTTGGAGCAGTTTGCCTGTGTGTGATTTTGCATGTCTGTCAGCCAAATCAGAGAGCCAGTGCAAAAATCTAGTACTTAGAGGGTGTTTGATACCTGTGGGAGTTGTCTGGGTCAGGAAACCAATGACTAATTTATAACAGATCAGGGAAAAAAAAAGGATAGAAATAATATGGCTAGCATTTTAGTTACAAATACAATTGTAATTAAATGCAAATTACTAATGTAAATCAGAAAGATTTTTTTTTTGCCTAAGTGTTCCCTGACAGTCTTAATAAAGATTAAAGCTGAGCTGGAGTTGCTTATACAAAATGTGAGAAGGAGCTGCAGCCTCTCCTGACATGTGATATGGTTCTCAATGAAGTGTCACGTTGTTGGTTTTACAGAGCAGGCAATGTGCAGCCTAGGTGGGAAATCACAGCTGGAGAAGCTGCCACCGAGATGTCTTTCGCTTCCCTCAATCAGAGACTAACACCAAAAGCACTGAAAAAATTATGATCCATTACAGAGCATTAACAACAGATCCCTTAGAGCCCTGCCCCATACACATTTATATATACACGTAGCTTTCCTTTGTATACCCTAGACATACTCTTCTTTATTATTTAGTTCAGCATAATTAATAATTAATACACTATAATTAATAACATAATAATATAATTCATACACTATATGGAGGAAGATGATAAAGATCATCAGAAACACTGTCAGTTGTTACAAATGACAAATATGCGACAAAACTGAAAATCCTATTTGTGGTTTGTGTGAGTTAATTTGTGACTGGATTTTGTTTGTGTACCAACTTCTTTATTCCTGATTATTGGGAATGTTTGTGCATTTTCAGATAAAGACAGACTTATGCTCATCTATTGCTTTAAAGATATTGCAAGGAGTTGAGTAGGAAGCCCATCCTGGACCAGACAGCTAGAATGTTCTGAACTACATGTTCAGAAGACAAATGAGTGAGAATTCCTATTTGTTTTCATTTCACACAGCAGGTCACTCATAATCATGCACAAAATACCATTATGAACTATGACCAGTAATAATCCAAATTTACCAAGTGTAAGAGAAAAGCCAGTATAAGCACTCCCTGTTCAACAAATCCCTCCCCCTAAATTCACCTTCTCAAAAATCTCAAGTCTATAAAAAACCCTTGCAAAAATCTTGGAATGTAGTGCACCAAAGCAAAGCAATAGTCATGAGCCCTTTACTAAGAATGACCTGTCCTAAGCCTTTAGCTAGGCATATCCAGAAACCATTAGCTTCTGAATCCCTGCTTATCTCAGCTGTTGGGTACAAGCACAGGCACTAGTTTTTGAGATACTTGTGGTAAGGCCAAAATCATAAAATACCTCACATCCAAGCCTTGAACTACACCTGAATAGAAGTGGGAAATTAGCACTGTTTACAGAGCCATGTCTTCCTTGTACACACAAGTACTGAGTGCTAAAAATTGATAATTTCAGTTTTAGATGGACAGAGGAACTTCTTAAATGCCTGAGAAGCTCTCCGAACCAGCTGATCTACCCCAGAGACTGGGCAACTCAGAGCAGGGTGCAGGGTACATGCCTTTAGTGTAATGCGCAGAATGAGCCTTTTTTTTTCCCCTCCAGCATTTTAGTCAAGCTAATATCTAATTAGAACTGAAAACCTTGTGTGCTTTTTGCTGCTGCTATGACAGTTCCTAAAAGCATTTCATGGACATCAATTGTGTGTGGTGGTTTTGCACTAAGCTCCCCAGCTACTGAAGGAGAAAATAGGGACAACATGAACTCTGTTTTATTATTGCACAGTACAGATAATGATACACTAACCATATCAAAAGGAGCTTTGTAATTATTGGCTCAGGAGCTCTTGTGGTTATTTTACATTTAACCCACATACCAATTTGGTGTCTGCTGGCACATGGTGGCCATATGGAGGGCAGAAAGCATTACTGCCTACCACAAGAGAACATAATCTGGAGAGCGGAGGCATTTTCATGTGTTGAACAAAGTTCCACCCACATCATAAACTGGTCATTCTGCCACATCATAAGCTGCAGAAAAAAATCACATAAATCTTCACAGAGACTCTACAAGACTTCAATCACAGACTCTGTCTTTTGTGCAGCCCATGAATGCACTGCTGATGCTTTAGAATAACAAGTAATCATCATATATCTGCTAGCAATACATTTTGTCATGTAATACTACTATTTATTGTTGGAGCAGTGTTGAAAGGCACACAAACTATTTTCCTGTTATGAAAAATGTTAATGAGACATATTATTGCCTGATGAAGATGGGCAAAGAAAACCACGGAAATTTATGCAAGATGAGAATCCATAGGGGTTATTTGTAGTTGCATCTTTTCACCTGTCAACTTTTGGGGACCAAAGTTTAAAAATGTGTGAAGAAGTTATGCATATATATATATATGTATGCAACTTTGTGTTGATTATTCTATATTAGCATACACAAAAATATTTCTGTGGACAAAACACGCTTGTCTGTCCACCCACATAAGTGTGTTTGTATTTTCTCTATGTATGCTCCTCTGCCTGTGTGTTTGTCGGTAAGGGGTGCTGTAGAACTTGTACCCAGGTCCTACATGCTTACTAACATCTTGGGGAAGTTTTATGATTGTTTTTCTAAGTGGAGACTGAAAAGGAGACAAAAGAATTGATCTGAAACAAAATTCTCAGCTGTCTCATTGGTTTTGTACTACCTTATAGCATAAACGGCAAGGGAACTTAAACACATGGAAGGGGGGATTTTGTTTGCATTGCCTAAACAAATATTTTTTTTAATAGTACAAAAATAGGTGGAACAGGAAGATAGGCAGGACCAATGTAGAAGAAAAGCATGTTTGTGCCCAATTCACCGGAAAGACTGTTAAAGAACATTTTATCATAATGAAAATATTACCCTTGGAATGCCAGCAAGATCAATGTCAATTTAAGTTGCCTGTCCTTTTTACGACCAGTCACAAAAGTTAGACTTGTCCTAGAGTTATTGTGACTAGCTGATTTTTTTATTTCGGAAAATGTTCTCTTTCATTCACGAATCAATAGCTCTTTGCTAGTCCTGGCTTTGCTCCTTGCTCTTCTCTGACAGCCCTTGCTAAGGGCTGTTGCTAAGGGCCAGAGGAAGTGTCCCGTTGCATTCAGCTGAGAAATCGGGGAGGAAAAGCACACCGCATTTCTGTGAGGTGCAAATGAAGCACATTTCCCACTGCTGTTCTGCAACATAGGAAAAATTATTCTAGCTGGAACAAGCTGCTCATGATTAGGACCCCCATGTGTTTCAGAATTTTGACAGGCTATTCCTAAACTCATAAAATTAGCAGAGTGCCATGGTGGGATCTAGAGAGCAACATTTTTCCTACAGTACAGGACTCCAGGCAATCAATTTCAAAAGGAAACTTTTATAAAGTTTTCCTCCTTCTCTTAATGAAGTTGACAGAAATCTTCCTTTCTGTCCTTTCTCATTTTGATGAGAAAAAAAAAAAAAATCCTTTAGTCAGACAGCTTGTAACTCCTTTATTTGAAAACAGCTGAGTTGGGCATATATAAATTTGCCAGAAGTTTTATAGCCAACAAACTAATAAATCTAGTGAAATTCTCTATTTAATGATAGGGAATTTAGCTGGAGGAAACAGAAAACTTCAGACCCGTGGAATATACCTCATTTAATTTCTAATGTATTTCATTTTAAATATACCGTTCCGTTATTCAGATTATTTATTTAAATACATTTCATGGTGTGTTGTACAGCTAGCTTTGACAAAATCATATATTTCTCAAAAAAAGACATACTCTAATTGTGGCTTACTGTGCCTAGGAAGTCCTGTGCAGCAATTCCATCACTCTTCCAAGTGACTCTATTAATAACTAATCACTGCATCAATCAGTGTTTTTACTAAAGAGTTACTTATCCTCCAGCACAGGAGAAATACAGCTCTTTGGGAAGTTTTATGCAGGGGAACCTGTGCTGTCCAGGTTTCTCATGCACGTGAGCTTGGGATCTAACAGCCTGCTCTATCGAGGTCACACGCGCATTGATAAGGAACCACAGCCAGGGTTATATGATCAACATAAACTCAAATACATACTCCAGTTGCATCAGGCAAGCCCATTTGGTTGCACATGCGCTACCCCATCCAAAGGCTGAACGTTTTGTGTGTATGCCTACTGCCTGTAGGTTACAGGGCTAATGAGCCTGTCTCATCTCTTCTCAACAATCTGTGCTGGAGTTGGAATATATTTCCTGTGGTTCATCAGAAGAACTGGCAAGCAAACAAGGCTGATAGATTTAGTTCAGACTTGTGAGGATTTCCTGGTAAGACTGTTTTTTCCCTGTTCAACCAATTATGAAAATAATGGTAGATATGAATACCCATTTCCCTTTGTTTGCAGTTGCAAAAGTTTGGCATTCACTGAAGTTTCCTGGTGGTGTAGAAAGCCAGAGGAGTAATGGGTTGCCGTAATGGTCTGGCCTGAAGATTCTTCCTGTGGATCTAGCAGATGGTGATTTGAATTATGTGTCCTGCAAGATGAAAGCCATAAATCAGACCCGGGCAGAGGTGAAAGTCTAAGTGATTGTTAATGTTCTGAACCTAAGGTGCCAAACTTCATTTCATCTCTTCAAGATTTGGACAGGACAAAGATACTTTCTCTTCTTTAGAATAAGGAAATAGTGGAAGCGGAAACTTTTGAACTGTATTCTTTAGAAATTCCCAGGAGGTGTGATGAGTGCACTTCCTCTTTCAAGACTGTTAGGGAAAAGCCACAGTGTTCTGGAGCAGGTACAGATGGCCTCTGAAGGCTGGTTGTATGATGCTTATTTCAGTGGGATTCCGAGTCATCATACCCAGCCTGTTACCTCTGAGACAGAAGCTGATGTTTTAAATACGAACATGGAGCTAGGTACCTTCTGGAGTAGCCAGGCTGCATCCTGGATGAATACTGAAGCTGCCGGGTGTTTGGCACAGTGGCAGTCTCCGAGGGAGCTAGAACTGGAACGACCCAGAAAAGCCCACAGCTCTGGGACTCAGCGGGAAGTGTAGCATCTCTCCCACCCCCGAGCTAACTAAAGCCTTTCCATTAGAGCAGGTCTTTCCTAATCACATGCCCCTGTGTCATAGGATTGTTTGATAATTTGTGACGTACGTGTTTGTGGAGACCGAGGAAAGGGCTTTTCTGCTAGAGATTCAGTTCCTTTTCCTTGAATAACCATATCTTCTCTGAATTCGTGCTTTGAAGTAGATAGTAGAAATGAAATAAATGTGGTAGAGATGTTCTGATTTTTATCAAGTAAGTGTTCACTGGATATTTCTAAGTCAAATATTATTTTTTTAAATATTTGTAAATGGTAGTTAACTACCTAGGATTTTATTGCTTTGGATACTTAGCAAGTAAGTTTCAATTAATATTTGTGCTTGTGCCTTCAGCAGTGAGCTGCATATAAGACCCTAAAAATTAAGAAAAAAAAAAAAAAAAGAAAAAAGAAGTGATTTGCCAGGCAAACAGTTTGGAGGAGGATAAGAAAAACTGTCACACATGTTTTTTCCACCACCCTCTATCTTCTTTGGTTATTCAGTATGTAAGAAGAGTTTTCTTTTCCTAAATGCTTACCAAACTTCCCTACAAGACTAATATCTGCAAACGACACCACTTTTGCCTCTTTATTAAAAAGGCCCAGAGAAAATGCGTGTGCAGGGAGGAGGGGGTGACTTTCTTTAATATTCTTTGTGCTCTGAAATCACCAGTTGCATTACTGACATTTATTCATTACGTTTTGCCACAAGAATTCTTTCCCTCAGCCTTGAAGGTCACCAACTGTGATTTGCTAGGCTTCAGAAAAAGCTGCAACCAAATACTGAGGCCACAGACAGATACCCACTGGAGAAATAGCAGCGATGGTGTAAGACTTTACAGCTTTCACTACAGGACTGGTCTATGCAAGCGCTTCTCTCCGTCACTGTGAACGCAACTGGGTTAGTCTGAACTACCAAAGCAAGGCAGATAGAAGAAGCCCGTAACTTCATGAATGCCCCAGCCATTTCTGCAAGAAGCATTTGACTACAGCCTGAATGGTTCTTATTCTAGTTATTTGCCTTCTTTTCACATTGTTGCAGTCAGAAGATTGTTAAGTGCCTTTTTAGGACAGGTTTGAATTCAGTGAGACTACTTACATAAGTAGCTGTTCACCAACTTGAGCAATATGCCCCTTGGTTTCCATTTCTAGGACACATCGTTCCAGAAAGTTGGGCCTGTTACATCAATAACCTCCTGGTTGCTACGTCGCAGTCCCAGTCCTGCAGAGTCTGCCGATGAGCTTCAGCACAATCCCCATTAATTATAAACTGATTAAATCATGGCTTGTGGCGGATGGTACAGAATTTGGTTGTTTATTTATTTCTGGCTGATGTTTTTTGTATCAGAGGTTTCTACTGCCCTAAAAACGAAAGGTTAAATTCCTTCAAGTCTTTCTCCTAGATAACGCCATGCCACTTTATTTGCACTCTGTTGAGGATCGTATGTGTATCCCTTTGTAAATGCCATTCCAATAATTCTCCCTTGCATGATTTTTTTCTGAAGGACTCCAAAGTAAATCTTGGTGGGAATTTTCCCACAATATATTTGTTTGCATCCAAAAACGCTGACTTGCTGAAGCGGAACCTTTTTGTGGGAAAGTATTTGTTCCAGTAAGAAGGCTTCTGAGATTCAGAAGTGAATTTCTGGAAAAAAAAATGAAAGACAAACTTTCCTTTCTTTTCCTCAAAATAGATGGCTGCTCAGTGTTCAGGCATTCCCTGGAGGATATGGGCAAGAGAGGTTCAAATCTCATTGATTCAGCATGTTAGCCTGTTTCTGGGCCAGCTATGCAAAGCCAAACAGCTACAGACAAAGTAAAAGGGAGTTTTCACACTGGATTCTGTCTTTTACGCCCGTTTCGGCATTTTTTCAGGAAGGTCCTAATTGCATTTTAATGCACAACAAAAGCAAATTTTGAAATTCCTACTGTTTTCCAAAATACTAATGTTTTGCAGATACTCTTACATTAACCCAGCAGTGATCACCTTGCAGATCCGTTTGTATCTTCTTAAAAATGCAGATAACAGAGTCACTCCATTTGGGATCTATAACTCATAGGGAACCCTGCTGAATCTTTGTGGGCTTTTAGGAGACATCTAGGGGTTGTTTCTGCAAACTTCAAAACTGAGGTGCTATGAGCAAACTTGCCTTAGTTACTTAACTAATGGAGCTATTAATACAGTTGATGCCAGCACATTACAAATTGATAAAGTTTTATTAAAGTCAAGAAAGATTTCCACTGGACTTGAATGAAAGTTCGTTACATGATGTCCTTGCATCTTGAAGTTTTAATCTGACACTTGATCTTATTTTGTGATGTTCAGATTCTACCAAAATTATATTTATATCAATCACTTTTCTCTAAAATTACCGAAAGAGGTATCGACTTTGTCTATTTTTCAGAGAGACGGTGAAAAGTCAGGAAACCTGGATTCTTCTCTCTGACTTATGACTGACTTGCTTAGACTATCTATCATTATTTATTAACTTTAGCAAATAATTTTATGATTCTAAGATGCAAGGAAATTCAAGCACTAGAAAATATAACATTTTGGTAAAATACTGCATTAGAGTGCTCATAACCTTAATCTACTCAATGGCAATTTCACAATTAGGACATTATAATGCAGTTTTAATGCACACTTATTATAGTAATGAAGTACAGAATTACACAGATATAACACAAATCACATTTAATCAAGAGCAATCTCAGATAATAACCAACTAAGAATTAGAATGATATGCCACTGAGTTTATACGTATCATTTTTCTTTTATCAATAAGTAATGCTACAAATTGTCATAACATAAATTGTTTACATTTGTTTTAAAATGTTCTATAATATTGATTGATGTTTATGACTGAGTTTTTACTTATTGTATGATCACCATAAAAGTTCCCCTACTAATGAGATAATTAATTTTCCATCCTGTGTAACTCCAGTTTCAAATTAGTTTAAAATACTAATTCTTATAATGTACTAATTGTTTCAAAATGGAAAACCCCACCCCACCCCAAAAAATTTACTATTTCATAGAGCTGGCAGAGGAGGACCCTTGGAGAAAGAGTCTTCTGTTCATAAAAGCAAATTCTATCATAAAACTCCCCCTTCTTTTAAGTTAAGGCTAACATTCTGTGAAATATTGTTCTTCCTTACTTCACAAAAAAGTCACAGCTTGGTCCTCTGTATCATGTGCTTTTGCTTTGTCTTGTGCAGAAACCACCTTCCTGAATCTTCTTAGTTGGAAGCATGCTGCCAAAGCAGACCGACTCTTAAAGTAAATGCAACCCTAATTATTATTCTTTAATCTTCAGCTATGAGTTTTACCTTATAATTTAAATTGGAGCAATACTTTTATTGCAGTTTATCATACTTAACTGGGAAAAACATTCTAGAATTAAATAAAATTATATTATTTAAAATTTTTAGTATATTCATATCATATTATTTAGTATTTTTAATATATTTTACGTTGTATGTTATTACACTGCTATTTTTTAAACTATACCTAAAATACATTAGGACATATTGCATGTCTTGAGGTATGCTTTTAGGAGTGGTAAGTGCATAAGTTCCCAGCGACTGGTGATACTAAGTATTACCACCATTCCTTTTGCATTTGATTTCTTAATGAACTTTTAAAAAATGTTAAAATGAACAGTTTTCTATAAGGAAAAAAAAACCCTCCATGCTTGAGAGCAACAAATACTTCTTCAAAACAGTGAAACCTCTAAGCATACTAGAAGTCAGCAGTCAGTGACTGAAGAAAATCAACCAACTTTTGAGAAACCTCAGTTTAGTATTCATCTGTAGGTAGCAGTATTTTACATTTGGAAGCCTTCAACATGAGTCATGATCTAAACCTGAGTTGTAACTGAAAGACATTACCGCTTGAGTCCTGCATGCCTCCCCAGCCACGACTGCGAAATCAAAGTCTCCAACTCTTAGTGCGAATGGTGGAAGAAGAAATGCCTTTGCCTTTTTACTGAACATGAGGGCCCCCGTAGCATCTCTAAATGCACGTTATTCGGCACAAAACGTCATAACATTCACAAACATAATACTCACTCCTCTGCCCATTGTATAGATCTGTACTCACTGCTGCAGTGAGAGTTTCTGGTAGATGAGAAATAGCCTCCGACAAAACCAGAAGATAAAATTATTAAGTAAAGATAAAGCCGTATCAAGCCTCTCCAGAGCTGTGAAACAATAGCTAGCTTACGCTAATCTTGACTCTGAGCCTGAGAATGCAGTGGTTTCACATGTCATTTCAAGAGGCACTTTTGTTAAATTTTAAGGCATGATGCAACGGTTTAAAAAGCGGATAATGTATCATGGAGAACATTCTGGCTGAAATCCCAGGTCCATTAAAATCAATGGGAGTTTCTACTCTGGTTTTCTGTCATACATTCGTTATTTCTCCTTCCTCATTCTTTTCACTTATACTCGTTTTATGATACTCATTGATACATGGCACTGTATCGGAGTTCATTAAAGCACTGCATGTTTCATTACATAATCAGATCCCAAGTTTGCACCAAACAATGGAAAACGATTTTTTTATTTGCAGAAACAAAAATTACTAATTTTTCCTCACAACTGTTGTTTGATAGACATTTGATGGGTAAAGGGAAGAGGGGCTTTATTAAGCTCTAATAAATGATTGTACGCCTGAGGCAGGCTTTTTTGTGTATGTCGCCTGCAATATGTGACATTCTGTTGGATATGACTTTAAAGCAACTGTGTGCCCTGCTGCAAGTTAAACACTAGAACATAAACACCTACATTAAATCTGAAACAGACAATAAAATAAGAAAACACATTTCCATTTTCTGACTGACCTCAATCTTCGAATGAGGACCCCTGCATGTTACATTAGCAGGCTGGGCTCCATTACACTGCCGCACGCTCTGCTCAACCTACTGAAATATTGATTTTTTTTCAGAGCATACACACTGTAAAATCAATATTCCCGTACACGCAGACGAGTGGCAACGGCATAGCTGAGGCCAACTCCGTGGCCTGTGCTGAGGGAGCAGGGATAGAGGGGGAACGAGAAGATGGGAAATAACACTACACATGGACAACTGCAGCGGAACGGAACGGGGCTGAAGACTGAACTGCACGGTGAAGGTGCAGACAAGGAGGGAGGAACGCGCTTCATAAACGGAACGGAAAGGCTCAGGAGAGACTTGCCATTTCAGGTTCTGCAGACAAAGGAGCTGAAGGAGACAAAATTTAAGTATTCAGAGGTAAGAGATTCTTCTGAGGTTCTCCTTCCCCAAACACTACATTTTTAAGTCAGACGGTTTAAATAAAAAAACCCAGCCTATATAAACTAAAAAAAACCATTTCACAGCCTTTTTCAGTTTATTTCCCTTTCAGGTACCGAAACGACAGCCACAGGTTTGGATTAACGGGTATCGCCGCGACCCTGCAACGCCGAGGGCCGTGTGCGTGCGTGTGTGCGTGCGTGTGCTGGAGTTCCCCTGCCCGACGTCACGGCAGGACGGGGCCTGCACGCCTCCTCCGGTGAGGAACGCCCGCAGGCCTGGGTACAGCTGGTGCGGGCGAGTGGTTCCTGGGGCACTACCGCGTGCCTCACCTTCGCAGCTGCGGCCTACGTGACCCCAAACGTAATCCTAGATCAGTCCTCCAAACTGTTAACCGCGTTGGCAGGTTGCGCTGAGCCTAGTGAACAAGCCGATCAGCGAGATAGGTTTAATGGCTTTGATTCCGCGCAAGAGCGAAAAACAACTGCTGGAATTACTATTTTCAAATCTTTATTTAGCCCATTTTGCACTACAGCGTACTCTGAGATCCACACAGAGCGAGCAAAGTCTCGACACCTTCTCCAGAGAGCAGAGAACCCCCACCTCACACAACAGGTCCCCCTTGGCTTTTCCCACAGGGTGCGAGAACGCACTTTTCAGTCAAAGTCGTCCCATTCTTCCAGGAGTCCTTCAAATTCGACGTGGCAACCAGAAACCCGCCCGAGATCTTCTCCTGCGGACACCCGCCCCGACCCAGGGCGCTGTCTCGGGGGCACACCGGGCCCCCTGAAGGGGTTTTGGGAGCGGCGTACCCCAGCAGGCAGGGCTCGCTCCCCGCAGCTCCGGCAGCGCTCGGGGCCAGCGCCTCCACCTCCACGTTACACCCAGTTCCTCCTCCGCGGGGGCTCCGGGCGGCGTGCCGGCAGCCGCGGGCTCGCAGGTGCCGCCGAGGACGGGGCTCAGCACCTCCGGGCGAGGGCAGGACCCGGCCTCCGCGCCTCCGCCGCCGCGGCAGCGTAGCTTCGCCCTCCCCGCCCGAGGCTGCGAGCCGGCCGGGGCGGTAAAGCCGCAAGCGGCGAGGCGCACCGAGAACCGGCGCCGCGTCCACACCCCCACCGGGGCCGCGGGCCCCTCCCTCCCTCCCTCCCCTCGGCGGCGCGGCGGGCGGCGCCTGCCTGAGGCCGAGGCGAGGCGAGGCGAGCCGGGGGGCGGCGAGGAGCCGCCGGGGCGCCGCCGCCCCCTCCCCCGCGCCCGCGCCGGCCGCTCTGCCCCCTCAGCGCCCCCCTCCCCCCGCCGCCGCCAACGGCCGCCGCCAACGGCCACCGGGGCCCCGCGGCGCGGCGCGGCCACGCCCCTTGGGGAAGGGTGGGCGTGGCGGGCGGCGGGGCGGGGCCGCCTGCCAGGCGGCTTGGCGCGGAGCGGCGACAGCAGCCGTGACCTCCGACCCCGCCCGCCGCCGGCCAATAAGAGCGCGGCTCGTCCCCGAACCCAAAATTTCCACGTCGGCAAAAGTCAAGATGGAGCGGCGCGGCGCGCGGCGCGGCGGGGCGGGCGCAACCGGCCGCCGCCGCCCGACGGGACGCGGCCAGACGAGACGAGGCCGCCGCCGCCGCGGGGGGCGCCGGGGGGTGCGGGCGGCCCGGGGCGGACCTGTTGCGCTCGGTGGCGGGGGCCGAGGGGAAGGGCTCGGCGGGGCGGGGGGGGCGGCCGCTCGGGCGCCTTCCGCGAGGGGCTGCGGGGCGGCGGGGGGGATGCCGGCCGGGGCCGGGGCCGCCTCAGGGCCGCGGCGACGGGGCTGTCAGCGGGAGCCGGCAGCTGCCGCCGGTAGCTGCCGCCGGTTTGCATCGGCAGCGCTCCGGGCAGCCGCTCGGCCGTGACTTGCGCGGGGCGGCCCGTTAGCTCCGGGTGCTGGTTTGGGGGGGGGGTGGTGGTGGTGTTATTTAAAAAAACCGTTTTCGTCTCCTTCCACCCCTTCCCCGGGCCAGCCGGTCTTCCGCCGAGCCGCGGGGGGGGGGGAGGAGGAGGAGGGGGCTCCCTTCCCCACCTCTAACCGTGTGCGCCTTCCCTTCCCAGGCAGGGAAACTTGGGCGGGCGGGCGGCCCCGGTGCCGGTACCGGAGGAGGATTGGAGCCTCCGGAAGCAAAGTTCTGTGACACTCCGACTCTGGGTACGATAGCAGTCAGTGCACTACAGAACTTTGTCTCCGGCGGCGGCGGCGGCCCCGGGAGCCTCAGGTGGACACGTCACTGCGGGCTGCCCCGCCGGGACGGCGAGCCCGGGCCCCGCCGGGCACCGAAACCTGCGCTGCAGCCTCGGAATAAAGTCTTTGCTGTCGTGGCCTCCCGCTCTGAAGTTTCGTTGGGTTGTTGGGGTTTGGGGTTTTGGTTTGTTTTTTTTTTTTCTTCTTTTTCTTCTTTTCCAGGGTAAAAATAGTGCCACATCTGGGTACCCGAGGGTTATTTCGGTGCAGTCAGGCCAGCCTGGCTGTCGGCATAAATGCGAAACTAACTGGTGCTCGGTGCAGCTGAATCGGTGGTGGGTATGTGAATGTGCTCGACGCTGCTGCTAATTGTGCTTTGTTTAAGTGCCTAAGAGAATAGTAGCTTAACTGGGGACTGGAGCTGGATAAAAGACTTTGTGCTCTTAGCAAAAACCGGTGCTATAGAGCCCTATGGTAACGCAATGCAGTAAGCGTGCTAATTCAATGTTTAGGCCTCGCCTTGTGGCATTGAGCTGTTTTCCTCTTTAGGAACCCCAAACCCCCAACTTCTGTTGAGTGGTAGCTGTGGCTTAGATTCAAGCCTCTGCATCTTCAAAAATGACAAGGTATGTTGTAAGCCAGTACTGCAAGGCTTCATCCTCACTGGTGCGGGGGGGAGGCTCTGGAAGGATACGCAACACCTGTATTAATGCAGTTGCAAGGTTTTATAATGTAACCTTATTTGACGCATGCACCGTACTCAACATGGGCAATGGCTTTAAGGGCTGAGAAGGGAAGGGCCGAACTCAACTTCTTGTTTCAGTTTAAGTTGGAGTCTGGCAACAGTACAATAGCCGGCCCGGCTCTCTAGAAATTTTGCAGAGCTTCATGATGTGTAAACTAAGCTGTCAAGTTCTTGTGAGGTGGACGTAATCAGCTGATCAGCTTTCATCATAATGAGAGTAACATGAAAACCAGGAACTGCTAGAGGTCAGGTGGAGTAAGGTATGGCGATTTATTTAAAATTAAAAATCAGTATGCGCTGTAGAGTTTCTTAGCAAGTAAGTCTTTCACAGCAGCTGCATTGTATGGCAGATACACTGCTTTTATATGTATACACATAAATACGTGTGTGTGTGTATACACGTATATGTTAGAGGTCTCCTGTTAGCTTTTTGTAGTTAATGATCCCCTTTGGACTCACTAGAAACCTAAATCAACTTTTCCTTTCTGCCAATCTGAATGTGGAAGGTACAGCAAGATTATACAGTTCATGGAATTGGGCTGGAAACTGAAATGCTATTCTAAGTACATGCTTTTTAGCTCAAATGGTTTAATCAAAGGGTAGGTAAAGTGAGGAGCACTTACTGTATGGCAGCCCATGTGACCAGCTAGGGCTATATTTGGATGCTGGAGGTTTAAGGAATCCTTTTTGCTAACCATTTTTGGCCAATTGCCTGCTGCTTTATGTTGTGCAGTGTGATGTCTGCTAAAAAGGACTTGGAAGTCTGGTGTCTGCAACTGTTTAATCAGTGGAGTTACAGGGAAACACCTTGTACTGTCAGGGCTAAAGTCCCACTGTATTTAATTTAGGGGTGGTTCCTGCCTAGCAGGATATGTAGTGCAAATTGGAGTTTCCAATTTTTGTACTAAATAGCCTTTTGTGGAGTGGGAGGGGGTGGGGGGGGGCAGTAGGTCTTATGAAGGCTTCTTAGATACTCAGATTTGGTGGTTAAAACTCCATATAGATTATTTCAGTTCTGGAAACCCACAGACTGGAGCATATGCTTACTCTTTCGGGGTGAGCATAACATGTTTAGATCTTAGCTTATGTCAGTATAAATTCAGCCCAGAATAGAGGGGTGGGATCCTGAAGTCTCTTGCACTGGCCTGGATGTGATGGCAAATAGCAAACCTGAGTCCAGCTGTGTTGGGAATGAAGAGTTCCTCCACTTTCTCTCAATGTGTTTCAGCTGGAGCCAATTTTCAGCCTCCTTTAGTTCCCCGGTGGTCAAGCTGGCCAGCTGTGAAGGCAAGGTGACTAGTGCTTGGCCTCCTGGTAGCCCTCACTTTTCATTGCCACGTGTCTGCAGCATGTTGTACCTCCTGTCCTACAAGTAATACTTGAATAGTGACCTTCTGGTGACACGTCTGCTTTGATACAGGAAATCATGTGGCCTTCAGGTGGGCCTAGAAAGGAGCTCAGTGCTTTCAATTTTGTTCTTTATTCTTGCACTGAAATGTATGTGATCTGATAGTCCCCTGGCATTTGAACTTTCTCACTTCCTTGCAGTGCAAGTCTTCTGAAAGCAAGCTTGAGGTGTGTAGTGCTGCTTGGTGCCTTGAATGGGAGTTGAAGAGTTTTGAGTAACCTTTTAAGAGTAGTGCTTGATTAAGATGATGCAGGAATTGGAAACAGAAAAAGAACTGGTGATACTGTTTAAAATAAAGTCTGAATGCCAGGCTGTATAACTGCATTGATACAACTTATTTTCCAGTGACTTCTTGGCATCTTCTGCTTCTCTGTTAGGCATTACATCACTGGAGACATACTCTAAACTGCTTTATTTTATTGGTGCTTTTTGACACTTTAGAGTGTCTATTCCAATTACGGTCCTTTCCTCATTGAAAGAGTGGCAAATGAGTGCGCTGAGTAAATTACATGAATTTCCAAAATGGTACCGGTCTGTTATTTGAAGGGGCAGAGGCAAAGGAAATGATACCCACCTATTTATTGTTCTGCAAGCTGGAGAACAGGAAAGGAGTTTGCTGTCAAATACTTGAAAGTTGAGGCTGAATGCATCTGACTGTGGCCCAGACTCCCTGTGTGTATTGATCCAGCTGTACATACATGCCTGAACTCCGTACATAGGTGCTGAAGTTTGACTTCAGAATTCGAAGAGAGGCATTTTAGAAGCATAAAAGCTGTTACTGCATGCATGTTTGGCTTTTCCAGGTCAGGATCTCCATACACTCCGAAGATTTAGTTATGCCTTGCGCTGCTGGGAGTGACAATGAGGCAGTGTGCATGTTAAATGGCAACCACTTCAGTTTGCTTTGTGATGGGAGAATAATGAAGAGCACAGGGAATAGAGAGTAAAGGCAAGCTGCACAGCCAGTAGCTGGTTAGTCTCAGGATGCCACTGGACCTGATAGAGTTGAGGAATGTGCTTACTTTAGCTTCCAGAGATGTGATTTTGAGCTGGTGAAGTTTTAAGCAAAAATCTAATTCTTGTACCTGTAATCTAAAAATGCTGTCCAAAGACAAAACCAATGAGGTTTTTCCTGTGTGTTTGCATAGAACTAACTTGTACTGTTTTCTAGAAACAGAAGGAGACTTGCTGACTTCTAGCAACTGTGTGATAAACAATTTATAAATAGACCATAGAGTCCAATGAAACACAAATAAAGTATTGGAAGTCATGAGCTGACTCCAAAAAACGCTGGAATATTTATATTTATCTGCTGCCTGGGCAGCTATGTTCAAGAAACTTCTCAGAATCCATGTAGTCTGAAGTGCCCTGAAAGCCCACCCAGAGCAGCAGGTTTTGGAGTCTCTTTTATTGGGCTTTTGGTGGTAGCAATGTTCTTCCCTGCTGTGCCAAGATTTAGAGAATAGAAATATTTTGCAGGATACTGAAGTTACCAACACAAGACCGTGTCTGCCTGTCAGCTGCAGAATGGGAAGTAGAATTGCAGCAGTTGAGGTAGGTCAATGGCACAGTACGGTGAAGGATTTGCCTTGTAGTTGGAGCTGGAGGAAGTGAACCTCATCCTGGTAGAACCAGGCATTGAGCAAAGAGTAAGTGGAAACTGGAACTGCTAAGCAATCCCAAGTTTATTTTCTATTTTATTCTGGGAGGGAAGAGGAAGTTACAAAAGCTTGGCAAATGCCATTGAAATAAGGCTAGTTTCTTGTTTTGTGTAACAGACGGGCTAGGAACTCAGCCATGTGTCAGTTGTGCTTACTGTGTCCTAGCAATAAGCTTTGCTATGACCAGGTTTTGTTTTTCAGAATACTGGTGCTAATGCTATTGGAAATGGCTCGGCGCAGTTGAACCTATATTTAAGATATTAGAGGTGTTATACTGAAACCTCATCCTAATTAACTGCAGAACAAGGGAACTGAAACTTGGCTTCGTACAGCCAACACAACAGTAATTACTTACTGAATTATAAGCTTTCTGAAATGAGCGTACAAAGTCCTGAGCTCTATGAAAAAAACAGCATTAGACTATTGATGAATGATTGCCTCTTTGTTTTGAGTTCAGTTGGGCTGTGAGGCAATACTGCCTTTTTGTGTAATGGCAGTTTTTACCCTGTCTGATGGTTCTCACTGCTTGAGTTTTGGAAACTACATTCTTGCACCAACACCTGGTCTCTTGCAGAGCTCCTGTGAATGTTTTTCAGCTGTAGTAAGAGGATGCATTGCTGCTTTTAATAGAAGTAAGTCTCAATACTGAATGTTAATCCCCTTGTGCAGTAAAATCCTTAAATGTGTTTTGTAGTAATTTGTGGGAGCACTAGTTGTGGGAACATTGTCAATGGTACAAGAGACTCAAAACGATGAGCAACAGTATTTAAGTTGCGTGAGTAGTCCTATTTAGGCAAGCCAAAGGTGTTTAATACTCTGCATTTTGGCAGCTGAGTGACTTCAGAGGTGTCTAAATTCATACATAGGCAGTAAGCTCAGTCTCAGTGAGTGCTGTTGCTTTTGCTGTACTGAGCCCCAGCTCCCATTAGTATGTCCCAAAGTTGTCAGTGTCTAGAACAGTTCCCTCAGGTGCTGCTTCCTCGGAAGAGGCAGGGAAAGGATGGTCTTAGTTTAGGGAAATGTACGTAGAGGCAGCAGTCAGCTCTCCTTCAGTTTCTTTGTTCATGAACTGAAACATAGGATGCTCTATCTGAACATCAGGAAACACGTACTCTGAGAGCGACCAAGTACTGGTTCAGGTTACCCAGGGAGGTTGTGGACTCTCCATCCTTGGAGATATTAAAAAAACATCTGGATGGGCAACTGGCTCTAGGTGGCCCTGCTTGACCAGGGGGGTTGGACCAGATGACCTCTGGAGATCCCTTCCAACCTCAACAATTCTGTGTGATTCTTTTCCTAACTTTATACCCAGAAAACAATTTTACCTTTCCTGCTGTCTTCTCCCCATCCCAGGTTCTTCCATTGATGCTTATTGTTACATGAATAATCCTTTCATTTATAAAGCAGAGGGGGAGAAGGGTTACAGAAGATCAATACTACTCTGAATAAATGTAATGTAAAGCACATAGTGATCAGCTTTTGACTTGTGTTAATTAGCTTGAGCTGAGGCTTGAGTGTATAAAACAAAAGTTGAATCCCATTGGAAGAGGTGTGTTCTTGCTTTAACCTTCATAAGTAGTCAAGTACAGGGTTAAATCTGTGTTTAATGCAGAGGAATTCTTGCTTTCCTGGGTGACTGGCAATCTCTTACAAGTAGTGGGTTTTGCTCTTCAGTCATGGCTGGGCCTGAGAGAGGAAGCAACTGAAGCTCATAGATTTCTTCTGCCTAAGACTTTCCCAGTGCATAGACTGGCAAAATATTCCTAGTGTGATTGCAGTTCTTAGCCAAACCACACCAGTGCAGGTGAGACTTGCTCCTTGCCCTCTTGCCCCTTCACCAGGGGAAATCGGCTGTGCTGAGGTGGGGAGAGTCGTGGCAGGGCATGGCAAATCACACTTCCCTATAGGAGGGAAGGACCTTACCAGGGCAGAAGCGTTGATGAGGTGAGGATTTGCCGCAGTTGAAGGTGAAATGAGTTGTTGGTGTTTTCTTCTTGCCAAGGAGCATCAGGCAGGCATGAAGACTCCAAATAATGGTAAGGAATATCTGCTTGGCTGCGCTGACTGCTTTCCAAGGTCAGTCATGTTTAGTCTTCTGGGAGTTGTGTCGCTATATTCCCCACGTAGCCATTAAGGCAAGAAACTGATAGTGTGGAGCAAGCCTTGGAGAAAAGGTGCATTTCATGCTAGTTGTTAAAGGTAAACTCTTACAGTCCTTGCCTTGAAGAGCAAACATGCTGGAGAGTATTTGCTTTGCTGCTGTGTAACATACTGCACTCTCCTGCAGGTGTGGCTTGAGGGACCAGGAGGAAGAAGGAGACATAGATAGAGCTGGGGAGAGAAGCAGAAAGGGGGAGAGGAGAAGGCAGAGGGTGGTGGGTGGAAGAGGTCATGCAAGTTGCCAGAGGAGCAAGATTTAGGTTCTGCTGTGAACTTTGATGTCCATGTGATCGCGATTTGGTAAGCACTTTCTGAGATCTTAAACTGCCAGACTGTACATTGACCAAACCAATTCCAGAGCCTTATGTACAATTACACTGTGTGAAAGGAGCCTGTGCATCTTGAGACACTGTCGTAAGCACCTGAAACATAATGTTCATAACATACTATAGCTATGCAATGTGGCCTTTTAATATATGCCGTGCATTAATTTGAAAATAAAAGTGGACTTCAAGTTCTGGATTATTTGGGCTTTTATCATACCATATAAATCCATTATTTCAAATATGGCTAACTAAGCTAAACCAATGAGGACACACAGTACTCAAATCATTGTTGGCAAACAAACTATAATTAACTATATACTTCAGAGATAGAGAGGAGATGCTGCAGAGCACTGCCAAGGAAGGGGAGCTGTGCTTAACCCTTCCACAGTAAACAGTCAATATCAATAAAGTCCTAAAGAAGGAGGGAAGGCTCACAGGTCCTCCAAGGTAAAAATTGCAGACAACAGCATCTTAAGTGACGGAGGAAATACATGGATGATGGCAACTTTGATTTCCATCCTGATGTGTTCTC
This sequence comes from Haliaeetus albicilla, assembly GCF_947461875.1. Lineage (NCBI taxonomy): Eukaryota > Metazoa > Chordata > Aves > Accipitriformes > Accipitridae > Haliaeetus > Haliaeetus albicilla. The sequence goes on from NC_091484.1 coordinate 43,852,335, forward strand.
AGCCAGCCAAATCTGAGCAGAACTGAAAAGCAGGGAATAGCACATGGAGACAAAGCTTGGTGGTCAAGGAGAGCTGCCCTTGCCATGGATCACTCCTGGAAGAGAAGAGAAAGCAGGCTCAAGCCTGCAGGAGGCTAATTCTCTCATAAAAGGCTTTTTCAAAAATATTTTGAAATAACCTGTTCAACTTGGGCTCAGTTGTGGGTTTATGTATAGGCTGGTCTGTTGAAATACTAATTTTGTAGTTTCATTAAGCACAATGCTTTCCATGTGGGTTTGATTAAGCATCAAGAATAAAAATACAATGAAAATTTAATCCTGTATTTAAAAGATTTCATTATTCAAATTGTGTGTTCTTGGCTTAAGGTTAAGCATCCAGTTCTGGATTACATTGTTGTTCAATATGGTTCACTTGTCTGAACCATATTGTTTAAATTTTGGCGTGAAATTTAGTTGTAATTGGGATCAAGCAAACAAATGGGAAGACATAAAGGCAAACCTTACTGGGTGCATGTAAATGAAGCAAGGGCATGGGCAATGTAGCTCAGAGCCTAGGCTTATAGCATTTGTTGCTGAGATACTCTTCAGCATTATATGGACCACTTGCTGTGTACAGTCAGCTGCAGCATGAAGGCTAGTGAAAGCATGGAAAGCTTGTATTGCAGACCCATATTGATCTTGGTATCGATGCTTTGACATATTTTGCTTAAATGTTAAAATCAGCAGCTTATTTTTAGGGTAATGTTAAAATGCTAAGCTTTATATAACCACATTAAGTTCAATTCTGATGTATGAAGGCAAACATGCTGGTGTCAGTCACTGTTTTAGTGTGTAGGACAATAAGCAGTAGGGGTATTGCAAGCTATGTAAAGCTTTCAACAAAATGTTGTCACTTAGTCACATTCAAAGTTATCGAATGTGAAAAGAAACCTAATCAAATACTTTGGACTTCAAATGGATTTTGTAGTCTCCAGACTGAAATTATTCCCCTGCACTAAGAATAAAAGGCATTTGTGAGAGGAGTTGCTGTTGGATCATACTTTGGCAAATTGATGCTATTTACATATGCTTTTTTAAGTAAGATTTGATTATACCACGTCACAATGGAGTGGTTGCATGCAGGGGAGGAGGGATACCTGTGTGTAACACTGGGCAGAGGATGGCAGTGCTGCCAGCTTGGGGAATTCCTTGTGAGCAATGAGCACTTGCAGCAAAAGATCCATCTGGTCCAGGACGGTGTATTCCCTCGAGGAAAAGGGACAAAAATACCTGAGGAACAATTGAGGGATGTTTTCACAAGCACAGGGAAACTTCATGACTTGCACTGCTTAGAAAGAGTAAAGTAGTTGGGAAGTAAGTAAGTTTAGTACTGTGAATCACTGCATAAGTGGGGAAACCCAAAAAGAGTGGATTTGCCATCTAGTCACTGGAGTCTTTTTTTTAAATTATGAAACATTTTCCACAAATACGGAGTAAAAGTTAAATATATAAGAACAGACATGTAAAGGATGTGCTGTGGAGAAAGGTATGCAGCTAAACGTTTTCCATGTGTGCATCCAACATAACTGGTATGTCTGTGTGGCCCAGTCTAGTAGCTTTTGTCAGGGTAAGGGGCTATGACACTGTTGCACGAGTATCCTAAGTGATAGAACTGGGTGACAACAGGAGATGAGTAGAGGCTCTGAGCAGCTTTGGAAATAACTGCTAGATAAAAAGTAAAGGGTATTAGGGTTTTGTTCAAGCAAAACAAGTGGGTGAGGAGCCAGGGTGGTGTGGAGGCAGGGAGGTGTGATGGTTGGGGATCTGGCATGCAGGGAGGCGGTGCAAAGCCTCTGAGAACAGAGGAGTATGTGAGGAAGTTTGTGTCTGACGTGGCTGTTTGAATCATCAATTGCCAAGCAAGACTGTGAAGATGCCAAGTATTTGTGGGATTCAGCTGTTAATAAAGAGTGTGAGGAGCTGAAGGCATTCGTTAACGAAGACACGATTAAGGCAAGTGATGGTGGAAAGCAAATACACATCCCAGCCAAAGGTGCTGGGCAGTTCTTTGTGAGAAAACTGTCAAAATTGGAGCCTGGTGGTTTAGGTGGTAACAGGAACAAAGTGCTGATATATTCAAACGGAAAAGCAGCTTTGGCTTTAATTCATAGGTGCAAAAAGTTTCGTGCCTATTCATGAACCAACATTATCTGAAGCCTAGTGTAACTCATTCTTCGTGCTCACCCAAATGAACTGGGAAATACTACTTCTTAAATTGACACATACATGATAAGCAGGTTGAATATAAACAGATTTAGTGTTGCAAATGTACTCTCTAGGGTGTTTAACACAAGTGCGGTGGAGCAAGATCTGGACCTAAATTACATGTCTACCTGTTCCCTCTCAGACAGCAAAACCTACCTTTTTTGCAGGGGGGACACGGTGTAGACGGTGAGCTGGGCTGCAGCTCCGGAGCAGGTCTTTAGGAGACAAATAAGGCTGCCAGTGACAGGATGCATTGGTAGCGCACTTCTTGCCCACGGCACTTCAAGCGGAGGAGTCTTTGGACTTGTTGGGATTTCCTTCAAAGCCATTACAATGACAATCCCCACAGTATTATAGAGGAGTACTCAAAGAGTGAGGAAAGTCATTTAGGGACCGACAAACCTAAGGAAGGCCAGAGATGGTTTGTATTGACTTAAAATGAACAAATAAGTTATTGCACAAGCTGAAAATGCAGGTGAGTTTCCACACTTGATCTGTGTCCAAGCCTTCCGCTGACGACATGGACAGTCCATTGTGTGTTGACAGTCATGCATAGTCTTAAACGTTTATGTAGGCTCATAGTTAACATGATCCAGCCTTCTCTTGATAGAACTTGTTTGATGTTTTTATTCCTGCTCTTTACTGGAGTGCCAGACCTATTCCTGCAGTGGGCCTCCCTTTTAAAGGTACTGCTCCTCTCACTTTGCTGAAGCACTGATGTTCAACGTGCCTACAGGAACTAGCTATTGGTTTTTGGAGCTGGTGACTGGGCAATGTCTATGCCTAGGAAAAAGGCATCTTTGAAGGCATTTGAATTTGCACGAGGAACTGCAAAACTAGTGATGTGCATCTTGTTAAACATTGCAAGCAAAGATGCAGCTGTTAATGTTGTAGCCTGTTTAAAGTTGTTAAAGTTTTTTGCTTTTCAACAGTCATGGTCCCCATTCAACAATGCAGAAGTTTCAAACGTGACCCATTTTAATGTGAACATCAAAGAAAAAAATAGAGCAGGCACCACAGGGGTTAAGGTGCTTACTAGCTGGAAAAGAAAGGAATGGTAACAGGTAGCAGCCAAATGCAAAATGACTGGTTTTGGCCTGCAGCAGTTTGGCAGGGGCAAATTTAAAAGGCAGGTTGGAAAGGCTCTCTGCTGAATAGCTGCAGTAATAAGGCAATCCTGAGCATGGCCATGGGCAAGATCTGCACCCATAATCCTATCAGTTTGTGGGTTTCTCTGTCATATTGTCCCTAATGAATAAATCCCTCGATATGCCAGAGATGTTTATCACTGGTTCATCTCATAATTTTCTTAGCATTGCTTCTCAGAATTATTTTATGGGAGAACAAAACCAAAATCCAGCTTCTATTTTCACTTCGGCACTTTCAAAACAAAAAGATATCTGCAATGTATTGCAAGTCTTCAGTTACTCAAAAACAGTCCTCCCTGTGTTTGTTTAATTCCTTATTCTTAGGTTTAAATCAGTACAGCTCTGCCAACAAGAGATGTATTGATGAGTTATTTTGTAAAGAGAAGACTCAAACTTGTTTGTCTTCCTCAAGGAGATACTAGACTACAAATGGATTATGAAGCATTACTTAAGTCATTACTAACTGCAGCCGCACAAAAGAGGAACAATAAAATCTCGGATTCCCTGTGTAGATTTGAACTGTGCAATCACAGAAGTTTCTTAATGGCAGAGTTGCACAGAAGACAAAAAAAAACCAGCATAGATGATGCCGCTTGAAAACAGAATACTCAATTAGAAAGGTTTTGCTGACATGATATATATTCATGTCCTTGCCCCCCTCCTTTTTTTTTTTTTTTTTAATTGAAAATTGCCTTAAAACCTAAGCTGGATAGAAATCTGTACCTGAGTTTCTAGGTTTAAAAATAAAACAACAACCCTATCATTTAAATTCTTTCATAGAAGGCTTTGTTCACTTTTGAAAGCTGCTAAACAAAAAAAAGGAAAAAAAAAACCACTTTGTATTCCAAAATAAACAATTCTTCACCTTTAAATACAGAGCTCCTCAGCTTTAGTTATTTGTAGTATAAGCATTATTCATCTGAGCTCATGCACTAGAATATTTATAACTAAGAGCAGGAGAAGTGAAAGACATCGGACATAGAGAAAAATTTCCTTCCTTGGTGCTAGGAGAAATCCGGCTGCTTCTGTTCATTAGTGAAGGTTGCGCAGCAATACTCTGCAATAAATGACACTGTGGCAGCTTGATGGTTGGTTTTGTATGAGGTATGAAGGCCGACCCTGGAAAACCAGTGTTCGTGTGCAATGCCAGTCGGTCGACAAAACTGATCCCAGTGCAGAAGCAAACCGCCTTTCGAATCGCTTTTGCTTCCGAGGCAGCTCAAACCAGAAGTGAGTGAACGATGTTACCGTATCAAGGCCCTTGCTCACAAGTCCAAACACTGTGTGCACCTTCGAAAACTAATTCTGCCCCAGTGCTGCCAATGCGCAGCATCCCGTTTGGAGCTGACTGTCATCCTAACGAGCAGGGGAGGAACAACAGCAAACAGTGGCCAGTGTATTTCCAAAACTGAACCAGAAAATGAGAAAAATGTTTCATCCTCAAAAGCTCTAAATAGATGTAGTAACAGAATCCTACTTTGGGGAGGGTTTGTTTATTTTTTTGCCTTAAAATAATAATAAAGACTGATGAACAGAATAAACTGTTTGAAAAAAGGAGGTCAGCTGAAGCTCAAACCTCTGAAGACGATTCCCAGGACTGGATAGTTGTTACCGTTAATTCTATTAATCTGCTCTGTAACTTCTTGTGTCATTCATTTTTCAGTTCTTTCATTGTTGGGTATCTGTTGAACAGAGAAAAATCCAGTCCCTGCTGGCAAATGACGACAACAACAACTCTAGAGGACTCACAGGCAGTACCATAGTCCTGCAGCGGCAATCCCAGCAGGCCAGTACTGTGTGTTCCCCTGCAGGTCACAAACTGCCTGTGGCAATGGTCACTTTTTTGGCATGTGCTTGTATAGTGGTAAGTAATGAAGCCTTCCTAACGCTCCTATAGAAATAACACCAGCAGTACAGATAATAGCAATAATAATGAACTCAGTGAAAAATTGAAGTGACCATCTTCCAAACCAGTTATCCTTGGCATTAAAGCCACTAATCCCTATCAACCTGGCTTTATTTCATGGTCAGCCACCAATAACAGTATTAAGTGAACATCAGATGTTATTAAGCTCATTACACAAGTGATGAAATGTCACTTCTTCTCAAGTTAATTGAGAGAAGGCACTTGATAGGGTGCTTTGGGACTGCTTTTTTTGTCGCAGCAAGGGAACTTAATTGCAGGCGTGACTTTATTACTGACGGTGAAGTGCTGCAGGACTCTGGGCATGTTTCTCTCTCTGAATGGCCCCAGCAGAGCCTCTTGGGAAAGAACAATGTGAGGCCGGGATGGCCTTTGTCAGCCCTTACGCTGACTCCATCCACCAACACTTGCAGAAGCTGTTTGAGGTCCTTCAGCAAGCCATGATGAAAAACATGAAACTTGTGGTTTTCGTGCTATTTCTGTGCATCTCCACTTGTCCTGCAGGCCGGGGAGCTGGGGCATATGGACCAGGCAGGAACAGTGCCCAGGTCCAGCTAGGCAGGAGCATCAGTGGGGCAGGAGCATCAGTGGGACGAGGACCAGACCTGACCTTCAGTACTGAAGTAGCTTTGAAGGCCATGATATTCATCAGGATCCAGCAGCAAACAAGGGTACTGGATGCCAACCACTCAGCCGTGCCCACTTCACATATCTGTGGACACAGACTTCTCCCTCCTACGCAGCAGCCCTTAGCAAAACCCACTCCTGATATCAATAACCTGACGGGCAAGACATTCTTGAATTAATTTTCTTCTTTCAATAGCCTCTTGAGGCTTTCAAATATCTGAGGGGACTTTGCCCCATTAAATTACGCTCGTAACACTTGCTATTCCTCACCTCAAGACCTATAAAAATTACACTTTTTCATTTCTTCTGCTGGGCTGCTTCCATCTCATGAAAAAACATGTTCTTCCCTACAGTGTAGAAATCTTCCCAGTAATTCTAGCCACTTGGCATTAAAAACAAAAGCTAGAGTAAATATACAGCGGTATTGTAAAGCAAGAGGGCTAGGAACCAGCCTGCTGAAGCTGCAGAGAAAGACAATGTAGGAGCTAATGTTCTCCTTATCTGGAAATGTCAGCACTTGATAGGAATCCTTTGAGGCACTTGAAGCTGGTTCCATTTTACAGAAACTCAAATTAGCAACCCACAGAGCACAATGCGGAAGAAAATGGCTGCTTTCCTTCCAAGCTCTCCAACGTAATTTGTGGAGAAGATGCTTTGCTCCCTCAGGAGGTCAGACAGCATATTTTCCAAGGAAACTCTAGAAATACGGGGAAAAAAAAAATCTGAGAAATCCTTTTGCAGTGCCAGTACTTCAGCTGCATTCTCACAGATGTAAGCTAGTGGTTTTCCTCCAGAGAGGAAAGCATTTAATCTAAAGATCAGCCCTTCAAAGACTGAAGACTTTTCTATGGTATAAGAGAACTGAATTTGAGTGAATTCCAAATTAAGTTTCAAATAATCTACTTTGAATGTACCGTTAAGCTAGGAATTGCCTAGATATGATTAATAAATGGTGATATTTAACAAAAAGGAAGAATTTCCCAGAAGAAACATTAACTAACTGCGCTCCTTTCCTTACAATTTCTTAGCTGAAAAACACTTACTGGTGTCTGTACTACCTACAACACTTTGTATTCAAGATTTTAATACTCTCCTTAAGAAAAGCTAATGCAATGCTTTAACTTATGTCCATTTTACTGCTAACCCTCAGTTTTGGGGAAGAAAAGAAATTAAGCAAGCTTTCACATACTGTAAATGGTATAATCCATCATCCCACTCATACATTGTTTATGTGATTGCTATCATGCATGCTGATTTAGGACACTGATCCATCATTTCCTGTGTTCCAGGTTGGCAAATGGCTCTGTATTAACCCTTTCCTCATGTGTCCTGGGAACGCGCCCATCAGGCCAAACTGCCTGGCGCTCACTGAAGAGCTCAGAGCACATCTTTTTGAGCAAAACCCATGTCTTAAATCTACAGACTGTCTGAACAAAGCTTGCATGAAAACATGAAAAGCCACTCTAAAACGATGCAAAAAAAAGTAAAAAATGCATAATTCTGTAAAGTGGGGAGAAAATATGCCCAGAATATCCTGAGACTTCAGTCAGTGATCAGTTAACTGGAAATGATGGTTAAATTTCAGGAGATGTGACATATGATTCAATTTGTTTATGCCTCAGGTGTAGCACTTACAGCTTTTAATCATGGCCTGGAAAATTTGTAAATATTTTAAGACCAAACCTGCCCCTTCTGCATGCAGAGGGTTAGGTCCTCAGCTGCCACAAGATTTGTAACTGATGAATGTCTGTAATGAAGCACCTTACATCAAACATAGTTTTCTTTTTACGTCTGCCTTTTGGTATAAAGTTTGGTATTTTTAGACACTGACAGGTCTGAAAGCCTTCCCAGGGGCCAGTGACCTCTGGCTGCTGGCAGACCAGCCACTCTTTGGGTGCTTGGCCACAAGCTGGGGACACGGACAGCCTGGGCCACAGGTTACGGGAGGCTGGGGCAGTATCCGATGGAGTTATCACTGCATCTGTCCCTCTCGGGGTACACTTCCCTGGGCTGCCCCATTGGCCACCCCATAGACAGGGCACATAAAAGTTTATGCGTACAGCTAATTTCAGCTCTAGAGAGTTATTGCTGTGCCTGCTATCGGTTTCCTTGGGGGTGTCACTGGCTTCCTTTCCCTGGCAGGGACCTTCCTCCCGCAGAGGGATGAGGCCAGTTCCTTTCCACAGCTCCAGCACAAAAAATAGCAGTGGACACCCTGCATCAAACTCATGCCACTGTCTTTGTTTGGAGAAAAGCTCCCTGGTGCTCCTTTCCCCCAGGCTTTCGATCTGCTGCTGCTTTTTTGAGATCAGCTGTAGAAATTCAGTTTTCACGTGGCTTTGGTAGAGTGTCACTGCCCCCCATCTCTTCAGAGAGAGAGGTGAGCCGCCATAATGACATCGCTTGTTGGTGTGGCCCGGTGTGGAGGGTGCCCTTCCCCAGCCTGCAGGGCTGGGAGCATCGGGATGTGGCAGGGCTGGGTGCCAGGCTCGGGTAAAACATATAACCATAAAGATGTAGCACTATGGCAGAGAAAAACAATTTCAGGAGAGGGTTTCCACCAGCTAGGTTTTCGGTCTTCACACAGATGAAAGCTCCCACCAGAGGTCATGAGTGCCTGGACCTAATCTGAATCATTTTAATTAAAACAGATGTATATTCTGTACAGTCTTTCCCCCCCAAAATTCAGTTCAGGTAAACTCCATGGCTGTTGAGGACAGTTACTGTCTTCATATGGAGGGCCTTGCTTTTGTATGTATCTAATAGGAGCTTGGGTTTTGAGATAAGTCCAATTTGATTAATTTCTTCCATGGAAAAGGTAATTTCTAAGTCACCCTTACTTTGGTCATTCATCAGATCTCCGCATCCTCAGTATCTCATACTGTTGCTATTATGGAAATACTGCCTAGAAAATGTTAGGCAAAACTAGTTAATCTTATCTAAATGCATTTGGCATAGGACTTTGGTTTGAAGCAATTCCTAAAACACTACAGTTTTATAATGTAAGTGACCAGCTTTTGCATCTAGCTTTGCTAACCAGCATGGTTATAAAATTAAGAGGTAGTAACGACCTCCTAAAGCAAAGGAGTAATGCTAAGTAATGAGTGGTAGCATGAAGCAGAATAATTTTGTTTTCTGTTGGGGAGGAGTATAACCTTATGGAGAGCAAGAGTCTGAGGCATTCCTGGGGTGCTGGCGGAGCCCCATGGGAGCAGGGGCAGGAGCAGGACTGAGGGTGTCGCAGCAGCAGTCCTGGGGCCAGCAGAAGTGCTTCACGGCCCTCGGCCACCACCACCCTTGGTGGTGAAGGCTTGGTGTCAAAAGACTTTAATCGGGCTTCCTGCCAGCTTAAAGGCTGCTGAACCCCCTCAATAACATCCTCAGTGTTTAAAGAGGAGGGGAAGAGTCATCAAAGGGGGATACTAAAGACTTACCAGGATGAAAATATGCTGGGTTCTCCGGTCTTGGTGTATCTGTGGGAGTATTTTGGGATCAAAGCCCTGTATCTTTTACCTCTCTTGCCTCATGTACTGATAAGAAATGTCTTGGTGAAAACGTGAGAGCTGAAGGCCAGCACTTCAGGAGATTTTGAAGGAGGCATCCCTAAAAGCACTGAGCAAGTCCATTTGTTAGTGGGGGGAATCCCAGTCCTGGGTGCTAGCTTTTGTTGACCTGCCTCTGTTCTTCGTTCTTTTGAGAGAAGCTGATGAAGGCAGTTGACTATGAAACCATTCTCACTGCAGGAATGGGTGTGTGAGAACATACCTGTGGCAACGATGCATCCCAGCGAGGCATCCTTCCCACCATCTGCACTTCAGATGTGAAAAAATTGCCTGGTTCTGGTGTCGGCTTTTTCAGTGATAAGTGCTGAATAGGATAAGCACAACAGGCATAGATGCTTGTTTCCTTTTAGCAAAACTGATAACCTAAAGGCTTCTGTTTCCAACATACAGCACTGGAAATTACTCTCTAAACTTTGGGACTTTCTGTAGTGTCACTCTCTTTTCAGTAGATTTGAAAAACTGTTATTCCATGTCAGCAAGAATCGCTATTCTACTGCTTCGGGAGAAATTTGTCACTGGTAGCTATAAAAAGGCAGGCAGCACTCTCTTCTGCATGCTTTTGAATAGGACTACTCGGATACTTAACAAGGCATTTAAGACAGAAAGGCTATTGCCTGGACCATTTACATTTGTCTCAGGGAAGTTACAGGAGGCTCCCTGATGCTTCATCTGAAAGGCTTTGCATATTGTAGTTGGAACCATATGGGTCAGAGAACAAAAGTGTCCGTCTTTGCTAGATAAGGACTAGTCTCACTTTACCAAAGCATCCATCTGGTGACCTTTCAACCGATACTTTTTAGCAAAGAGGATAGCAATCTATTGGGCAACTCTTTATGCAAGAACAAAGCAAAACAATCAGATAACCGCTGTACTCCTAATCTGCCCTAGTCAGGCAATTCAAACCCTGCCATCTATCTCTAGTATCATTTATATTATATTGGTTACTTGTTACTCCTTGAAAACTGCAATGGAGTTGATGCAGAAATGATTTTTCTTCTAATTTTGCTGTCTAATTTTCCGAATTTGACATTTGGGACAGAAACTAGTTGGGATGATAGTTCAGACTGTGATGAGAAGAAACTGCTACATATCTGCTAGGACTGACTTGCATTTAATTGTGGGCTACAGATAGGTTTCTTTTGCTTGTGTTTTGTGTGACTATGCAAATGATTCAAAAAGAAATAAATGAATGCCTAGAAATCCTGCATTACCTAGAACTTATATCAATAGGCTTACATATTGTTCTCCACTCATCATTCAACTGTTAAATGTCTCATCATCCACTCAGAGAGCAAAAACAATACCCCATGGCTAATCAGGCATTATAAACTGCAGGATAATGAATTATTGGCATGAGCCATTTGTTAGCCACACAGATTCTGTACTTCTCGGTTTGTAAATATCTTGTAATAATACAAATGACTTTGCAGGCTTTGGAAAAGATTTGCCAAACAAGAGAGGCAACTCTTCGCTCCAGAGAAACTTCCTTGACTGACTCAGAAGAAAATGCGGAAAGATGTCTGCTTGTCAGTCTTACTTGGGTACATTTAATTTTTGGAGAAGGTACTTATGGGCAAGTCAGAAGGGCAGAGCCCTTAGATCTGGATCACAAGTGTAAAATTTTCATTGCATGTCCAGGCTACTGTGTCTCAGTCCTTGGTCTCTCGAGTGGGTATGAGATAAGGTCCCCTCAGCACTGATTGGCAATGATTTGGTATTCTGCACCTCTTCATCATCAGCTGAATTCAAATCAACAGATCTTTTGGAACAGTCTCAAATAACTGTTCCAGAGCAGCACTTTCCCATCACACTGTCCTGTATGTGCTAGCCAGAGATCAAATCTCTGCATTTCTTTTCCACCTGAGCCACCTTGTGGGCCCTCTTCCTATAGCAAAAATGTTACTTTCAAGAGAAAAGATACCATTCACAGTGTACGTTTCAGAAAATGGTAATGGAAACCAATGAAGACGACAGCACCGTAGCACTGGACCCATTGCTCCTTGATCACCAGACTCCTCAATGTCCTCTCTGAAATGAATTAACTTGTTTTGATGTAGTTTCTAGTAGATCAGCAGCCTCCACACAAAAAAATCAAAACTGAGCACCTGGACGGACCCAGCAGACATGGATGCAGGAACAGAATTGCATCCTTGATTATTGCTGATACTGTCAGGACTCTGTTGTTGGGAAATACATTCAGCAAAGTTCATCAACAGATTTTTCTTGACATTGTTTTCACAGCAGGAAGAAATCTGGGAGGTCACTGAGTTAGGTTTAATGTTACCTTCCAGTCCCTGACAGAGAAGCCTTCCTACCTGTGGACGTGGGAATCATCTGTTACGGTGCCGTCCTCCTTCTTATTATGCAAAATGTCTTGAACGGTGCCCCAAGGGGCAATAGTGCCTGGGAACCTTAAGCCAGTGAAAATGCAGTGGGTCCCTGTGAAACAGTTTTCATAGAATCAAAGAACGGTTTAGGTCGGAAGGGACTTTTAAAGATCACCTAGTCCACCCGCCCTGCTGTGGGCACGGACATCTATCACTAGATCAGGTTGCTCAAAGACCTGTCCAACCTGACCTTGAACAATTCCAATGATGGGACATCCACAACTTCTTTTGCAAGGAATGAAGTAAAAGCAAGAGTTTAACAGAGGGGGATTTCTATGCCCTTCAAAGGCAGCCAGCAGAGCCCTTGTTGTAGTTTTTCAAAAGCAAAGAGCATTCAGATGCTTCTAGGCTCCATCCTTACTTTTTTGAACCACACGTGACGAAACTAGGATGAACAACAATGCCAGTCTCCAGGGGCCAACATGGTGTCCCCCTCTCCAGGCACAAACCCTCTCTGATCTGCTAATACCAGATCTCTGGCTTCTCTGGAAAGGAAAATGTGGGAGACACCCCTCGATGATGATTTCCCACATGTAAAGAGTGGACTGTTGCTCTCAGGGCCCCTGCCTGGGGACAGAGGCCTGACAGCAGCCACAATGCTCCAGAGGTGAGGGAGGTGCTCGGAACTCACGAACACAAGCGGGGAGTGTTTGACTGCACAGAGGTGAGGCTGCATAAAAATACTCCCGCTGTGCTGCGTCTGAAGCATGCCAAACCCCAGCCTTGGCAGGCGGCGAGGAGTGGGAGCTCCAAAGGTTGATTTATTAAGCTTCTGGATGGGCTGTCGAGCAGGCAGGCGGGGAGCTCTGAGCGATGCCGGCCGTGGGGGTGAGCATGATGGCAGCACTGCCACCCAGCTGTCGCCGCCTCCAGACAGCCATTCAGCATTTTCAGTGACGAGAAGGAGCAAAGCGCTCACTATAACCCCATGCCAAGGAACACGGGGTTAACGCTTGGCTCGCTGTGCTTGGGCACCATGTCCAGCATCAGCAAGTTTCCAGCCTTCACTTGAGGAATTTATCAACATGAAAACAAACAATTGCCATGTTTTCTGTTTATTTTGCATTTCTCAGGGTCGCTGCACAGATTTCTCAACTCCACCAGCTCAGTGGCAGAGCTAAAGGTTTGGTGCAACTGGCCTTTTCCTTCTTTCCTTCCTACCCCTCATTTTTCCTCTCCAGCCCAGAAGGGCCCGAGCAGGCGTAACGCAAACCACCTCGAGGGCACTGCTTTCCCAATGCCCGCAGGGCTTGAAGATGCCAATCCCTTGGCTTGCTAGCCTCAAAACCTATTTACGTGAACTTACACCACCACATGAAAGTTTATTTCTGTATCAGTATGAGAATTTGCTTGGGGTTTTTTTTTTTTTTTTTCAGATTAAAGGTAAAACAAAAAGTGTTTTATCTGCTCTGGGCTGTCCTTTGAGTTTCTGGATTGCTTCCTTGGCATCTGCAGATAGTGCTAAGCCCTGAAATATGAAAACAGCTGCTTTAGCTGTCGCGTTACCAACGCAATGACTAGCTCTGCGATGGCTGCACAACACACACAGAAAAAGCATCCATCATTTTAAAAGGCTTCTTTACAAGGCCAAGGCTTTCCTTTATACTGAAGTAAATCTGAAATAAAGTCTTTGCCTACCTGGCACTGGTTGCCTGCCCAGAGCTAAGAGCAGGCTTTGCTCCATACCCTGGAAAGATTCTGATTTCAAATTAATTTGCGCCTTTATTAAAAAAACAAAAGCCCATGAATATTCCAGGCCAAACTTGAGATGATTGCCCAGTGAGACAATAAGCTGTAAGTGCTCTAACCTCGCAGTATCGCTCAATTATTACGTTCCTGAACAATACTGTATTGTGGAAACAAAACCCGCTAGCTGTAGCCTTCTGTTATCAATCAGCCAGCAGTGCGGGAATGAAGTTGCTTAACTCCCACTCTCAGAAGCACACAGATCAATATCACTGGGCATGGAGCACAAATGGACAGCCAGGCCTCCATGTAATTATAAATTACTATCGGTTTATAAATGGGTGGACTTCAGTGATGTGTAAGTGACAGCATGTAATGATCGTGAGCATCTTGATTTCCCAAAACCTAAAAGAGGCATCTTAGAAAGACCACGGCACGTCGGGGAAAACACACGCAGCTGAACAATTGCAACCGCTTGGTATTTTGAAAAGCAGTTCTTGATTTCTAGCTGACATTGGTGGCTAAAATAAACAGGCTCTGCGCAATGACGGCACATAGTCTGCGCTCCTAAGGCTCGGGCCTCGGCCTTCTGAGTTGATTCAGTTCCGTCCTCAAAGCCTACTGGATCAAGCCGCGGTCGGTTTTTAGATATGCGTCTTTGATTTGCACGCCCCGTTTTCGCACAAACACCGTTTGCCCTCCGACCCTCTCCCCCCCTCCGCCTCGGGGGGTGCCCAGCGGGGCCGGGCGGCACCGGGGGTCCTTCGTGCTTTCGGTTCTGCCGTGGGGAAGGAGTGGGCATGACGCCTCTGCCGAGGTACCCCCCTCCACCCCCCCACGGGGTACGCGGAGGCGGCACCTGCGGGCGCGCGGCCCCACCTGCACGCGGGTGTGGGGGAGGTGCCGGCGCGCAGGGGCGCACGTGACGTGTGGGCGGGGGCGGACACGCGTGTCGGCTCCCAGCCGCGGCCGTCAAGGGGCTGAGCTGCGGGGCGGCGGCACCCGCAGAACCAGCGGGCGCGCCGGCCTCTGCGCGGTGGCGGAGCGCCCCCTGCTGGCCGCAGCCCGCCGGCTGGGTGGTACCGCCGGAACGGAGCGCGGCCGCGCGGGCGGGTGCGAGGAGAGGTCTCAGGGCCGCCGTGACGGGCGGCAGGACTCGGACACCCGCGGCCGGACGCCCCCTCTGTGTCCCCGGCAAAAGCGCCCCCCGGTTCGGACCGAAAGCCAGGTGGCCCAAACCCCAGTGTTTCCCCCGAACGAGAGCTGCGCGTTCCGGCCACCTCTCCCCAGGCTGACCCATAGGCCCCAGTTTCACCAGCAGAGCGTATTCCCACCTGTTGGATTGAGAAGAAGTGTGTGACACTCAACGCAGCACGCAGTAAATAGCGACGTTGCTCGTAATTAATACCTAACGATATGAAAGAAGCTCCCTTGGAGGCTCCCAGGTTTTCTTGTCATCGCTCTGCGGAAGGACTACGGCAAGTGAAAGGGATTTGCCCGTGCCCATTTTGAAAAGGGGAGGTGAAATGATGCCTGCAGCTGAAGTTACACCTATGCGGAGCTAACCGTGGGAGCTGAGACCTAATATTCCTGTCCTAACAGTTTGGGCACCAGCACATCACAGCAATCAGGAGCCAAGGCAAGCGGAGGTGGCTAAATTGTCCATATCACCCAGATTAGAAAGGGATCGACCCCATATGCTCTCACCTACCCGCAAATACACAATTGGTTGAACCTGCAGTCAGCGGGGAGGATGGAAATCTTGTGCCATGACGTGCGGCAGCATTAAACCTCCCTCAGACCCACTCTCCACCTTGCCGGGAGGACATTGCCTTTGGGCCCAAGATGACCTTTTGGCCTTCTCCTGGCCAATGCTGAAATTCTCTACTACATGTTCAAGGCAGGCTGTGACCTGACCCCATTCTAGGATTGCCAGATAGCCTGTATTATAAAGGATACGCCAAATTATATTTGCATTAAAAGTCCTGCATTAAAAGTTTATGAGAATTGGCCGCCTTTGGATTTTCGCTGCATCCGCTGCTTGTCTGGCAACCTGGATCCTGCAAGTCCAGAGATGCAGCTATTGCACACAAGCAAATAAATCCTGTATTTACTCTACAAATTACTCCTCGTGCACAATGAGCTGCAACTCACTGCACGAATGCAACTCACCTGAGACCATCCCGGTTTTTGATAAGCAAAATGTACCAGCCCTACCAAGTGTGCAGCCCTGTCTCTGCAAAAGTAACTATCCCTCCATGGACTGCTGACTTATAAATCATGGTTTTTATTTCTCCATTGCAGGAATGTACTGCAGATTTATAAAACATTTAAGACCCAGTGGTTAATGTTTCATCTGTTCATGAATATCCTGAGGGACCAAACTATTGTTTAATCTGCTACAGAAATAACCATGATTTATACAAAAGTTGTCTGAAACATTTTTCTTTTATTAGCAATACCACTGCGTGTCAAAACCAGAACCTAGATTTATCTACCGTTCGTGCTACCCATATAATACATAATGCTGTGTGCATTAAGTAAGGGCTAAAAAAAGTAAATATTGCTCCTGTTGAGTGAAGATCTACAGATAGATGGCTTCATTTTTGAGGTGATTTGCATCTAGATCAACATCCAGCAGCCATACAAGTTAATAGAGCCCTGAGTGTGCTAAAGGTCTGAAGCACTCGCTGTCTTTAAAGTGGCTTTGAAAGTCAAAATGAAATGCCATGGGGGAAAAAAAAAAAAAAAAGCAGTTTTCATTGCCCTGTCTGGCTTCCGGAGTGCTGCTTGGTCTTCCTCATGTAGTTCAGGCTGGACATCCTAAATTGAGGACATTAAAATCACCAGCTTTTGTAAACCTGGTTTAGAAAAGCATGATTAAACTGGCAATTAAATTGCCAAACAAGAGCCTGCTGCTTCTGTAGGACTTCTAAAAAGGACTGTAAAAACGGGGTGACCAAGGAACGTGTGTATTACCAGCTCTCACAGGCCTCATTTCCCAAAAGTTATGGGAGGAAACCTCCTTTCTCCCCAACATGCAGACTCCGAAAGCAATGTGTCCTTCTGCATCAGACCCCGTGCCCAGGCCGAGCAGGAACATCTGGGCCACCCTGCACCGCCCTGGAGCCACCCCAGTCCCACCAGCAGGACAGGTCCCCAGGTCCCAGCCTGAGCTCACCCGGCCCCGCACAGACCACAGAAGCAAGAGGTAACAGGAAAAAAATTCGGGTTCAATGACCACGGCTAGGATGATGCGTACAGGCAAGGAAGGTGGTGATAAATATTTGTATTTAGTTGCTTCTCAAGGGGCACGTTAAAGAGGGAAGTGTGTTTATTATTCCCAGTCAGAAACAACAGTAGGACTCGGGGGCTGAGGTTGAAAGTGCATATCAATAATTCAGTGCAGAATATATTATAGGGATATGGTGTAATTATCAAAAGCAAAACAAAGAAATGAAGAAAAAGTCACTCCGGCTCTCAAATTACATTTGGTCAGAAAATGTTTTCCTTTTTCTTTCTATTTTTAAAATTTTTTATTTGAGAAACAGAAGGGAAGTCTTTGGTTGACACCTCTGCACTTTCTGTTTTCAAACCCATCTGAGAACCCCAGACTTTTCTGCACAGAGAAGGCAAGTGGCGAGGAAAAAGAAATAATACTGAGCTGAAAACTATTTTCTCTAAGAACACAGGTCAGTTAATAGTCACAGGGCCTTCAGAATTAAAGTTACATTTTAACAAGTCCTGAGATACAATAAATATGTTAAAACTTCAGAATGTTGCTAATCCACCCAAGAAACCAGAACTTGCCTCATGGGGACAGTGTAACCAGCATAGGACTGTAAACTGAGGATTTTGGCATTTCTGATCACACTGAACGGAAAAATTCTCTTTGTTTTCTTTTATACATTAGTACAAAAGAAAGTTAGTACGGGGAAGAGACAGTTGCGGTTCTGAGCAAAGTTCATACCTGAATAAAACTTATGTATTTGGGACCTAACTGATTTAAATACGTATTATTTCCCTCCCCATTCAAAAGCAATGCTGATTCTTACTGTCAGTCAGTGTAATTCAAATTGCAAAATTCAGAATCAGCGGGTGCAGTTCTCACTGACAACAAGAAGGGCGAAGAGGGACCTTTGGTTTCAAGCCTCCTTTCATCAACATGAATAAGGTTCTGCCATCCGGAGAGTGGCCTGAGAAAGGGAAGGATGAATCCATGAAGAGAGGAGAAAGATGGGAGAGAGATTTTGCTGCCATTACCTGATGCAGCTTCCCTGGACTAGCTGGTATCAGCAGAGGAATGGGCTTTGCTTTGTGAACGATGCCCTTCTGTTTTGCTTTTCTTTGTCAGGAAAGAAAGTTCGATATCACCAAGCCATCAGCACATCAGACTTTTCTGTGGCTTCACAGTACATTTACTCTGTGAGCTTACCTGCTGCAACAGAGTCTCTGAAAACAAGAACCAAGAGCCAGCATGGATCTCAAAAAAAAAAAAAAAAAAAAAAAAATCTTCTTTTACTTTAATCTTGACCTTACTCTGCCTACCTGGCAGGATCTAAAGCAAGGATTTTCTTTCCTCCCCCCTCTCTTTTTTTCCCCCCTAACTTTGAAACTATTGTTAGCTATTGATCTTCTACCCTCAATTGCTGACAGAATTAATTATTTAGGCTTTATTTTACTGTAATTCTTGGCAGCTCTCCTTACTGAAACTCTCAGCTGCCAAATGAAGTAAAAACAGATATAAAAATGTTCATTCACTATATATTTAAAAAAAAAAATCATTCTAGCAATAAATCACTGTCTTAGTTATGGTTTCTTTTGTCATCCAAATGGCTTTTATGGCCAAACCACAAATCTAAGCAGCAGAAGAGTAGTGGGGAAAGAGCTGCCTTCTCTCTAATTTTAAGGTAGGTATGTAGGATACCTGTACTTTCAGAAATGCTGGAGTTGTTCAGCAGAAGAACTTCTCAAAATCCCAGGAACAAAAGCCACATAAAGATAGTCTTCCTCCCCAAAGGTGGGGGTGACCTTTCTTTAGATATCAGCCATAATATTAGGCATAAAGGACACAAACTGTAGAAGTCAAGTCCTCACCAGTATCACAAATAATGTTTTTAATCAGGACAGATGAAAATAGATATGCACACAGTCATAAGATGTAAAAAGGAAAAAAAAAAAAAACCTGCTGAAAAACAAGTGATACATCACTCTTCCATTGAACCTTCCCTACACAGTCCTCAGGTTCCTTCACATAAAAAAGCTGGATCCCTTTTTTTTTTCTCCATTTTGTAAATTGTTGCAGATAAGGTGTTAAAAATTTGAGGTTTAAGGCTCACACGGGAAATCTCATCAGAAGGGAGTATGGTCCTAAGTAAGTCCCCTCCTCCTTTAACTGGGAGTTTGGTGGGACCAGACTTCCAGCCCCACTCTCCTGACTCACGGGGCAGTGACCTGCCTGTCAGAGCCCACTGTGCCAGGTGAGCCCCATGGGACAGCTGCCATTTGAGGGACAGCAATTCACAGCGATCCAAAATGGCCTAGAAGAGTTCTATCATAATGGAAAAGATACCAGGTTTTAGTTTAGTTGGCTAAAAAGCTATACTTAAAAAAAAATAAGGTGTAATTCCACTGACATTTGACTGGTATGATCTGTGGCAGAAAGTGTAAAGTAAACGAAAGATCAAGAACCAAATTTAGCCTCAGTTTCTATTTATCCATTAATTCTAGCTGCTATAAAAGAGCTCCAATTTTGGCCCTAAGAAAAAAATAGTTTTCCATAGGTAATCTGCTCAAAGCATATTATGATATCCCTATAGATAATAGTGAAAAAAAGAATCTGGACCTGAGTAAAAGGCACAGAGATGAGAACAAATCTCATCCCGAGCAGAAATCTTTCTACTTGGTTACCACGCAATCTAATCCTGACAGTGCACCCGACTTGAAAAATGACATCCCCATCTCCAAGAATTGAAAGGTGGCAGAAAAAGCAGGCACTCGGTGCTTTAGTCTAAAGCAATTATGAGCTCCTCACAAGCTCGAAGACAAGAATTGATTTTCATTTCTAGATTATCAAGAGGTGGGGGCAAGCAGGTCAGGAAATCTGACCCTATCTTGACCTTGTGGATTGGATTGTTCTCAGACCTGTTCAATATTGAAAAGGATTGTTTGGGATGGGAGGGGGGGAGGAGGAGAGAAGAAATCCTCTGGCATATTTTGTGCCCACTGGTATCCAAGAATCTTTTTTTTATCTCACTTTATGATCCTAAAAGTTCATCATATAGTCAAGTATCTTAAGGTGCTTATTTGAAAGGCATTTTCCCATAAATGACCAAATCTGATAAAGACGGCAGAAGCTGCAGACTGCTGAATCAGGGGAGTGTAAAAGCGATATAGAAATAAACAGAGTCTGGCTTTAGAGGGGACCTGTAACTCTTTAGATCACTCCTGTGCTATACATATACCTATAGGCCAACCGCCTGAGCTAAATTTTTTGCTATTGTGGTAATTCAACATTTGTATAACACTGTCTGTTTCAAAAGACTCCAAATGGTTGCACCATTACTTGACTTCCATGGAAATTTTGCCATTTACTGAGGTGAGACCCATGCAGCTATGCTTTAAACTGAAATACAATGAAACCTTGCTAATTCAAGTACATAGGGACCATATCACTATTTGGATTACTGAAAACTGGAATTACTGTAAGATTGCTTTATTTTCACTTTAATTTTAAACTATTGCTCTTTTTTAAAATAAGAATTCTGTAGATGCTTTAGATAAAATCATGCTTTTCTCCCCCCCCCCCCCCCCCCCCCAGGAAAGAGTATTTTGGCTACAGGGAATAATACACAAGTTAAACAATAACTTCAAGGAGTAGGTATGAAAAATATAAACCTTGTAGAGGAACTAGAAGCAGCAGGAGGTCAGGATTAGCCCAAACACTAACCCAGCCATTCAGATTAATCAGTTCCGGAGTAGCAGGGTCCCACTCTATAAACCATATAGTGTGTGTACAGTCAGCCACCGCTGAAATATTGTCATTTCTGGCAGAAATGCCACAGCTGCTTAACAGCCCACATTGACACAAACCCTCAAAGGAAAGAATGGGGAAAAAAACCCCAAGCAAACCCTTAGCCAACTGTAACTGCAGGACTACTACAGCAAAATAGAGTTGGTTGGTGAGAATTGTGTGACTGCAACCATCTGGTTTCCAAAAACTTCATGAAAAATGAAGGGTTTATGAAAGGGTAATGGAAGGAGGCAAGCAAAGCCATGCATGTGTTGCAGCTGAGTGTAGGCATTCAGGGCAGTGGGGCAGCAAGAAACACACATAGAAATTATGTTTTCTGTAAGAACCCATCTGGTTAACAGATCATAGTGCCACCATTTTCACTCCAGTTTTAAACTGATGTGTATCTCCAAAATAAGAATCAGCAGAAGGCCGCTTTGCCTTTGTCCTGGTGTATTACTTCCCTAAATCAAGCAAAGATTTGAAATGAAAATGTCTAAAATGTCCCAAAGTAGATCCCTGCTGCTGCTAAACCTCTTCAGCCAGCCTTCCAATTTGAAAAGCTACAGGGAAATTATCTGCGATCAGACCACATTCAAAATAACAAATGAACATGTAAGTGTGATGCTGGTTTTGTAATTGTACTGTCTTGCTTACAGGACTATAAGGCAAGAATCAGAGGCACAATGGCTCTGCATACATAAATGCCATAAAATTAGTGCAGACAGCTGGCAAATCATTAATTAACAACAGTAATGGTTTCAAACTAGAGCTCTGGGGACTCCACAGGAAATAGGAAGTACACTGGCCCTGCTTTCAGTTATGCCTCTGACCCGGTTTCTTCCCCATAAATAAGAAGAAAAAAAACAATCCATGTCTCAGGCACAATATCACACAAGCCACCACCAGCAGTCCTTGAGATAACGTGCACTCTGAGCGAGTCACAGCACAGAAAGCTTTCTTCAAGTATGCTCCAGCATCAGAAAGCTGCAAAACCAACTCTGGAACACTAGGCATACAGTGCTAGATAAAGAAAGTAATCACAAAGACTATTCCAAAGAATTCAAAATTTTTTAAAAAAAGAAAAAAGGTAGCTTTTTTCCCCTTCTATTGTAGCCTAATTTTTACATATTAGATGATTCATATTGTTTCCTGGATTGGCCCCAGGAGTATCACACAAATAGAAGTGCACATAAATGCTAAGCTAATATGTAAATGAGAAGTAATCTCAAGATTTATCTATGAACTCCAGCTTCTTTTAGCAGATTAATTCATTGACAGCAGAAGGGTTACTGTCTCTCTGTGAAACATATGAGGGAAAATGTTGGTTCACAGCAGATTTATTTCCACAATAGACCTAACAGGTCCAATAATTATTATAGTTCACCATCTTGTTCCCGAATTTGTGCAGAAGATTGGATTCCCTGTTAGCACAAAATATATCTGCAGGGAAAAGACAAGGAGAGCAATTTAAAATGCGTAATATTTTCTCCTGAGAATGAACTCTACTATAGCAGCATCTCCATATTCACAAGATGGAAGTGATAATCTGGAAATTATGTACTAGTAAAGCTCTGGGGAGCAGGCAAAGAACAGTTATGTTACGGCAAGGCAGAGAGCAGCTGGCCTCAAATGCGCACTTTATGCCATCCTTTCTACAGGAAAATCCAGTCCTTTCTGTTCTGAGCTGGCAGCACTGCGGGTCCTAGCACCCCAGAGCCAGCCTATGCCTTCCCGGCACGCCTGGCTCCACGCTGGGAAGGTGAGGGTGTGAGGGCAGGGGTTTGGGTGGAGAAAAGCGACAGACACGCAGACTGCCCAGGGCTGGGAGGAGGCTGGCGGTGGGCACCACCAAATCGCCCAGTCTCCCCGCGGCTGTGGGTTCCCACACCCCGTGTGGTTAGCACAGCAGTCCCAGAGCTTTATGCCACTTGCTGCATGGGTGCAGGGGATGACAGATGCACGGGGACGTCCAGTTAAGTGACAAAACCTGAGCCTTTTCTGCCTCCATAGGAGGAGACTGAATATCACACCTGTCCCTGACTTTCTGTATCAGAAATGCACCAGTTCCCCTACGCCTCTGTGGGTGCTGTGTGTGTTTGGGCTGGTGAAGGTGAACGAGATTTTGCCCTTTGCTATTGTCTGTTGTGGTGGTATCGACAAGATTTCTGATGGTTAAAAAACCACGGAAGGGGTATTTTGGCTTACTGATGAGAAAAGGTGCTGAGTGACCAAAACAGGTTGCACAAAACTGTTTAGCACTGGAAAAGACTGAAGTATTTAGATAACTGTAGACCTGGCCAAGAAAAGTAAAGGCACCTCGTGTTCAGAGTGCGTGCTAGCCGGAGCTAACGCAACTCACGTCTCTCTAAGATGCCATTCACTCCTGTTGCTTCCCTTACTCTGTTTCCCTTTTATTCGTTCTGGTTTGCTGCCCTGTGACTGAAGCGAAGGACCGAAGCAACACTTCGGAGCTACATTTCAGCGTTGCCGCAGTCCCCCGACCCCCCTGTGGCAGATTAAAAAATTACTTCAGTGCCCTGCTTTCCTGCACTGGCGATAATACAGCTCTCTTGCTCTGAGAGGCGAGAGATGCGAACCTGCCTTCACTTCTCAGAGCAGCCTCTGGAAGTCAGGCAGGGCTCCAGAGGGGAAGCTCATGCTGCCGGGTGAACTAGCCTGAGACCTTGCGCACTAACGGAGTTTTGGGCATCTTAACCATTTTATCACATGACACCCTGGTCTTTTTATTCTGCGGTGCAGCGATGACCAGGATGGCATTCACATTCATAAGCACCTGGTGTTTGTAAAGCTATGTACACATAGCTCTTTTTTTCCAAGAAGGCAAGATAAGGCTTATGGAACAGGTTTTCATTACTTCAGGGATGTGAAATGGGGCTCACAGTGAAGAGTCAGGATACACAAGCATGATAGACTTTACCATGAGTGAATAATTCAAGCAGAATTAGTGGGGCAGGGAGGGAATTCACAGTTCTAATGGTCTGAAGTGAAACAAATTCCTTAGCCTGCGTTAGGACAATCTGCACTTATACCACCAAATTGTAATATAATTCTAGTTCAGCAAAAATCGTGGAGAGGAAGATTTCTGTAACTGGGTTTCAGAAGCTTAGACATACTTGGAAAAAAAACAAGATAAAAAATGAGTTTCAAGTGTCCAACTTGTTCAAACAGCAGAACTTTTTATGCCACTAAAAATACTCAAGAGAAGAAAAAAATTCACTGAGCAGTTACTACAGTGTGCTTTACATGAGCTCTTTCCTCCCATGTCCAGAGAGCTCACTTTCTCCACTTTGCTTTAAAGACTTCAGTTTGTGCTTGGTATAGGAAAAATCAGTCTCCTGATGCATCCATGAATTATCCCTGATATTTTTTGATTTACATCCACAGGCTAACTGTTTCTGGCATGCAGGAGCTCTGCACTTTCTGCATGTTTTTGTTACTGTTTGCACACAATAATTTGTATTTCTAGAAAACTTTCAATGGTGACTCCTGGAGCATTACATACAAGATCCTTAACCTGCTTTCATGAAGCAAACTCTGACTTACCACCTACAGACCTGTAAATTGAGACAAGGTCACATACCTGGTTGGTCTCCGGGGTCAGAAGCAGAAACTCTTCGCTATCCTGTCCTCATTGCTAGGCAGTACAGTCCCAGGTGTAAACCGTTCTTGAATCTCTGTTGCAATAATGAGTAGTAGTTATAGTCTCCCTGTATACTTAACTGATCTATTTCTTTCTGTGAGTAGCTACCTATATATAACACATTGGCATGAAATAAATAAATGTGTAAGAACAAATCTGTTTCTCTAACCTACACAGAACAGACTTCAGCTGCAAAATGTTATGTAGCTGTTGTGCAAACCACAATAACTGTAACACCAAGAAAAACAGATCTAATCAGATTCCATGCTTATTCATTCTTTGGCATTGCATGAAATATAGTGCATAATTCCTTTAGGGCATAATCCAATGTCTGTCAGAGTCACTGGAAAGACTCCCATTTATCTTAATGGGGAACAGACCTTGAATGAAGCAGGGAATGTGATAATTTATGGTATTCAAAAAGGAATACATATATAAGCATTGGCAAAAATAAAAGAGGTTTATATATTTCAGTGTTCTGCTTCAGACAGATATAAGTCCCAGATGACTCAAAGTCAACAAGTAACTTCATCACAGACAATTATGAAAAAACCTGCACCAGGAAACACAATTTCTAGCAATGTAAATCTAGTCGTTCGCTTACACCCTGATGTATAAGTATTTATATCCCTTATACATGCCTGTATTACCAGTACTTTGCTTTTTATTATCCATACAGCTACATAATCCTTTTAAAAGTCCTACTAAGCTATTTGGATCTGTAGCATCTTGTGCCACTGAGCTCCAGACATGTTGATGATCTATATCTCAAAAGTAATTCAGAAAGCTAAACTAAAACAGGATTTAAGACACAATAAAAATAAGCTGACATAAATTGTTCAGCAATAGATCCCCCCCCCCCCCGTGGGCCTGATCCTGTATCTTTATCCATCAAAACTCCCTTTGCAGTTCAAGTAAATTAAATCCTAGGTCCTTAATAGCATATAAATCTGTCAGTATCACAGATCCCCAGATAGTGGGAAATGTT
The DNA here is from genome assembly GCF_947461875.1 of Haliaeetus albicilla. Classification (NCBI taxonomy): domain Eukaryota; kingdom Metazoa; phylum Chordata; class Aves; order Accipitriformes; family Accipitridae; genus Haliaeetus; species Haliaeetus albicilla. Next base: position 43,877,578 of record NC_091484.1, read on the forward strand.
CCTACCTATGCCAATTTAGGTCAGGTAAAGAACCAAGCTGATGCAGTTGCGTTACCTCCTCTGTCTCCGCAGCAGGAATCTGTAATACTTTTATATGAACAGCCAATGAATTATTTGCATATTTTAAAGTATCTCTAAATAACAAGAAAACGACAATGTCTAGAAAAATACACAATTAAGCTAGAAATTAGTCCTGTCTTGTGGGTTTACTACAAGCATTCAGCTAGCTTAAATCTCCGTTTTCAGTGGTTCACCATGTAATTTATGTCAGCAACAATATGGCAAACATGCACAACTGCCTTATTAAATTACACGACCAACAGAAACACTGGAAAAGAGTGTACAAAAATTTTAACAATGTAGCAAAAAAAAAAAAAGGGCAGCATTTAATGTATTTTGACATAAAATAAACAGCCGTTTTAAACTTAAAAATAGCTCCCCCGAAGGCATGCTGTCAAGCACAGAAAGATATAGATTGCAGATTTGCTCTCTCAGGCACTGAGGGAACTTCATACACCAAACATACTACCGCAGAGAACCTCAGCATGACCACGTTTTCGATACCACGTCCTACAACCGCATACTGGGTATACTTTTACTAATTTTCTACCCAAGTCTGAACCCTGAAAATGAGCCATACCCAGCATCTCATACAGCTTCCCTGATTGTTCATTAGATTTATTTCTCATTAGGTGGATTTTTCATTTTTCGTTTGCTTGATCCTTAAGCAGGGACTTTGTCACTATTTTTGCAAAAGTTATGAACAGTTTATCCTAGAAGTCCTGATATAATAGCGAGCAGTCACTCCGTTAATGGTTACAGGATCAGAGCCCAAACATGCCTTTCTGCCTGGAACCCCGGCTGTCAGTACGCTCAGCGAAATACACGGCAAGATTTTTTACTTTGTGTTTAGAAGAAATATTGCAAAAAGGCTGCATGAATAGAGCGGTACATTACACACCACCCTCACGTACAAACTGCAACGTGCTGTTGAATACTGTAGAGAGAAATATTTGCTGCCGTTCTGAGGGGTTTAGAGGAGATTTATGCATTTGCTTGGCCCGCTCTGTGGTAAGTTCCGAAGGCACGGTTACGCCCTTAAATGACGCTATATTATTTGCCCGAAGTTTTTAGGTCAGAGATCAGTTCGTGCATACTGAAGAAATATAGTGAAGAACAACTTGTGAAGTACGATGTCAATGGTAAGGAGCAAACTGTAAAAACCCCAAAACAAAACAACAAAAAAACACCCCCAAACCGTAAAGAGCAGTGAAGAACGATTATTCACAAGAAATTACACATACATTTACGTTCAGGTGTTCTTTGTTCTTAAGCTGTTAGCTAAAAGTAACCACTTTAAAGAGGTGCCTTTAAGACTCCACTGACCATCAAGAGATTTTTGTTTTGAAAGTGGCTTTAACGAAAACGCCGAGCTAAGCGCTCACGGCAAGACGATCGCTTAAATCATTTCAGATAATGACTTAAATCACGGCGAGGTGAAGTTCGGGCACTTAAAAAGCACAAAGCTGCCTAGAGCAAATAGTTCCAATACTATTTGCTTCATTTAAAAATCGCAGCGGGAAGGCTGGGGGAAAAGGCTTAAATTGGCGCTGGGACACCGCTGCAGTGGCTCGGGGACGTCGTTTCATTAGCGGCGCGGTTTCATTAGCGGCGCAGGCAACGCCGACGTTGTTTCCCCCGCCGCACGCCGGGGGAGGCGGACACAACCCAGGGCACCCCCCAGCCCGCCTTTAGAGCCCCGGCCCGGCCGCGCGGAGACACCCGCGTTCGACGGCCCCAACTTCCACGCTCCCCCCCCCCCCGGTGATTTGGTCACAAGCCGCCGGGCGCTGAGGCGGGCGGCGGCGGGAGGGCAGCCTCCCTCCAGCGCCCGCCGCTAATTGCCCCGCGCGCGCGGCTGCTCATTAGCGGCAAAGGAGCGGAGCTGGGACAGCCCCCCCCGCCCCGCCCCGGCCCCGCCGCCGTTCTGGGCTGGGGAACGCCAGCCGGCCCCTCCCGTCAGAGGACGTAACGGCGGCCGGCGGGGCCTCACAGCGGCCGTTGAAGGGAGGGGCCCGGCCGGGTAGGCCGCCGCGGGGGGAGGCGCCCGAGCGGCTTGGGAGGGGCGTTCTGCCGTGGGGTGGGCGGTGCGGGGACGGACGGGGAGGGGAGGGGGCGGGAGGCGGAGGCCGCCCCGCCCCACGCTCCGCCCGGCAGGAACGCCTCGCGTGGCGTCATCCGCTCCGCCCCGCCGCGGGGCAGGCCCGCCCCCGCCGACGGCCAATGGCAGGCCGCCTCCGCCCCGTTTGGCGGGGCCTCCGGCGTCGGCGCCGAGCGCCCAATCCGCGGCGACGGGGCGCGCACCGCCCTCTGTTCATTTGCATCCAGCGCTGCTATTGGCTGGGCGGCGCGGCCAGCGGGCGTTCCTTGGAGAGGCGGGGAGGCATGCTCAGGAGCAACCTGAGACCGCGCCCGCTCTCATTGGAGGACCGCCCCGGAGGCGTCACGCTGCGGGTGGGGCTATTGAAATCAGGGTCCGGCACCGCCTCCCCGCCCACGGCGCGAACCGCCCAAGGCGGGGTCAGGGCGGTGATTTACATAGAGGGGCCTCGCGTTTACATATGCATGAGGGCGGGGAGAGGGGCGGGGCGGTGCTGGCCGCCGCGGCGGGGGACACCGGCTGTAAATGTCCCGCCGTGGTTTATGGCGTCCCGCGCCCCTCCGGCTCCCCGGGCCCTTCCGCCCCGCCGCGCTAATTGATGTGATGTGTGGTCCCGGCTCCCCGCTCTCTCCGCTTTCACCTCGGCGCTGTAACCCAAGCCCGCTCCCTCGCCGTTTTTAATAACGCCGAAGTCTGGGCCAGCTGGGAACCATTAGCGACCCCATCCCCTCTTGCTGATCTTTATAATCTTATTAGTTTAATGGGTCACGCAGTGCAGGACCTATTTCCTACGGATCAAAGGGAAAACAAACAGGGTAATATCCCACCGGGCTTCCTCCGCTCTGCCCCCACGGGTGCTGCTGCTGGCCGCTGGTGCTGCTTGAAATCTCCCCCCGCTTTATTAGCCCGCACCGGTTTTAAAAGGCTCCTGGGCTGCTCTCACCCCAGGCGGGGGCTCGGTTCAGCCAGCGGCCCCCCCCGAATCCCCCCCCCCTCACGGCACCGCGGCCGGTCCCGGCGCGGGTTTGCCGGTGGCCCCGGACCGGCGTTGGCACCGCCGCCAGCCGGGGCTGCGGGGGCTTTCCCGCTTCTCCCCGTTTAATCGGGAACGATTTGCTGCGGAGGGACCCTTCGGGAAACGCTGCCCTCGATCGGATACGCGGGCAAGGTATTGCCTGGCGTATCGCGGGGGGATCGCGTTGCAGTATGCGGTGGGGTTTTTTGTTGTATTTTTTTTTCCCCCAAAAAGCATGAAAGCGGCATCATATGGCATGGATGATGGGGTCGAATCGGATACCCCGTGGCTCTGCCCGGCTGACCCAGGGGCGGTGTTTTCCGCTCAGTGGCAGAACGCTTATTTGTAGTCCGGAGACTCCCCCCTCCCCCCGTAGCCCCTGCAATAACTTTTAGCACAATAAATTAGATGTACGCGCACTGTGGTCCATTACAGAGGAGTGTTGTGTGACGGCTCCTGTCAAAGGTTACCGGCCTTCATGCAGCCGCATAAAGCGTTTCTCTCGAGGGTAAATATTTGGACTTATTAAAGGGCCTGGAAACTGTGGGCTACAGTAGGGAATAAAGCCGGGGGCTGCCCCCGGCACACGCCGCCTGAGCCCCGCGGTCGCTCCGCACACCCCTGCGCGGCGGTACCGGGCGGGCGGCACCGCCACCGACCCCGCGGGCCGGCCTCCGTGGGGGGCTGGGGGGGTGGTGGTCCGCCGATGTGCCGCGGAGCCGAAGCTCAAACCATTTTCTCTACATTTCTTGCAATGTGAATTGTGTAAACGTACACACGTATACGTTACAATGTATATATACGCGTCAAATATTTATCTATAAAATACATATATTCCATATGCAAAACCGAGGGAAAACCGTGCCTGCGGATGGAAAGCTCCTAAATCGCGGCGTTTAAGACCCACCGGTGTCCTCTCACCGGTTTGGTGGAAGTCCCTACACAAAGGGGAGCACGCGTGTGCGTGTGGAGCAGTGCGTGTGTGCGAGCACATGCACGCGTGTGCGCAAACGGGCAACGGAAACGATTTAATGCCCTCGCAAATCTCCGGTATTTTGTTTTCCAAACTTCTAAAGAGTTTTCAAGGAAAAAAAATAAAGTTGATGGATTTTTCTTTTATATCTCGTAGAAAATCCATTATTTCCAGTTGTGTAGCCTGGCTCACAAAATATTTAAGACATAAAAAAACCCACTTGCTGAAATATCAGAGATGATATATTGTTCTCCCAGGTTGGAAACTAGATCTCAGTACGTGCGCACACAAACACAGATGTATACCGAATTATCAATACGTCTTAATGGGTATAAGTACTACCTGCACTGGTTATCTAACAAATTGAAAACTGAACGGTGAGTGTAGCCATATGCACGCAAACCACACACATACAGAGTAAGCCTTATTTTATTAGAGACTATTAATACACGAGCCCATAAAAATCTGCCCCTATTTAAATTTTATGGTAGTCCTATGCTTTAAGTGCGCCTGCTTGTGCATGCAAAAGAAAGTGTGAACATATGACTGTATAGACACACTAAGCTTTTTTTTTTTTTGGTATATGTGTACTACAAAATACACGTAACACGGATTATTAGAAAATGACTGATTAAAAAACCTATTGTAAATGTAAATTTACAGCCCCCTCTTAAGGGCCGCTTAAGAGATAACAGACGGTGCTTTACCCCGTCCGTACAGCCAGTGGCGGCTACACCAGGTTTTTGTCTCTGTGTGCGTTTTTTACTATTTTTTTCTCCTGGAAACAGATGTGTACTTTATTTATTTCAGGCGAGCTTTCTTTTTTTTTTTTTTTTTTTCCCTAACCTGCTAATTCCCCGAGTTTATTCGTGCCATAGACAATAAAGCCATAAAGCTGACTGCAGAAATTTGTTTGCCGTAACGACGTGTTATTTGAGTCCCGGCTTTCGGGACTCTGACGCTTGGCCAGATCAAAGATCCCCCTTAAAAACAGCGTGTGGTTCAGAGCCGGTGTGCGCCGTGTGCCTGTGGAGGGAACGGCGGGGCAGCCCTGGACGGGAAACCAGCGAGGGGAGAGCCCGGAGGCGGCTCCGCGGCTCCCGGCGGGGCTCCCCGGGCTGCCGCGCCCCTTCGCCCCGGTGCCGGTCCCAGCAAGGGGCTCGCTCCCGCCGGCTCCTAGGCCGGGGGCTGCCGGCTGTAGGGGACGTTTCCCCACTCCTCAGCGCCAGGTTCGCCGCCTTGTTTTGGGTGTGTGCCCCTTCGTACTGCGTCTAGCCCGACGCGGTTCTAAAGCACCACGTCTAATTGCCCCGTATTAGTTTTACTACCAGATAGTGACTCCTGCAAAGTAGATTTAAATTACGTGTTAGAGAAGTGATACTATAAAGCGGCAGAAAACAGAATCCCTCCTCAAACACGTTTATGGGCTAAGGCTGCAAAGATCAGAGGCTTCAGGTTTTGCCTTCGGTTTAAAGGTTGTCCCGGCACGGGAAGTCATTTGATAAACCTTTAAGCTGTACTTCATAATCTTTACTGCTTTATGGAGCTTTCCAAATCTTTAACACGCTGTAACCTTTTCAAGACAGATTGCCAGACAAGATTTCGGTGTTAGGTTTACTTAATGCAGTTCTTGCGAGGAAGTGAATTTTCACGGTACCCATATTACCGCCGGGCACTCCCCCCCCCGCCCCGCCCCGGCCCCGCGGAGCCGTCGCCTGCAGAGATTTATTAAACCTGTTGATTTATAATATCTCCCGCACGAAGTTTGATCCGTCAGATTACAGCCTACGCGGTCTCTGAGGCTGCCAGTGGCGAAGGGCGCTTTTGGTACATATTCCTCCGATTAGCGCTTTCCTGGGGGGGAGGGAAGTTATGATTTATTGCCGTGTTCGGCCGTTTAGGAAGCGAAATTAACCCCAGAATGCCTCCGTCCCTTTTGAAGTTCACGGTTTGTTTTCCTTACTGTACAGAGCGGGGATCAAAGGCTCGAAACGCCCTCTTGTGTTTACTTTATTTGCAAGGAAAAAAAAAGGTAAAAAAAAAAAAAAGAAAAAAGAGGGGAAAAAAATTAGAGCTGCTTCGGGCAATTAAAGCATCAGCTCGCTGCCGCCGCGGAAATCCAACACCCGGCGGCAGCCGCGTGGGGGGGGGGACGACCACGGGTCCAGCCCTCGGTACCCCCCACCCGTGACGAAATGGCCCCTCCCCTGTGACGTCACCCGGCCCCTCTTGGGGGCTGCTCCGGCCTCTATTTCTGCAGTAAATAAGGGCAGTGAGTGAGTCAGGACGCACCCGGGGTTGTGGGTTTTTCTTTTTGCAAACACGCATAAAAAGTCGTGTGTCCGCCCCCCCCCCCCCCCCCGCGCCCCGTTAAGGCAGCCGCCTTGTTCCCCACCGCCGGGGGGGCGGCGAGGCAGCCCGGCCGGGCCGGCCGTAGCGGCTGCCGAAGCCGTTTCGCTGCCTGTCCCCCGCGGAGCGGCCGCCGCGGTTTCCGCTCGCCAAAATACCGGGGCGCGTCTGCGCGGGGCGGGCGGGCCGCGGGGGGGTCAGGGGCCGGCGGGACTCCCCGTGTCCGCGCGTCCCCCCCCCCGCCCCGTCCCTCCAGGACCCGCCGTAGCGCTTTTGGCTCTTTCTCCCAGCGGCGTCCCGAAGCGCGTAAATCCCCGGCCCCGCGCTCCCCCAGCCCGCCCGCTGCCTGGTGCTCGACGACGTCGGAGGCCGGGGGGATGACGGACAGCGCCCGGCGACTACGCGTGGCGTCTCGCCAGCGCCGGGGCTCCGGCGAAGCGAACGGAGCCGGCGCGCCGGGCGGCGGGGTCCGGGGCATCGAGGGGGGGTAACCTCGGAGCCCGGTCGCCCAAACGCGCCGCTCTTCGCGTGTGCAACAAAGGATGAACGGCTACAGGTTGTTTTTACCCTCCCCGCGTCATTTTTCCCGCGGCAGGAGCCGCGCTCGGCGCTGCCCCGCACGGAGGAGCGCATCCCGCGGGGAGACGGGCCGGGCCGGGCCGGGGGGGGGGGGTCGTGCTGTGCGAACGGACCAACCGCGGCCGGGGCGGTGGGTGGCGGGGGGGTAACGGCTTCGCCTCTTCCTCCTGCTGCCGGAGGAGCCGGACACACGGGTCCAGCGTAACGCCACACACACACACACACACACACACGCGTGTATGTCGGCGGTGGGTGATTCTGCGCCTGAACGACTTTTGGACGTGCGACCCGTACGCGCCTGCTTGGCCGACGCAATGACTTATCGCAGTTACCCGTGCGAATAGAGAGCTGACGCTGTGCCGAGCGACACACGAAGCTGGGGAGGCGTTAACGGATGGCGTCGTTATGACGTACAGTGACTCCGTGTGACGCTGGCGCATCTCCCCCGAGCCCCCCCCTCGCGTCCCGCTCCCACGGCGGACCCGCGCCGCCGCCCACCCCACCGCGGCGCGCCCGGCATGCAAATTCCGCCTGATTGACATCCCCACAGGCAGCCAATGGCGGGGCACCCGGCGAGCCATTGGCCGGCGAGCCCCGCACGTCAGAGGTGACGCATATGGGGACGCCAACCAATCCGCGCTGCGTATGCAAATAGCGGGGGTCGGAGGGGGGCTGTGGCGGCGGGCGCCGCCCCGTGGCCGCACGGCGCGCTGCAGCGGCGCGGGGCGACCGGGCCACGGGGCGGCGGCGGCGGCAGCGGCGGTGCAGGGACGCGGCCCCGCAGCGCGGCTTTGCAGCGGGTTTTTGCGCTCGGAGTTGCCCCACGCTGCTGGGCAAGCTGAAAACACCCACGGGCCGCAGCGGCCGGGAAGGGAGGCCGAGCGGGCAGCCGGTAGCGCCGCTCGGGTTTCTATTTTTTGAGTTGTCGCACTTTCCCCACGTCTGCCGGGGGACAAAACCCGATGGTAAAATCGGCAACGAAGCCCAGGGGCACCCGCGGAGCCTCACTGTCCTCCCCGCCCCGAATTTTGTATACAGCGAATTTCCCTTCCTCGGCCGGGGGAAGCGGCATTTTATTAAAGTCAGTTAAACAAAGAAAACGGGCTCCGGCGCGGGGTTTCTGTCTGCCCTGGAAAGGGACAGCAGCGAAGAGCTTCAGGGGGTTTATTTCGGCGGCAGCCCCGGAGCGGGTCTCCCCGCCCGGGCTGAGCGCGGTGGAGCCGCAGCCCCGCGGCGCGGCCGGAGCGGGCTTTGGGGCCGCCCGGGGGCTGCGGGATCGGGGGCACCTCCTGGAGCACCGTCACACGCCGGACAGGCAAACGGGAGCCCACCGGGCAGGCCCCGGTCGGGGCCACCGCCGGTAGCCCCTGTGCGGGGCAGAGCGCGGGGTCCGGCCCCTCTGCGGTAGATAGCCCGAAGCGGCAGCCCGGCGTGGCTGCCTCGTACCGAAAAGCTTCGGATGGGATCGAGGTCTGCGTGCCCGGGTCCCCACGCTGGGACCGCAAATACATATACACACACACACGGGTACGGGTTTGTATTTCATTTTACGTGTCAAAAAGGAAAGCGGTCCTCTAAAGAAGGTCCCCGAGCCGGTGGGCTCCCTTGAGCTGCTGCTTGTCATCTCCTTCTCCTCCGCAAGCCCCAGGACTGTCACAGCGAGCCCCGTCCCCTGGGCCACGGCTGCCGGCCCGGCTCCCTCCAGTCCCTTCTTTCAGCTTTTTTAAGCTTGTTTTAGCAGGCCGGGCACTCTGAGGCCACTGCCTATAGTTTGCAATTTAGACAACTTTTAACTGGGCTAAGAAACATCACTTTGCCCAGCGTGGCAATAATGCACAAGGGTACGACAACACTCCGTGTCCATGTGTGCCTCTCGGAGTTGGACTGTGAGGGATTACAAGTGCTCATGTATGAGGAAAAGCGCTTGAATTCAGTGCTCGGCATTTAGAAATAATCCCATGGAAGAATACATGTGGTGTTTGTATGTAGCAAGGAAAGTTTTTTTCTTTTTTGGGGGAGTATTCTGCTTTTGTGACTTGGAAAAAAAATTTAAAAATTGACACTATTTGTGTGACGGTCCATGACAGTTTGTCCTGCACTGACCCAACACATGAAAAACGTTTCCCTTTCCAAGAGAAGGGTGAAATGTCACTTTTGCAACCTCTGACCGAGCAATTTTACAAACGTCTCTGTGTGTATTGTGTGACTGGAAGAGAGCGTGGAGCTGCGTGAATGTGTGTGCGCGGGGGAGGTTAGCTGGGGCATAAAGAGGCTGCAGGCATTGGGAAAGCAGTGATTCCTGAGAACCCATGTAGAGTTCCTCCCCCCCCCTTTAAAATCCTAAACAGACATTCCAAGAAGGAGGAAACAATCCTGATTTGTTTTCATTCAAGGTTGTAAAGCAAGACCCAAACAGAGTTAGAAATATAAACCAACTGAAAGATCTCCCAGGTCTTTAGCTGCAGCTTCTAAACAAGCCTGATCTCTTTTTCTCCCTCTCCCCTCCCAGATCGCCCTGGCTTGTGGTTTCTCTCTAAATAAGGAAGGTTCCCTAGAGAATAACTCACTGGAATTCACTCCCTCAAGAAACGACTGCATAGTTTGGTGAGAAGTGAAAGGGGCCTTGAGTCGGGGAGGGCTCAGGGAAATAGAGGTGGCTCCACAGCCAAGGGGAGATACCTGCTATGGTAACAAGGCAAAACAAACACTACGCTTCACTGGACATGCCTGATTACCCAAAAGGCTTGGAAAGAATCCCCTCTCCCATCCCCAAATAATTGGAAATAATTGACCCTGTGCAAAATTTCACTCCCCCCCCCCCCCGTTTTCCTGGTGCACTGGTCATTCCCAGGGACTGCGCTGGGAATCGAGCAGGCCCTGCGGTGAAATGCATGCAGTCCCCAATGAGCTCCTTAGGGTCACCGCTGAATCCTGGCCCCTAGCCTTCCCACTCATTTTCTCACCTCCTCTTACTAATCCTCTGCCCCCAAGCCTCTCCCAGCCCTTCTTCTCTATCCCACCTCATTTCTGGTCTGTTCTTGGACAACCACTTCTTTTGGTTTTAGTCGGACCACTTTGCACCCTCAGGGTTTTGTTTTCATACAGAGCCTGAGAATTGTGACTTTAAACTGCTTTTACCACATTGTTTGTTTGTTTCTATAGCATGGGCTGTCTGCCTGCAATGGTGAAACCCTGAAATCCCCCCCCCCCAACCATCAGCTTTCCCCTTTCCACGAAGTTAAGGCACTACACAAAAATGCTGGCCGGAAAAGAGCCAGATCCGTGCCGGGGGCGACGGAGCAGGACAAAGTACAACTCGGCATCTTTCCCACAGTGTCACATCTGCAAATTCAACAAGGGAAAGCAATTCCCTACAGGGAGGCTGTAAAACTAACAACAACAAAACAAACAACCAAGCAAAAAAAAAAAAAAAAAAAGGAAAAATAAGGGGTTTAAAAACCCCCACACATCTTGAGTTGCAGTTATTGCTGTGACCCAGATTATTTCCTTCCACAGAGCAGATGTGTTTGCTCGGCTTGGGGCTGTGTGTATCTATCTGGTAGTAGATGTTATCTTTTTTCGCCCCTGATTAGAGAGCATTATGCAGCGTCGTTAGACGCCGTGCCCAAACGTTATGAAGTATGTCCGAAAAGCGCAGGGGCAGTTTGGGGTGTGGGGCGTAATTTCTTGTTCAGAGACACACGATGCCTTATATACATATACATACACACACATCTGTGTACATACACGTATGTGTGCGTGTATGCATATATGTGTGTACGTTTGTATGTCCGTATGTATAAAAATCTGAACTGCATGTGGGTGCGTACGTCTCTGCATACACCCCCGGTACGCACACAGTGGGCGGACGCCCCGCAGCCGCGGCAGCTGGCGGTGTCGGGGCGCGGCCGCCAGGGGGCAGCAGACACCGCGGAGAGGGCGGCGGCGCGGGCGGGCGCAGACTCCGCCGCCGGCCGGGCCGGGCTCCGCGCCGCGGGCGGGCGGGCGGAGCGGTGCGGCCCCTCCGGCAGCAGCTGCCGCAGGCCCCAGCGCTCCGTTTCAACAGGTTTCCTCTTCAGACTTGGTCTGCTGGCCGGTTTTCCGCTGAAACGGTGGTTTTAGTGAATACAGTGGGAAAGCTGGTGAAGATTTGGGTTAGTAGGAGCTGAATTCCTGCAAAGACAAACTTGCAATATTTCCGCACCCACGCCCCGATTCCTTTAGCCTCAGCAAGGGAACTAATCCTTTTAAAAACACTTCCACAGCTTGAAAAATACCAAGGCAAATTTTTGAAACGATTGTAGCCGGCTTGGGAAGATTTTCACGTCACCTCCCTTGCAGAACACAGTTAAGACAATGCTGGAAAAGCTGAGGGCTGTCTCACTGTCATCTAGATGCAGAAGCCATAGTGGGGGTCTTACGAACTCTTGGGAAAATATCTGCTTTTAATTCAGAAGAGAGCTTTTTAACACAAAGCAGGCAATGGATACATGAGTTGGATACACCGTGGAGTATATTTTACGTGGATTTTCAGCTGCATTTTCTAACCAGTCCACTTTGCCCAGCTTGACGTTTCTTTGAATTCTCTTCACCATCACTTGTGTGATGGAGTTTTGGGGCCCCACATGGCTGCAAATGGCAAATTTGTCCAGTTGCTTTCTGTTGGCGCTTTCATCAGCACCCTGCTCGTAAGCTCCGATTGGGGACCACCAGCAGATGACTTAACCAACTGCAGGGAAGTGACAAGCTCAAATAGTCAACCCTAGAATAAACAAAACTCACAGAAAAAGACTGATCTGAGCCATTTCAACAGACAGTTGCATGCCAGAGAAGGTAAAAGAGACCCATTTCATTTGTCAGTGATTTCACAGTGCTCTTGCAAAACTGTAGCTCACTAAACACTCACAAAATAAGTTAGTGGAAATTTAAATTGTTTCTTCTAACACTGTAAAAAAAAGGTCAAATGTTTAGATTTCGTGCATGCTGTAAAATGCAAATGCTGTGCTGGAGAGGGTAGATGCATTCCCAATGTTACATTGCAGGGTCCGAGTGATCATGGAGCACAGCGGACTCTGTGAATATGTATTGAGTCCATAACCTGTGGCTGAAGGTCCTGATCCCTCTGAGTCTGCAATAGCTGCTGGTGACATGGTAACCGCAGTTCCTGTCATGTCAGTGATTGGGAGATAAAAGGCCATTGAGCGTGGGGATGCTTGGAGCTGAATAGGAGCACTGCAGCAGTTTCAGAGCCAGAGTCTCTATACATGACATTCAAGACAGATTCTTTCTTCTCTTTTTCAAAACAAAGAAACAAATGAAACAGGAAACACTCAGCAAAGAAGCTCAGATGCTTTCTCAACCTCCTCCCGGCCCTGGTGCATTGCTCTGTGGATGCAGAGGGATCACGACAAGCCTCACTGTGAGCTTGCAGAGAAGTGGCTGATAACGCAGATGATGTCATGTATGGGCAAAGAAAGGCCTCCGCTCCAGAGGTGCTCTGGCCTTATTCCAAGCACGGCTGATAAGCGGTTTGGATCGTTTTGCCTATCGGCGGTGATGTGATCTTTCCAAAGGGTAACATATTTTAGTTTGGATGCTGCAAGTCTCATTCTCTATCAGCCAGATAAAATGACTATTCTGACATTTTGCCTGTGCTGTCATCTGCATGCACAAAATACCATCCTGAAAAGCAGACATTCAGTGGTTCGTTACCCAGAAGAATGAGCCAGGCTCCCTGCAAAGGTGTGCCCAGTGTGCCAAAGTAGGTACATGCATGATTGTATCCCAAAGGATTTTTTCCTGACACCCCCGTACTTCAGGAAGCGCCAAGATACAGCAGTTCCAGCAAAGATTCCTATTACAAGAAATACTAATGGGAATTGCAGGCTCTAATTTAACTCCTGATCATGGTGCCTGTGGCTTAGATATCTCAGGCCAGACTTGTACTATGTGAATGAAGTCAAGGGAATGGTGCTGACTTAGTCCATTTGGGAAATCTGTCCCACTGTGTTCTTTCTCTGCCAACATAAAGCCTCTCATGGAAGCTTATGTACAGTGTTTGGGTAGTTTCTGGCTAAAGTCTGGAAAAAAGTTTTCATGTATTTTTTGATAATATGGTCCTGTTGCTATATTTTCCCTAGATATTAAGTGGAAAATCAGAGCAAGAGGTAGATGCTTGTTTTTGAAGGTGGGAAGCCCCTCTCATCATGACCGGCTATGGGGTTATAAACAGAAATTCATTTGATGTGAAGGCTGTAAGTTGCACCTCTTGGACGGTACATGGGAATGAATGCTGTGGTCAATGCCAAAGCTTTGAGCTGCAGGAAGGGGGAGCAGAAGGGAAGAAAAAGTGCGCTTGGGGTTTTTGTTTTGGAAAATAACCCAAACCATGCATTATGGCAGAATCCATAAAGTTTTCTTTCTCATGAACCTGAACTTTAGAAATGGTTCTCCCTGGGCATGTCAGAACTGTACAGACATAGGTAAGACTTAGATATTTTGGGGAGACACGAAGTATGGAAACAATCTTGCAGTTGCAGCTGAGAATAGGATACTGCAAACTAGCAAGTTTAGTCCCATGCTCTGTACCTTTATCTTGGCAAGGAAAACTTGGTGGCCCAAAGGTGAGAATCCTGCAAGCCCAGTGGATGCATAAACACCATGCTTTGCATTTCTGCAGGTGGTCTCTGAAAATGTATCTTTCACGTGTTTATGTCTGTTTAGATGCCACCAGTGATATCAGATGTCCCAGATGTCTTCTGTGTGCCCATGAGCAAGGAAGAATTAGGATTTTCTTGTTGTTGTACCCATGTCACAATCCAAGGAGCAACAGGAAAGTTCAGAGAAGAGGAACAATAATCGACGGCACATAAAAAATTGCCTTACATTAAGTGTAAGAAGTGTAGTCCAGGGACTGTATAACGTGGCCAGGGCTAGGACATATCATCTCTGTGGATGAGCTGGGGAACGAGGCTTTCCCTGTGGACCAGGAGTGGTGGGGAATGTGTTCCCATCAGATACCCACAAGCAGGAAGGTTGAGGTGCTCTGAATGAAAGGGGGCTTTCCAGTGGGTTGGGAAGGTAGTGTTTCCATCCTGGAATCCATCTTCATGGATGTCTAAAAATGCATGGTGGCTGGTACAACACCTGTCTACATACAACCCTGATCTTCTCCTAGGTAAGTAATTGTGAAAGTTGTGGCATTTTTGTGTGTGTGCCCTTTTTTCTCCAGCTATTTGTCATTTTTGCAGGCTTCAAGGACATGAGTCTCCTGGAATGATAGCTATGCATCTCCCTCAGGAGGGCTGCAATCGCCCCCTGCGGGCACCTTGCCCAGTGCAAGCCACAGAGCCTCAGGAAAGAGGAGGGATGGGGAAGTTGCTGGGGTGAAGAGCTGTGGAAAAGCAAGAATGATTTACGAAAGAGGTGATTTGGAGATTGCTCTGCCTCAGGAAGTTTAGCTGAGTGTGAATGTAATTGACTGATGATTACCAGATAAGCAATATGTCTGGTGGAATTTTGCACAGATACGGGCAACGTTTTCCACGTAACTCAGAGGAACTGCCTTTTGCTGGAAAGCAGGATTTCCTTTTTCTTTTTCTTTTTTTCCTTCGTTTTCTCCTTCCTTCCCTGGGTCTGGGAAATTAGTTCCCTGCAAATTACCTGTCCTTCTCCTTCTTGCTTCCAGAGCTGGTGTTTCTGGAAAAAAAGGTGGAAGAACCCATCATGGCATGCAGAGCGCACCGGCACCCCAGGGATGGTGGGCAACTCTGTCCTGTGACGGGGGTTTCTGTGACTCTCTGGTCCCCCAGAAACTGTCCTCCCTGTCGTGGCAGTTCAGGAGCAGCAAACAGAGTCTGAAAGCATTAACAAAAAGTCTCTTTAACCCCTGACTCACCCCCTTCCCCTCCCTGGCAAGTCTCTGCTTGAAGGATTTACTCCGCCCCTCGGTATTTTTTTATTCAGGCGGATCATCAAGTGCAGCGATCCCTCGGAGGGTGTTTTATTTCCTAAGCGGGCAATCTTCAGCACAGTAGGACTTCAACATCCCTCTGACATAAACTTTCAGGCGTAATATAGTGATATATTCACGGGCTTATGGGAAAAGCAGTTCTCCAAATGGGGAGGAGGGGGAGTTTAAAAAATTATAATAAAAAAAGGCTTCTCCTCTCACGTAAGAAGTGGCCGATTTGTGGTTTGGATGCCCCTACCAGATACTGAACAGAGTGGATGGAAAAGGTTTGTTCGGCTTGAGTTTGACTTACCCTCCTCTTGTAGCTTTTGGCAGGGACTGGGGCCGGTCCGGTCCCCCGCCGGCCCCGCTGGCTCGCTCTCTCCAAGGTGTTGACAGACTGTTTTTCAGCTGCACCAGAGGCCGCAGATCTCATGTCAGGCTTCGAGATACACGTCTTGATAAACACGTCTGCTTCCAGCGATTGGCAGCGTTCTTTCTGGAAAGGAAAACAAAAAATGGCTTTATATAAACAGACGCAGCGGTGTGCAGGGTGTAGCATAGCACGGCCTTGGAGGCATGGCTGAGTTTTCGCCCCCTCCCGCCGCCGGGCTCTCGCTGACCGGGAAGCGGCCACTCGCTGACAGGGCTTTGGCAGGCGGCCGCGGCTTGCCCAGCTGCAGCTGCAGCCCTGCTCCGCCGGCTGCCCTCTGCCAGGGTAGAGGAGCCGGCCAGGCCACCACGGCTGCCCTGACGGACAACATGGCCTCCCTGCCGGTTGCTATGGCTGCCCTGACAGTCAACACGGCCACCCCAACATCCACCATGGCTGCCCCAGCTGGCCTATAGCTATTAATATGATTTCTATGGATCTGCTTCCATATAACTTGGCCCTTTAGCCACCATCAGTTTGAAACGCTCTCCAGAGGTGGCTGTTTACGCTGTCTGTCGAGATCACTGCTGTCGCTCACAGACTATGGAAATGGACATGCAAATATCTTGAGGAGGCAACGTGGCAGCTGGGATGGCAGAAGCCATCCTTAGTCCCAGGGAAGTGCCCTCCCTGCCTTTCCCTTCCCATCCCCGCTCCCCTTCGGTGTTACCTGGTAGAGTGGTCTGTGTCTGGAAGCTAGCTGGGAGAGGCATCATCTCTTGCTGAACGCAAGTGCTTTACCGTAGTATTAATAACAATGTGAACCCCTGATCACTTGTGCCCTGAGAAAAAGCTGCGAGTCTTGGCTGTGGCGATTTTCCTTTACTTCTTGCACAGCCAGCTCCCTGGGGAGCAACGGGGGGGAAAATGGGTTTCTCTTAAACAGAAATAACAGGGTTTGGTCAGCACTAGCCCTGACCCAGGAGGATGGTAATTTCCCATGCGTGCCTCTTGTAAATGGGACCGTTTTTAGCAGGCTAACACAGCCAGCAACTGGTGTTTTTAAACTGATGCTGTAGCAGTACAGTGACAGTTGCTAAACTCCCTTGCCTGATTGCTAGGAGAGCACAGAGTGGGGAGTGTTTGAAAACCAGCACAGCTCCTCAGAGCACATGATTATCACCTCTTCTTCTCCCATCTCCCATCTGATCGCTGTTGGAGACTGCCGTAGCAAAGAACCATTTAAATCTCTGCTCAGTCACCTCTCGGGGCTGTTGAAGAAAATTGTAGGGTGCTTTTGGTGCAGTGGAGTCTGGTATAAACCCCGTCTGTAAATGTTGGGTCTTCCCCACTGCAAATGCTCCTGTGAAAGGCTGATGGCATTCCTGTTCAACAGACAGTACCAGGTCCTACAGTTACTTGTCAGGAAAATATGGACTGCTTAAGCCATAGGCACTGGATAAGAATCTTGAAGAAAAATCAGCAGAGCTGAGCAAATAAAAATCTAGAGCAGATGTTGAAAGTCCCTTCTTTTCATATTTTATCCCCCCTGAGGGGAGAAGGGGAGGAAAAAGACCTTCTGCACAAATGCAGCTTAGAGACGGAAATGGCTTCCTGGCGGGGGCCTTCCTTTATATTTTGAAACCCCTAAGGCTGTCTGCTGTTCCCTGGTTAGTTAGCAGGACAGACTGGGGCACAGCAGTTCTGCAAATGCATTCTCTCCCCCCCCCCCCGCCAGGGCTCAGGGTGCTGAGCAAAGGTGCTGGGGAGTTTTCCCTTCCCAGCTGGGTACACGGGGCAAACTTCACTTTGCAAGGGCACATTTGTAAGGTTTCCTCTGGGGCTCATGATTTTCCTCTTTCTGAAGTGGCTGGGAAGCACTAAGCTTGAAGGGCAGGGTATGTTTGGAATATACTGCTCCTTTTGTATATTCTTCCCTTTCTTAAATCAGAGCTCGATTTAAAATGCTGTGGCTCGAACAATTCTGTGCAAGGGAGAAAAATAACACAGTGGGGGGTAAGAACAGAGTGTGGTTTGATTCTCAGTCATACTAATCATCTGCCTTTACAACAGACTGCAATATGTTCGAGGGAGTGATTTATCCCTCAGCAGTGTAAGGTGACTTTAATAGGAGACTCCATCCTTCCATCCAGAAGCCCTCATCCCTCAAATGTCTTTTATTCCTGTCAAATGTCTTTTCTTCCTATAAATTCCCTTGCACAAACTATACTTTTGAAGCAATGGGATTGTGCATCAAGTGTCTTGTAAACCATTGATGGCTCTGGCCATAGCTTGGCATAGGAGTATGTGAGGATCAAGGCAATCTGGGTGCACTGGAATGTGAAGACTATTCCCCTCTCCCCATCTACACAATTAGCAAGGTCACTGTGCCTTGTAGGTTTACTTCTATAAGTGGAAAAACATGTCAGCTCTATCCATTTTTTTTCAGAGAGCTGGTGTGGCTGTCATGTGTTGTTACCTGTTTGTCAAAGGAACAGCACTGGCCTCGAACAATAGCCCGGATGCAAATAAGAGAAAGGATGCGTGTCCTGGATTGGTAAATGGAGCCTCTGTGTTTGCTGTGACCTCTTCTTCCTCAGCTGATTGTGGATCATAACGATCCCTGCCATTTGGACAGGAATAATTAATGAGATAAGTGTAGGTTAGTGGCTTGTGAGCAGCCAAGGGCAAGGCTGCCTGTCCATTTCAGCTCAGCCTAAACCATGGGGGCACTTCCTTCCTGAGTCAATAGTGATCCTGTAACGCTAACAAAAGACCCCCATTGATCATTGCCCTCTGGTAATTGCTGCCAGCGTGAGCCTGCCTCTCACAACTTGTTGACATCTCTGGACAGTTTAACTCAGCCCCTTTAAAAGGTCTCTGCAAAAGAAGCAGGCTGAGGTCTATAATAGTGTAGGTCAGGAATGTAAGGACAAATGAGATTCTTCCCCAAAGATGCCAGGGTACGGTACAGATGGAGTTTCAAGCCAAGTCGCTTTTATGGTGTTATAGAAGGTCACCACGTCTAGCTTCAGTGCTATTTTACTTCTGATTTACCTCACTGGGAGACCTGGCCAAAAAAGTGACATCTCTGTTTCATGGGGATTTGTATGTGTGTGTGCAGAATACTACCTTTAGCTTGAATCAGACCCAAACCAACATTTTTTGGGGAAATTGTGCTCTCCTCCAAGCTGGGAGTTTCCGATATTCAGCAGTGTCTTTGCTCAAAGGTGTTCTCAGGAAGTTCACTGTGGATTGCTTGTCAGGTTATTGACAGCTGGTGTGAGCCTATGGTACATATTCTTGCCTTGGCATTCATCTTCGTGGATTGTCCTGGGCTTGTCTGTACCCTGCCTGCAGGCAGGCTTTCTGGACAAGTCTGGAGATAAAGGCCTTACATTCCAGGAACATCCTGAGGAGTTAAGGCAGAGGCTGCCAGAACCTTGGCTTGGAAGAACACTAGTGCAAATCAAGATGCTTTGGATGAAACATCCTGGGTACCAAGAAATTACCCACCAGCTCTATTGTCTTGCTTCCTTGATGCCATAGAGACTGCTGCCCAAATTACAGTGTCCTTAGAAGATAAAAACTGTTGGTGGTTGGGTATGTAACAATCTTGAAAGGCCTTTACATTTGTAATGAAAAGCTGTCCAGTTAGTAAGTATTGGCACTGGAGCTGTTTGGTGCTAATCACCCTCTGCCCTCTGATTTATATCAGAGGTTCTTAGTTATCTCTTGCTAACATTTCCACAGGGTCTTAATCTTTGTTCCATTCAGGGCCCAAGCTGGAGCCTACCTGGCCAGTGTGCTGATACAAATGACTTTGTAGATGTCTGCAACTACAGCATTTACCATGTTTTCATGCCACAGACCTCTCTCAATTGGCATAATTCCTCTCTCCCACTATTATTGTTTAGCTAATTCAGGCAAAAGCTATGGTTTGCCCCGCTGATACATTCTTCAGGAAAATTCAAGAACAGAGTATTATTTCAAGTGAAATTCACCATGAATTGCTGAAAAAAGAAGACAGAAATAAAATAAATCCAATGAGAAGCACCCCAGTGACTCTGCACAGAAGCAGAATGGGGAGGGCCAATTTACTACAACAGCTGCTTCATTCAGTGGCTCTGGGATGGAGAAGGATGCCCCAGGGAAGCGTGGCCAAGAAAGAATCGAACACCCAGTCTACACTAGATGCTGTCATGAAGTAAGCATAGCTTGGGGGATGGAAGACTGGTCACAGAGGAAATCCATTTCTTGCTCAAAGGTTGGGAGCTGGATTCTTTGTGGAAATTTCACATGCTGCTTTTTATTCTGGGTTAGCAGGTAATGCAGTCCTTTAGTGATTGATGGTTGTCTTGCATCTGATGTGCAGGTTTGATGTTCTAGTAACACCAGATGACACTTTACCCTTTACAATATTGTTGAATCGATAAATGCAGACCTTGTTTATTAAGTACAGCTGACATTGTCTTGCCAAGGACTCATGTAAAACAGATCTGGGTAATACTGCGATTCAGTAATGACAGCTTATATTAAAAAAGAAGCATAAGGCTGAAGCTTTACCACAGGATATTGGTTTTCTACAGATTGTAGTAGGGTAAGATCAGTGTCTCATCTTGCCAGTATGGATAAACAGAGTAACACACTATGTGCTGCATGGAGATCTTTTGAAGGACACTGGAAAACCGCGGGCTGTTTTCAGCTGCCAGAAATCCTGTAGCAATTTTGGGAAGAGATGCCCCAGCACCCATGGCCAGTATTTGCCATTCCCTCTCTCTCACACTATTGCTCCGTGAACTGGTACCATCTATCTCCAGATGTAGCCCCTTCAAGTTGTATTTAGACAAGGCTTGTTGAGGTGTGAGATGTCCTGCTCTGTAATATCTTAAATGGGGTCTTTCCCAACACCTCAAAAATGGCTGTGTGTTGGCCCAGCCCCATCCTGGTTATTCCATTTTTCTGTCCTGCCTACCGAGACTTGGCCACTCTGTTAAAACTCTGCTGTTCACCTGCTTGACCCACAGTCAAGAATGGCACTTCACTGTGGTCCCAGAAACCTTATGGGAGAGACCAGGGTGGACAGAGTAAACAGCTGGACCTCAGCCAGACCCTCAAAGCTCTGGCTGGTCTGTGAGCATGTTACAGTGGTCCTCTGTGGTAATTTGCACACTGGCAGGGCTGTGGCACACCAGCATTCAGCCACAGCCTTCTGAATCAGCCCTCTGAAAACTGCTCAGCAAACAGGAATCTTGAGGTGAATTCATTAGTGAAGATCCAGACACTTTTCTTCCCAAATGACAGTCAAAAGCAAACAGGAGTCATGTAGAGACCACCTTGGTCAGGCTTTCAAATAGCCGATTCCCAAGTCCAGGAAAGGTGCTGCCATGTCAGTCTAGCTCCTCATGCCTTTCTGTCATACTGCTCAAAATGGTATTCCTGAGAGTTCGTAAACCATAAGTGGATTTTTTCCCCCTCAAATATGTAACCACAGAGAAAAACAACACCTCTGCTTTCTATGTCCTGCCCTGCAATTTCTTCCTTGAGGGTTTTCTCTATGTTATCTGTCTGAGTCCTGTCTTTCTCCCCACTTCACTGCCTGCCTCAGTGGTGGCAGCACAAGGGTTACTAACAAGACTGTGTTGGAAAGACATTTTAGCCGGACGAGCAGATACAGAAACAAACAAGCACTAGAGTCATTCTCCTGGCTCCTAGTTTCCTTAATGCCTTCAACTTTGAGCCAGTGCAAGGTATTATGAGGTGACTCACCCACCTCGTGCAACACATCTTTCCAGAAAAGAAATCCCTCTTCAAACTCTTTCAGGAATTCTCACCTCCTCTCCAGCCCTGTGTGTTATTGCAGAAGTTGATTTACTTTGCAGGGGAAATTTCTGCAGATGTCCAGGTGTTTCAAAGGGAGCCAAAGCCAAAGATAGAGCTCTGGTACTGCCTGGCATTTGCCAACTCTTTGCACTGTCTGCCCATACAACCTGCAGTTCTCTTCCAGTCCTGCATTGGCTCTGAGGTCATGGTCCTGACAGGCACAGAAAATTTGCCCTTTTGAACAGAATACTAGCCTCCACCCTGGGGACTGCAGTCCCTTGTTCTAGAGAAGAGCAATCAAGTCCTTATATAAGGCTCCTGAGCAGGAGTGGATGTTGGGAGAAAAGAGAGAGGAGGGGTAGCACTTGGCTAATTTAAGTAGCAATGAAAATCAACCAGCTGCTGCCCAGGGCCTTCAGCAGTGTAATGCTGATACTAGCCTCAATGTAACATCCTTCAAAAAGTCTTCAGAGTGTTATGGACAGTTACCGGCCTTTCTTTTACTGCTCCCCCTTTAGCAGCGTGCTGAAACCCTGTTTTTTTACTCTCTTCCCTTAACAGCCTCACAATGGGATCCAGCCCTCAGTTCCTCTGTAAAATCCCCTCCTACACCTGGCTCTGGAAAATGATGGGAAGGCAAAAGGCCCTTCTGTAGCCAGTGGCCTGAAAAGTAAAAACTCATCTGGTTGATCACTTTCAGGTTTTGATAGCTTTTACTTTTGGCTATTGGCTAATGCAAGTTTGCTAGTCAGCTTGATCTGTTGAATGTTATTTATTTTTGAGTCTTCTCTGTGGACAGAATTGCTGTCACCGAGTCCACAGGGGCATTATAGGAACCTGCAGTGAAGTCCAAGAATCTTTTGGCACTGTGCTGTCTCAGGGCAGAAGGGGACAGGCTGGGGACTTGGTCACTGGGAGCAAAGATAACGTGATACAGAGATAACCAAGTGAGTCATGCTACATAACAGAAGATTTGATTCTCATTGATGAAATCACAGACTATGCTCATATTCTGGATCAAAATTTCCTTATTGTAATGAGAGCTATAAATATATGGAAAGCTGTAATATTTTCCTGATATTTTACATTACTTCATTCATGGAGATTTTTTCCCCAAATATTAAAAGAAAATATCACTTCTAAAATGGCACACCATCTGATGACTATTTTAAAAGTAAGCTAGCTCATTCTTCTGGAAGACTGTTTTTCCTGGTCTTAGCACGAACCTCATTGGGGGCTTGGATACTACAAGCAGACTAGCATTTCCTTAGCAAGCAAATAGGACACAGCCTGGAGGCACAGGATGGGTACTTTTCATAACCCAAAAATGATCTAGCGTAGAGCTTTTTCATCACCAGAATACCACAAGAAGCATGCAAACTTTTGTAAAGAAAGAAAAAGAATAGCAGTCCACTCACAAAATACACATTAGCTGTTCTTGCAGACAAGCAAGACCTACAAAAATGGCCTGTGAGGAGGAGGTCCAGAGGGATGTTTGAAGCCTTGCTTAGAAAAATAAGCTTTTTGCCTTTGAGTCCTTCAACCCATCTTGGTATGACTAGGGCAGCCTGAAACATCAAAGCTAAGGGAGAAAGGAGAAGGGAAACAGAAGAGGAAAAACGGGGACAAGGGAGTGGGTTGGTTTGAGGATGGGTTTTTATGTGCATTTGTATTTTCATCGGGGGAAAGCACTCAGAAAAGATGTAGAAATACTTATCTGCATAGACTCCATCACAGAAAATGCAAAAAATCAGATAGCCCTGGGCTGACTGGGAATTAATTTCTCCCTAATTAAATACCTAGTTTCTTTAGGTTACTTCAAAAAGCCCAGCCTTTGAATTTCTCAGCTGCCACAGAGTGAGTTGGGGCAGAAACAAAGGCTTGTGGAGCTCAGCTCTGGCTCAGCTGCCACCACGCCCTCTACTCTACCATTCTCTGTCTTTCTGTGCCATCAGTGATGGGCAGATTTTTGTCCAAAACTCTGCTCAAGATCACGTTATTGGGAAAGGCCTCTGAATGTGGCCAGTCTTCCAGTGCTTGTAAAGCATCGCACCCATCGAAAGTATGGAAGAAACATAGAAAACATCAGTGACGCTGTAGCATAAGTGTTGCATTGTTAGGTGCATTTATATACACTTGTCTTCAAACCACTGAAGCCTAAATCTCCAGAAAGGAGTGACTGGCTTAAAAAGGCCTGTAATGTGAACATCATGCAATTGATTTTCATCAAAGACAATTATATGGGTAACATTCTTTGGGGGATATGTTTGTTCATGGTGCTTGGTATCCAGATGGGACTGGATGTCATTAACCATCAGGGTGTATGAAAAGGAAAGAGCAGAATATGTATTATTCCCAGCATGGTGGCTTTTAACCCCTTGATGAAGGGAGCCAGAATTTCCTGAGGCTTAGGAGGCGATTCTGGTGCCAGAGCTAAAGGAGACATGGAGTTCATTTTATTTTGAGTAGGTTTTATGAGTTGATCTCTGGCATTTCACACGGATGAATTCCACTGCGTTCTCACATGTGTAATGGCTTTTTTTTTTCCCCCCAACAAAGGTAAAGCAGAGATGTGCAATGTGCATGAGGGCTATATGTGTATCCAACCAGGACAGAAGACAACTGCCTTTTTTCTTGAAAATATTTAGCGTAGTTCAACATTTTGGTTTTGTTTCCACTTCTTTTCTAGATGTAGTTCAAAATGCTGGTACATAAAACCTTTTCCAGTTTACAGTTTAGCTATATTAGAGCTTTCTGCATTTTTATGTTAACCTTTGAGACTATCCAGGAAACTAGAATTGCCTGTGCCTACTCCCTGTTACCACCTCCATCCACAGTCACATTAAATTGAGCACAGTTTCACAGAAAGCTTCACCTTGGCTCCTGAGACATGCTGAATTGCAGTAAAGAGAACTTGACTTTTTGGCTCTGCAACGAAACCCAAAAGCCCAGGCATTTTCTCCTGGTTTCAGCTTTCACAGGGACAGTTCCATGCAGCTTGAGTCCTTTGAGAAGTGCCAGGCTCCCAATGAAAAGGAGGTGGAATTGCGAGTTGAGGTTTCATGAGCAGGTGGGGGGGAAAGAAAGAGTGAAATTCTGCATTACCCAGAGCTTGTGCTGACAGATGAATTAAAATGTAAATCTGGGCTAAGATTTCCAACACCAGGGCATTAAGTTAAGCTCCTGAGTTTCTCCTCAGTATCTTAAATAAATCCTAATTTTAAGAAGTCCTCACTGCTTCAGCATTCCCCTGTAGAAATTTAAACAGGGTTTTAGGAGCATCCAGTTATAAAAACCTTGGCCCAGTTTTCCAAATATATGCCACTGTAAATCATAGCATGCTTCACAGTTTAAAAGGGGAAGGAAACTGCAGCTTTAAAATTGAATGAGATGCTGTTCTTGCATTCAAAGTCTTTGCAAAGCACGAAGAAAATATTCAAACCTACACCAAACCAAAAGCAAGACTCAAACCAAAACTAATCAGCCAAAACCAGAGGGTACTAACTGATGTGTTCAAGAGGGAAAAAAAAAAAAGAAAAAGAAAATGGTTACATTTTCTGGAGCAAATCCCCGTGTTGAGAATTTTGGGCAGCTCTTTTCCTATGTGAGACAAAAGGTGGGAAAAAAGAGTCCTACTTGGATGTTAGTGCTCTGCAATAGGGTGTGCTACTTCTCCTGGGCATCTCATTTAGGAAGTAAAAAGTATATCAATATCTGAGATTTATTTAGTGAACCAATGAGTTGAGTAGTCCTACTGAAAAGTATTGCTGCTCATTTGGTCTCTTTGCTTGGTCCAGAATTACCATTGAAAATGTGGTCCTGGCTGATTATTCCCAAGTTAGCTATCTCTGGAAATTTCTGCCTGGCCATCTCCTAAGCCAATGTGAGGCACACAACAATGTGGGTGCGCATTTTGAATGAAGCCAAAATATTTCATGGTCACATATTTTCTGAAATGTGCTGAGATGATTTGCTGAATCAAGACCCAAAAGCAGTTTGGGATGCCTTTTAGTTGGCTGGTAAGAAGCTGACTGAAATAAATAAAGGGTTTCTTTTCATATGTTGCACGGATGGCAATGAGCCCTTCCAAGTGGCTGCGTTGCAGCAGGGTTTGAATAACATTTTCTCATCCCTCATTCCACTGGGGTGATTGATCCACTGAGGTTTGTTTTGGCAGGAGCTTGCCTATCACAGGACATAGAAGAGCATGGGAGAGCCTCCAGAGGCTAGGGGTGGGCATGATGTTTATTATGAGATATTTTGTAAAGTATTTTCAGTATGCTGAGCATCAGAAACTAAGATTCTTTAAAAAAGAGGAAGGAAATAATGTCAGGAAAATGCATAAATAATTACTTAGATGTCATCTGGTATGAGGTCTTGTGGCATCAGAAACATGACATGATACTTTGCAAGAGGAGAGACAGTTGTTTTAAGACGGTTAGGCCCATCCCAGCCTTGTCTATACTTTCCCATGGATGATCATATCCGTAGCGACAGTAACCTCACGGGTGCAAGGAATACAGTGTTGCAAAAATGAGGCAGCAAAATAATCCTGCCTTTTTTAAAAGTCAAGAATGTTTTTAAACTAGACAGTGATCACCCATCCCAGCAACAAGTTCTGGAAAAAAGTTTGTGTTGAGTCCTGAAAAGTCACCAAATGCTTCTTCCTTTGAGGCTGGAAAGAGCTGTGAATACCTGTGCCATGTAATGCTGTGGGCTGGGAACTCGACTCTCGGTTTTAACCTGAAACAGCCTCATGTTTGGTTGCGTGTGCCAGCTGCTGCTAGGCTACCTTAGGCAGCAACGCAAGCCCTCCTGTGTGGGGATGGGAGGGAAAAGCCTGACTTTCTGCCCGGGGCCACAGGGAGTCTGAGCTGGCTCAGCTGGGCAGATGCTCGGAGAGGTGGTAATCAGTAAATAGAGGGTTTGACACAAGCTCTTCAGTAGTGTGTGCAAAGCCAGCCTAGCCACATCCCTGCCAGGACAGGTGAAGCCTGAGCAGGTAGCGGTGTCGGGAAGAACCTTTGCAAACTGGAGAGGAGCTGCTGCTGCCCGAGCCAGGAGGCTGTGCTCAGCTGTTCCGGGCTGGAAGCCGCTTGCTATCGGCATGCGGTGGTACCTTTACAATGGCTGACTTTACAAGATGCAAAAGCTGACTCTGCGCATGGGTCATCAGCTCATATTGGCTAATAAAATCCACACTCTACCCACAGGCACTGTTGGTCAACGTGCCTCCTTGCTTATGGCTGCATAAAGTGATACCATACTGTTTGGCACAGCTGTACGTAGGGGAATTACATTTAAATTCGCCCATAAAAGAACCATTACTTTACAGCAATATTAAAAGAAACCATTTATGAGTGTTAAATCTTTATTTAAATATAATCCTTACCATGTGTTGGGTGGAAAAAGGCAGCAGCCTGAAACATAAAAAAGGTATACTCAGTATGTGGGGTTTTAAAAGCACTTCCATTTTCTAGATTTTTCTGGGGGGAGGGAGGTCTATTTTGGCAGGGGGGAGTCCAATCTCTGGCTGGCCAAACTATGCAAGAAACTGTCTATTTATTTATTTATTTGATCGTGCAGAGGCATGATGTTAACCATATTTATGTGTCTGAGCTCTGGCATATGAAGGAACTGAAATGAAAGAACTATTATGCTTCCCCGCTCCCCGAATATCACCTAATGCAGGGTATATATTATGGTCAAACAGTGTGGAAGAAGCTGTGACCCCTGCCCCGCTACATGTCCCCACTCTGTGGCCTCCTGGTCTGTATGTTCATACTACGTTCACCATACCTGCCACGCTGTCTGATTTTTCTCTAGCACCCACATACTACAGTTTTCTGGGGTGACAACTAGTGCTCTTTTGTTAATACTCCATGATGGGTTGTTTCAAAAGCCACCTTAAGCTCTTGCAAACCTCTTGCCAAGGCTGCTAGAAAAGGCAAGAGCTCACAGCCACTTCTCCTCAAAAGTATGAGCAGGATTCATCTCAGGCTGAAATCCCACCATTAGCAGGGGCAGTGGGAAGCACGGGGACAGCGGAGCTGGAGCACCTGATATATAGTCAATATATGCAACAGCCCTGAGCAGCACAACCTGCCCCTGCCATATCCCATACTGCTCTTTCAAAAAGACACAAGCACCCACTATGGCTGGCTTCCTCACCCTTTCCTCCCCACTTGCTCTACATACAACCTCACTGACAGTTATAGCTGGCCAATGTTTCCTCATTAAAACTGGTTTTCACCGGGAAACTTGGTTTTGACCTCAGGGGAAGTTTCTCTGAAAACCTTATTTTTTGGGGAAAGTTTCAACATTTCTGTCAAGAAAGAAGAAAAAATCAGGCAAGTGAGAAACAGAAACTTTTTTTTTTTTTGGAAGGAAGCAGCTGTCAGTTTTTTTTCCTTTTTTTTTTTTTTTTATAAAAGGAAAAAACTGACCTATGTTCTTTTTCCTTTCTGCTTGCCAAAATTTTCCGCAAGAAAAAATATTTAACCATCTCTTCTTATGGCTGTAAATGCTACTGGAGGCATCCAATGAGGCCTCTACCTAGAGAGACAGAAGAGGGAAGAGCAAGAAAGATCCTTTCAGCCTTTTCCTTTTTAAAGCATTGTTTCAGGAGAGTGCAAAATACAGCAGTTGCCATATTTATTTTTCAGATCACCAGGACAACTGGGAAGATCTATTTCTATTGACCCAAATAAATCATAACCAACTAATCTAATTCATACTGAACTGTTTAGAAACAGGTGCATCCAGCTCATCCTATTATTTATGTAAATATTCAACTAAAAATCTGTGTACAACAACAGTGTCATTTTTACTTAGCAAGGCAAATCTTGACAACATACTAAACATATTTTTTTTCCTCAACATCCATGTATGAAGACATTTTCATTCCTTACCAGAGAATAATAAAACATGGTATGCAATATGAATAATAACTTACCCCAGATAAAACGCAGGGTGGAATGCAAAGAAGAAAGAAAAATAATTTGTGGTCTCATATTTATTCTGTAGTGATGCATTTGTGCTGTACCATTTTTCCATGCTTTTCTTGCAGCATTTTTCTTTGTGTTCATATCTTACAAACGTTACAGGAAATGAAGGGAGCAAAGCAGAAAGGGTGAATAAAATTGCCTTCTCTGTATATATAATTAGAATCAGAGCAGGACATAAACATGGATTAAACAAGCAGAAAAGAGAAAATAATAAACCTTATTAAGCGTTATGCAAGCTAGTACAAAGCATTTCATAATGTAGTGTTGATAAAAGCATTGTTATCTTTTTCTAGGTTAAATTCTTATGCTGGAATAACCAGCTGTTACAAAGTTAGCATAAATCAGTGGCAATCTTTGAATCAGGCCTTAAATCCAGGGTGGCTCTGCTGAAATCAGTGCTGGTACTTCAGATTAACACCATGGTAACTGAGATCAGAATCTGATCCACAGTTTTAGCTCATATTATTTCAGGAGGAGTAAATCTTCTTAAGTATGGGGCATTTTTTTTGCCTGATCTTGTGGGTTCCCTCCAATATTCCAGCCGCTCTTCCTTTCACCTCTGGTTAAATGGCAGTTATTCCCATCAACAAGACACAATGGATGTGCTGAAAAGCAGCAGAGTGGAGCAGTGGTTAAAATTGCTCTTGCAAATACATCCAGTGCCTTCAGGAAGATTAATCTAAGTGAAGTACCTGAAAAGCTGGAAATACCTCCATATACTTCTGAATGCATGTATTCATTTGGAGCTGATTGCTGTTCCTCTGGTGCCCTGTAAATCCTTGAGGAATGCAGTTGAGGTCTGGGATCTTCTGCAAAGGGATTTAGAGAGGTCGTGAACAGAAAAATGGAGGATTTGTCTGACTTTTATAAATATGACAGTTTTAATATATTTTTATAGAGAAATTTTTAGTCATACATACATTAATAAAACTACGCAGCTTGAGAGAATCCTCCATGAACCAACCAGTCCTATTAGCCATGGTTGTATTTGGGATTCATAAGTTTTCAGCAGAAAATTTGGACCAATAATTTTCAGAGTAGAAGTTTGCTCATGAGCTCTTTACTATTTATTATTTGTGATTGGTCACATAGCCTGTCTTTGCTTCCTTACTGGGTAAGGTAACGAAGGTGGGAGAATGGTAAGTACAAAATATGAATAATGAATTTCTGTGCTCATGCAGACCCAGTGGACACAAATCTCCACAAAAAGCAGTCACATTGAGATAATGCAGATCATAGTCAAGATGCACAAGTGGATTTTTTCACTTCATGCCTCCTGCATCCTACAGAGAATTATCTCCTTGGCTTTTTAGTAGAATGGGTTAATTTAATCCTCATTAATCGAGACACAGTAGTGAGTGTGATTCAAAGATGGGGGGCAATCCAAATGCTCAGCTTTAAGGCCCTCATATGTCTTGTAGGTTCCCTGTCTGCCTGAGATCTCCAGGTAGCCAGAAGCATTAGCTGAAGAACAGATTACAGATACCTTTAGGAAAAATATTGTCAGTATTCTGATATTGCTGAGTCAAATTCTATCTCAGTCTTTGATACTGAACCAATTATTGATGCAGGTCAAAGGGCATTTATTCTGTGGACTGTAGATTCCATGAATTTAATATAGCTGCACAAATGATGGTTCAGTTAAAATTTTCACTAGAATAATATTTCTTATACTGTGTACTGTGTTCTGAAGGATCAGTTTTCCAGTCATGACAGTGAAACAAAACAGTAACAAATCTCAGACACAAGAAGTCTGGTATTTTTTTGACACAGTAGAGTGCATTTTGGGATGGACAGTGATGATTTGCAAATGTGTTCCTGTTCTGGCAAAACCATCACCAAGAGAGAGACTTCAGGTTCAGACCAGAATTTCTGGACAAAACATGAGAGAAAGAGAAGCCAGGGCAGCCAGTAATCCAGAGGGCTTTCCTGGCACCTTAAGAGAAGTGGGGGGTCCCATATCTCAAGCATTTGGGAAAGTGTGTTTCCTGGTCTCTCCCATGCAGGCAGTTCCACTTCATACAAATGACTGAGGATGTCCTCAAGCAGGACACCAAATCTGAGATGTTGTGATTCTGGCAGACTGTCTGAATCAGTAGTCCATCATGGTATTACTTGCAAGCATGGAAAGAAGGAGAAGAGAGGAAGTTTTCTTCTGCCTTAAGTGGAGTGAGAACGTTTTTGAAACCTTTTACTTTCTGAGAGAAACATTTTTACCCATCACCAGTAATGGAGGGTGACCATAAAAGCAGGCCGTGACCTGTAAGCTGACGCGAATTTGTGTCAATAGCACACTGGTAGAAATCAAAACATATTTATGGGAGAACCAGTTCTTCTCCCTCTTGCATTGTAAGATGCTGCATTGAGAAAAGGAGCTGCTGCTTCTCTGTTCTGTGGCTTTTCTGCACTGTATTTCTGAGTTTTTCTGTATTTTGGGCTACCTCTAATTCTTCTTTAGGACAATATAGGTGCTCTGCTGCATTTTTGTGTAGGCTAAGTGTAAAGACAGACCTAACTTCTGTGGACCATTTGACTCCTGCCAGAGGAAAAAATAGTTATTTGTCTTCTCCTGACTCAGATATAGCTTATAGTTTAGGTTTTTTAAATAGGAATAAGTGAGAGAAAACATGTTGGTAGAGGTCTGTTATTTAGTGCTCTGTAGAGCTTGGGATTTCATGTAAAGATTTTTTTTTTCTGAATTGAATATTTTAAAATCGAGTTTGACTAATGACCTTTCAGAAAAGTCAGACCATTTGTCATCTTGAATGAGAGAATGTAGCTGGTTGTAGTCAATTTTATTTAGAGATTTTTTTTGTTCCCATGCTGCTTACAGAACCAGGTCATTTGAATCTCATTCCCTTGAGGAGAAAACAATAAACATACTTTTGGTCACTTGCTAATATGACTATCTTCCCAAGATGCAGATGCTGATCTACTTGGTACATATCTTTGCATGTGTACTTTTGTGTCTCCTCTGGCAGAATGGAATATGCTCACTGTACCGACTGCTTCCCAGGATGAGCCCAAGAAATAGTGAAGATTTATTGCACAAAATAATTTGTGGAAATGTTGCCTTTCTACAGAGATACCCAAGATATTTCTCCTATTCTTATTGTTGCAGATTATTTGCATAATTGCTGTTATCACATGTGATATACCCCACTGTACATCACTTTTTATGTGGTTTGTGCTATTGAAAGATGAAATGGTGGAAGCTAAAATTCTGTGGAATATTAAAGTTGTTGCACATGTATTATTTGACCTTGGATTACTGTGATTTTTTTGAAAAGGCCCAGCAAGGCTTGGTATGTAGTGGATAAAGCACTAGCTTTTCTCTTCGAGTATTTTTATTAGAAATTTGAATCATGGTTCAAATCACAACTAGAGACCTAAATGAAATGAGTCTGTGTTTTCATCTGAGTCCCCCAATGGACAATAATCCAGATCATAAAATATACCACTTAAACTTTGGCAGTCTTCTGTTCTCAGGAAGCTTTATTGCTTCGTATTACCTTAACTCAAAGATAGTCCTTCCAGGACTCAGTTCAAGCTGAGGTTATTCGAAGAACAAAGTTTGTATTTCTAACTAAAGCTGGTCTGTGGATAACTGTAAGCTCTAATAGGGTCACAAAGCAAACTCACATACCTTTCTGCTGTGCCTTAATGAAATTTAGCTGTTTGGCAGGAACGTGTATCAGATCATTCCCTCTCTATCTCCAACGTGGAGCCAGAAGGAGGTGGGGAGACCTAGGGAAAATTATTCTTTGAAACCCTGGAGCCAGAAGCCTTCTGACATCATCACTGATGGCTCAGATATTTTAAAGGAATTCAGCTCAATTTGGGATCGATGCATTCAAAAGGTCATAATTGACGGCCTATATTTTTTGATCCTTACACCTCTTCTTCTCACCTGCGTGTCTATGGGTCACAGTGTGGCAGCCTGCCCTGTGCCTGAAGGGTGACCCATGCGGTTTGTGTGCTGCCTCTTGGCGGTGCAGCAGCCCCCGAGGCACGGGATCCACGCTGAGGCCAGCTGCATTGCGCTAATGGGAGCGTAAGCGGCTAGAGCTCTTCTGGATTTACGTGATGTAACTGAAGTCTCACTTTAGCCCTCAGCGTCGTGTGCTGGCTGCATTTGATGTCATGAATGTGAGCTATTTTTCATGCTTTGATAATAAAAGCGGTGCCTGGCTTCAAAGGAAATCTGGCTTGGAACATCCT
Organism: Haliaeetus albicilla; assembly: GCF_947461875.1. Lineage (NCBI taxonomy): Eukaryota > Metazoa > Chordata > Aves > Accipitriformes > Accipitridae > Haliaeetus > Haliaeetus albicilla. Next base: position 43,910,030 of record NC_091484.1, read on the forward strand.
GTGGCATCTCAGAGACAAATGTGTTATCAATATAGACACCTTTTCCTAATGATTGATCTAAGGCATAGTAGTCCTTCCAAAACAAAAGGCATGGATGCACTGTGAATTAAAATTTGACATCTTTCCATGCACACCAGAAATAAGGGAAAAAGGTTCATGCGAATGTCAGGGATTGTGGATGGATCCCATCCAGGTGAAATTCCTTCTGGTTATTTTAAATGTAACAACAACTGACATTAGTAGCGTTTTTTTTACCCTGAAGCTGAAACACTTTTCAGACTGTAGCTTAAAACCAGCTCTCAGTTACGCAAGTGTAAATCTGTGCCAAATAACTCCGGTGAGGCCAGTAGAGTTATTGGGGATTTACACGGGTGTAATTCTGAGCAGAGTTTGACCCTTTGTGGATATAGATATGCACTCAATTTATTGCACTATTATACCACAAGCAGGTGTGCAGGGACATCCACTGGGGAAGGGAAAATATAAGTCCCAACTACAGGTCACTTCATATCCCTTTCCTCAGGCTTGCTGTATTTCCAAATCAAAACTCACAGGCAGAACAAATCAACTTGAACTACTGGGTAATAACCACTCAAGGCCATTTCGGCTTCAGCCCTATGCAAGGCAAAGGGAGGTGTCTTTTCCCTTAGTATCTGCTTTTACACTTTCTCTCCTTCCCCAGCTGCAATCTTACCTTGATCAGGGCTGTAATGGCAGGAACTGGGTAGCTCTTTTTATGCTGGGCTGTCATGGCATCTTGCTATATATACGTGTAAGTGAATGGCTATAACTGCAGAAGCATACACAGGGGGGTATTGTGCTTGTGATGGTACCTTTGATAATCTAAAATCATTTGTATGCATGTATCTATCTGGATGGATCCTGACTGAGAGAGATACATACAGAGCCAGAGCTGTAGAGCTGGTTTATTGCTTATCATTTGATACTGATTCGAGGTTGTGTGCTGCCACAGTGGCTATATAACAGTATTTCTAGGAGCAAGTGCTTTAGGTGGAATGATGGGGTGAATTGTAGGAAAGTAGCATATGGAGACCTAAACTGGAGTTTGACCAGCATACCTGAGTTAAAATCCCTGGGACCAGAATGTATGTAAAAAAGGGCCAGCAAATCTTTAATGACGGTAAGTGATCCAGACTCTGGTTTTATGCTTCCATTGAAATGATGGCATCTCCAGTACCTCATAGCCCCTTTCTTAAACCCCAAGCTTAAAGGAAAGCAAGATATTTTATGTCCTGACTCATCATCATTCACATTTTTGGTCATGGCCCTTCTTCATGGTATATTTGACCCCTTGCAGCTCATCCTCTCTGGCTCTCGCCTCTGCCCACCACGTGTCAGGAAGGCTCTCCTTCCTCATAGTCCCACAGTTTCTAGGTCACTGCATTTCTACCTTGAACAGCCAATAGGCCTCACCCAGCTACCAAAATGATGCAGAAAATACTTGCAAATTTCCCTTTTCATGACTTGTTCAACCCTGAAATCTCAGCTCATGTGGCTGAGGCACAACACTGCCAAACAAATCTGGTGATCTTTACTTGGGGTAAATCCTTTCCTCACCTTTGTACCAGTCTGCAGTCATCACTCAGATTCTTCCTTCTTGAGATCAGCACTCTTCGGGGCAGGGATCTAGCTTGTCATAGTGTTAGATACCATCATAGCTCTCAAAATAAAATATAACAATTGATGACCCAAAATGTTAATGATGATTATTCCCCAGACCAATGCTGGCTAGATGGATGTGCAGATGGAGAACAGTTTTGAAACTTTGATCCCTGGCAGCTGGAAGTGACCTTTTACACTTTCTGGCACTGAAAGAAGTGCATCCCTTACTGCACCAGTTTTTGCTCTCCTGAGGCAACTGGTAATGCTTTGCTCATGAGATGCTGGGCAAAGCTGGGAAAGGGCTACATGCCCACACTACTGGCTGAAAGCCAGAAGCCCAAAATTAATTCCATGGGAAAGTTAAGAAACATGAAATTTCCTTCTAAAACAGCTTAAAAAAAAAAAAGTGGGTTTTTTTTTTTTTAAATGGTTTTTCAATATCTTCTTAGCAAGTTTTTAGATTAAGGATCACCTTTCAGGTATTAAAAATCAGAACAAATTTGAAAATTGTTCACATCTGTACAGAACTGGCTTAGCTTTTTTTTGCCCATATGGGTGAAATATCCAATGCCATCCTCTCCCCATGTACACAGAGCAGACTACACCAACTGTTTTGTCAGCTCATCAAGCTAAAAGAAGTACTCTGGTGCCCAGGGCAACAACTGTCTAATTTGCCTACCAATCAGGTCAGTCTAGTACCAGGGTGGTTAAAAATTATCAATCCACTAAACTGAAATCTTCCCTAAGTAAATTACAGACAATTTGTTAGTGTCACTAATTACCCAGATCTACTGTCTTTAAACCTTTGTAAGAGGAGGGAGATACTGTACAAGCCTTCTCAGAGTCTGGGTTTGAACTAATCATCTACCAAACGTGCATATTTTCTACAGGTGTGGAGCTAGAGCTGGTTATAAAATAGATACAGATTATTTAAAGTAGAAAAGACCTTTTCATGATTTTTTTTTAAATGGTCAGTTTTCAAAAATATTAACAAAGGAGCTCAGGATTTTCACCCACCTTCCCTACAACTTGGTAAAGTTTCATTGTTTACCATTTAGCTTTTCATGTTCAGTTTTCTCTCTTTTGTCCCTTTCTGTCTTTTGGATTTCCTCTCTTCTCATGTTTTTTGAGAGAAGACTGGGGAGAAAAAAAAATGAAGAAAAGAAAAGAGGAATGGAAAAATGAAAGAATAAAAGCTAATAGAAGGAAGGAATGTAGGTAAAAATCAACCTTTTGAAACACATTTGTGAAAAGAAGTCTAGCTGCTTTTTTTTTCTTTTTTTCTTTTCACTGTGGCCTTCTAAGGGAGGGGGAACGAGTTTCTTCCCTGGGAGCAGACAACAAGATGGAGGTGCTGCTTCTACATGGCCAGTCCCAGTTGAGGGGAACTGAGCTATCACAACTGCCAACACATGAGCAGAGTGACTTGGGAAGTGCTATGGACAATCAGGGACTGGGCAAGGACTTTTAATGACTGCTGGCAGGAGGTAGCTAGTATAAAAAACCACCTAAGTTTAGAAACTGAGAGGTGTCAGGGTGTTTCATAAAAATTCTGCTGCCCATGCAGAGAGAGGATGGACTCCTGCCCGTTTTAGGCCAAAGCAACATACTTTGGTTCAGGTATGTGCATAGACTTTTCTAGGCCAGACTAAGGACCTTGCAAAACCATATCACACATCAAAAGTTACAGTTTGGCTTACTTTGGAAAAAAGTCTTCTTGCTACCAGTGTCTGCCCCATGCAGGGCTGCCAAAGGCGGTTCAGTTTTTTGGGGGGGATTCACTGGAAGAGCAACGAAATGCAAAGATGCTGAAGTCAGGGCACAGCATCAGAAAAGCAAAACTGTTTGACCCCTCCACAAGCAAGTGAAAGCCAAGATCTTAAGGCAGAAGGAGGTGCACCCTTGGAGGGAGAGTGTGAGGGTTGGAAGTGTGCTCCGCTGCTGTGGCCTGCTGACACCTCCCTCGGTGCAATGATATGTACTTGTCTCCTGTAAACATATCTCAGGAAGCTCATTTGAAAGTGGCTTGCCAGCCTTCAGCTGCTTCATCCCAACACCTTTACTGTGTGGCCAATGTGGGGTTGAAGCTAACACATCAGTGGCACACATTTACTAATATCCCCATCTGACTTCATGTGTTTGGTTTACAGGTTTCACTATAGATTTTATTAGCCCGTGATTCAAATCCCAACCCTGCCACAGTTGCCAGGTTGTCCAGGTGCTTACAAATGATAATAAATTAGAAATACTTAATGCTAAAGCTATTTAGTATTATGTGAGGATAGAGACCTCCAAGCTGGAACACTGTGCCATGTGTGCTTCCACCTTGAGCTAGTTGTGGGATGTTTGCCTAAAACTTTATTTTATCTTTTATTTTAGTTCATTTTATTTTATTTTATTATTTTATTTTACTTTATTTTGTTTTATTTTATTTTAATGGTCTCAAAGGTTGGAGAGAGACTCAAAACCTGGAGCACTTCCCTTCAGTTCTGTTTGGAGTACTTCATGCTTCTAAGTATAAGCATCAGAAGGATTGCTAGACCCATTGCGTAAGGCTGGATACTGGGGCTGGCCACAGCAGCCTTCAGTAAGTGAGATGGATTCATCTTCTGTGTCTGACAGAGCTTTGCTGCAGCCATGCCTACATGTAGTGTATAAACCTCTGCCTATTTTGGAGTGATTGGAGTGATTGGAGGCTTTCATTAAATACAAGACAAATCCTGCACTAGCAGTGTTCACCCATGGGTTTGGCATTGCTTGGCACAGTTAAAGTTGCCTAAGGAACTCTGCAGATTTCTCTTGAAAAATATTTCTGTTGAGATTTATATTCAGACGGGAACCTGAATTACACCAGATTCCTCCCCCAGCTATCAGACTTGTACAAGGCTGTTCACACCCTCATTTCAGATCTTTGGGTACACAAGAAATACAGAGAGTGTGAAACCGGGCCTGTATTGCAGAGGAGTTTTTTCAATACATAGTGAAGATCAACCTCCCCTCGTTAACAGGGTTTTAAAGCTCTGCAAGGCAGGGAAGGGTTAAGGCACCAGCAGCTGGGAAGCAGCTGGTGGGTTGGGAGGAAGAGTGCAGAAATGGGACTTAAAGCAAGGCTGCTAGGGTGCCTTCAGGCTGTTTGGGGCTGATCCATCAGAGTGCAGCTGGCAGTGACTGCGGGCCAGTCCTGGACCTACTTAGCGGGGCTGAGGTGGGAAGTGGTGCCAGCTGTGGGGTCTTTGTCAGTGCAGGCAAGATAACAAACCTGAGGGAGCAGCTGGCAGGGTGAAGATGGCTGATGCTTGTTATTCTGCAACACCAGCATTTGATTTTTAGGCTTGAGAAAAAGTGCTAGTACACCTGTTAGTGTCAATACCATTTCAGTGCTGATGTATAAGACTTCTGGGATTTGGACAAAACAGCCTGAACTTTGTATTCTTGCATGCTTGTGCATTCCCTGATCTCTCGGGAAGAACCTGTCTGTTTCCAAGGCATTAATTTCAAAATTTATGTGGCTCTGTCACCACCAGCAGTGGCTCCTAAACTCTTGTTTTTTATGATAGGGATAGTCTGAGCTGCTGTCAGGCTGGTGATCCTGTTGAGGTTTGCAGCTCCTTGTCCACAAGCCTGTTGTCAGGCTCAGGACAGAGGCAATCTCTTAGCCCCTCAAAGCCCATTAGAAGCCACTTAGAAAACTAGATATCCTATAAATCCTCCAGATAGCTGTAATTTGAGTTTTTGTGGTTGCTGTTCCCTAGCAGTGTTTGGCTACCTGCAGCATGTGAAGTGACACAAGCTCCATTTTCTCACAAGAGGTGCATCTCTTGTTTTTGGGCAGATTACTCATGCTGGAGGGCTTTCTTCAGGTTACTTCTACCTTCTCCCACTGCAATGGGCTCTACTCTTGGCTGGTAAATAGGTAGTGTAAGACCATTGGTCTTGAGAGCTACTTTTCCATCTTGAAAGCTGACTACTAGGCATTTTGGTAACTTAGTCCCTGCTTCAGGCTGTTTCTGGACAAATCTGGTTGCAGTGCCCATCCCTCTACACAGAAATGTAAGGGTTCAGCCAAAGTCTCTGCTCCTTGCTGCTGCCCTGTCCTTTCTGGCGCACTCGAGGTGTCTGCGGTATAAGAACATAAATGTGCACAAAGTGGTACATGGTGTGGAAAACAAGGGTCTTCAAAGAAATGGCTTCTGTAGTCTACTTACAGGTTAGAAAACAGCTGAGCCTCCAATTCCAGTGAATTGTTCACTGATGTTTCTGTTTTTATTATATCTTTATATGTATTTTTCAGAAACAGAGATGCCCCTGAAAGATTTAAAAGAAGCTCTGTCAATTTGTTATTTCAAGTCATGGGGCGAGTACGTATTCTAGTGAGAAGGTTCATGGGGACTGGTCTGGTAAACCCCAGTCCATTTGGAAATGGACAGGTGAGCAAAGCCACGCCTAGCACAGCCCGGGCCATGGTGTTCCTTGTGGATAACACCGCGCGTTACCTCCGGGACTTCTCACAACGTTGAGTGCTGTAAGGATTGCACTGTTTGGCCATAAATGCCTAGTGTTGTGCATTTAAAAACTGCAGAGCCTCCATTTGAGCTTCCTTAATAAACCATTTGAGTTTCGTTAAACGGAGGATGTTTTCCAAGGAATGCAGAGCACAGAGGATCTCTTCCAGCCAAGCTGGAGGACTGTGCTGGGACAGGGTTGGCGGTGCAGGAGACCAGGTGCAAGGATTTGGGGCTCATAAACAACCTTCACCTTTGGACTCCAGGCACATCTCGTCGGGAGCAGCAACTATGGAGTCCAGGCTTCAGCCTCGCTGTGTGGAGGGGGTTTGAACGTGGAATTAAATGGTATACAAAGCACTTCTCCAGTACGTAGCGGTAGGAAAACGTTGCTTGTATCATTATGAAGTGTGTGTACACTTTCTAAAGGGTTTGGTTGAGAAAGAAACCAGAAGACACCAAACGCATGTTTATATAAAGCCTTTCCCGGAGTTAAGAGATGTCAGATTTAAGTTGTTATTGTTTATACTGCTAAACACGAGAGGAAATAGCCTTTGGTTTAAATTTTCGGCAGGCAAAGTTATATAGCCTGCCCTGAGGGACTCCTGCAGCTCCAGAAGAGGAGCCGCTCTCAGGCGGATGGGCTTTTGGGGGGACACCAGCCGGGCACGGCACGACGCCAAGGCGGCTGGCCAAGCTGTGCTGCTTTGGAGTAGAGCTCGGTGCTGGCGTCGTCGTGCCACAGCTCCCGTGGGCACCGTTAATGCAGAGCTGGCAGCGGTCTGTGCACGGGTGCCTTCTCCTCCTGCCCAGCCCTTCCTGCCCAGAGGCGTGGGTGGGCAGTGGCCAGCAGGCAGCTGCCCGCAGATCCTCGGTGTGCCCGAGGACAGCGGCCAGGCAGGCTGCTGCCCTGGCAGCTGCACAGGGCTGAGCCCCCGTCACACCGCCCTGGGCTGTGGGCTCACCCTGCGGCAGGGAACGCTGACCAAACCAGGGCGTTGGTGTACAGATGATTACAGGTACAGACAATAGAAGTGGTTAACCTGAACTCCATAAAGCTGCCCACATTCCACTTAGAAAATACTGAAGACCCAAACACGCTGCAGAAATGCACTTAACCACTTGAATCCATATGGGGAGGAAGCAGTAGGTACTTAAGATTGCCCTGCTGAAGGTACAGTTTCCAGGGCCAGATAGGATTACCCAGTTTATGGCCAATGCCTCCTCGCAGCACTGTTTACGCTGCTTCTGATTTAAGCTGTATTAAAGGTAAAACCAGACTGTCAACGAACATGCAGTGTTTGTCATACAATCTGGCTCTATTTCTTTTGTAGCACAGGAAACAATGAATACTTCTGAGGTAATGTGGGGGGTTTTTTGTTTGCAGGATTGTTGTTGAAATATAACATTTTATTGATCTGATTTTTGTGTATGAACATTTTTATTAGACTTGGTTATGAAGATTTTCATGTTTTGTTCTCTGCCCTGTGTTCTCCAGCTCCTTCATCTGCTCATCTGCCAGGCCACCTGCAATAACTGCTGGACCTGCTGGCCATTTTTAACTCCTCTAGACAGAGCAGACATGCTCTCAGTCATGAGCTCTTAAACCTCTGAAAACTGATAGATGTGCAAAGGAGGAAAAACAGTTCAGGGAAGAAAATCCATAGGGTGTGTTCAAACATTTAGTCTTGTTCAATGTCCCAGCTCACCTAACCTACACCTGTATGGGCTGCTCAGCCACACGTGCCTCGTTTGGAGCCAGCCATTTGCTCAGGTTTTAATGAGGGGAAGGAGGAGGGAGCTGATGGCACTGCTGCATGGCATGAAGACAGGGAAGGGAAGGGAAGACAGAAGAGTGGTGAGTGTGAAGCCAAAGAGCTGGAGTTACTGCAGAGCAGGGACACAGGGTGCATGCCCGTAGAGAAGCCAGCTTTGTTACTTGTACTGTGTCTTACTCCATTTTTACACAGAAAAGGATGCTGTGTGGTGGGGGGAAAGGACTGTAGGAGTAAGACAAGAAAAATTATCAACTCAGAGTTGAAACAGTCACTTTTTTTTAATTTCTGGAGGTAAAAAAAGTGTCAAAATGAAGATTCTGCTCAATGCTGAACGGTCATTTATCTGTGAATGTGTCAAAACTTAATTAGCTCCTGTAGAAGCTTTGGTATTGATGCAGGGTAGTGAGAAAGCATAAGACATAAACCAAGAATATTTGTAAAAATACTATTAAAGATTTCTCTTTTTAAGAAGTGACAGATTAACTAACAAAATAATCCATTTTATTGGACAAATTGGTTAGAAAAGTATGGTGTCTGGCTTACCTCCAACACTAATAATACTATTAACAGCATACGTGGAATTGATGCCAAATTAAAAGGAGAACAGTCTGAGCTCTGAGTGACAGAAGTGGCCTTCTGCCAGGAAAGGTAAGTATGAATGCATGAGGAACATTTTCTTCTTGTTTTTGTATTTACATTTGGCATTAAGAAGTCACCTAAGGGCTGTTAACGTCTGAGGTGGTATAAATCTAAACAGGTAAAGGACAGGACAGATTTTAAAGGCATTTCCCAGCAATTCATCTTGAACAGACAGCTACCAAGTATTCTCACTCTTTGAGTGCAGCACCACAAAATAAATTACCGTTCCACATTTTTATTAGCATTTCATTAGAAATAAAATCCAAAATGTTTGACAAACCATATTTTTAAAAGTTTCTGAGGGTAGGCTTCAGGCGAGAGGGGGATTTTTGTTGAGTTTGTAAAAGGGCTAGGATTTGAGAGCTCTGAGGCATTCACTTTTTTAGCACTGAAGATCCTGCTCCCCTCCTGTTGAGCTCTTTTTTTATTTTCCATGTATACCAGACATCTCAGTAGGGCTCTTTCTTGAGGAGGGTGCTAGTCACCGTGAGGAAAGGAGGTGAAATCCAGCCATGAATAATAAAGGTTTGGGAAACAGGTGAAAAATCACTTTTGCCCGATGGCTGAAACTTTACCAGTGTACTTAACACCATAGATCAGATCTTCAGCTGCCACAAGCTGACTTCTGTGGAGCTACTTTACTTTGCACCAGCTGAGGATATGGCCCTGTGTGTCTGATTTAGTGGCGACTCTAGTCCAGTCTGAGAACAAATTATGGTGTGTATTGAATGGCTGCTTTCCAGAGGTTAGTTGGACCAGTCCAGCAGAAGAGATGCAGAGTGCCTCTGATTTCACTTCTTCAAACTAAAGACTATGAAAATAGTCATGGATGTGGGAAATAATTACATTGTGATGCATGTATGTACTTCTAATCCCCAATAGCCTTTGCTTGTCATTTCATTATAAATATGTTTTCTGGAGTGACTATTCTTATATGGAAATTTCTGAATCCAATTCATGATTCTGGCATTGAGGGATTTTTTTCTTTCCAGAGACAGTGATTTTGCTCCTCATTTTTTATTTTCATTGGACTGGATGTAAAAGAGAACTTTAGGAGATGTTTGTTTCAGGGAGGAACTGCACTAAATATAGTTCTTCAAAGAAGTGTGCTAAGCGTCTGTCCAGCCATCCACCTATCTGTCCTATCTTCCCAGAAAGAATTTTTAAATTAGTTTTTTTAATGAATAATTTTTTTTTTCCGATTGGTATAAAGTTCATTCTGGAACTCTGCTATACTTGCAGAAATAGTAGAAATTTGTGAACAAGGGTAAAGAAGGTTGGTTCTGATGAACTCAAGAAATCTTAGGATATGTTGCTTAAAAGCTTAGGTCCCAGGTCCACCTTAAAAATACTGGTGTAGATCCTGCAGTGTTGTGGCTGTATATCTTGGTATTGACAAGACCCCTAAGTGCCCTGTAGCTGTGCGGAGCGCTTGTGACATTTGGGGGTTAAGGCAAATGATGATGCACTAGCTCTGGAGTTTTGTAGGGATCTCTCAATCTGGGCAGGAAGAAATACTATTTCCATCTCTGCAGACAGGATGCCTGTGTTCACATTAGGAGGCTCAACTCACAACTGGGAGAGAAGTGAGGAAGCTTACAGGCAAAAACTGGTGTGAGGCAACTGAGCTGTCTGTCAGCTGTGTGTCTGACTGTCTCTGGGACTAACAACATGTAAAATCCTGCCAAATCTGCAATGGAGGAACAAATACCTGCACACAAAATCCATATATTCATACTCAGATGTTGGTGTACATGGATTTCATATATTTAAACCCAAACCCTCAGAGATGAGCTGAAGCCCACTCCTGGTGACAGATCAGGCCAGATCTGCAAGCTGCTAGGGAAAAGTCTTGCATTAATATTTGCAATCACTTTTATGGGTTGGTCAAAATGTTTCTATTGCAAAAGTTGACAAAAATATTGTTGAAATCAGAATACTGACAACCTAACCCCCATCAATACATGGGGCTTATTTTTGTGAAGGCGGGGTGCTTAAAATGCCCTATTTGATGCACATGCAACATCATGAATATCAATGGGATAACAGAATGGTGGTCATCGTTTCTACCATAGAAACCAATTCAACCCATAACAAAAACAAACAAATAAACAAATCAACCCTGAAATCTGTTTAACTATAGCAAGTCCTTTTAACTAAACCCCTATGTAGTAAGCAGGGGTTTCTTGTTCTGAGCAGGATTAGAGATGTTGGTGCCAGAAGTCAACATACCATGAGAGTGTCTGGTTTTTTTCCGAGTGAATCGGAGAGCAGGAAGTGCAAAGGATCATACAGGAGAGCTTTCCTTGTGCTTTCCAGCCTTTTTGGATGGAAGCACCAGAAAGTTTGGATAGGATCTGGGTTATACTGGCACTCCAAAATGGTTTTCCAGCCCAAGCCCTGTCTCCAAACCATCTGAGGTTTGCCCATTGCTGATATGTTTAATCTGATCTAATCTGTTTTTTATTTAAACAGGGATTAATTGCATTTCTTTGTTCTTTGGTGACTTGATGCTAATCACATGCAGCACACTCCTTAGGATCAGTTACACGAGTGCCTGAATTGCTACCTTAGATGATGAAAAACATCTGGGAGAGGAAGTGTAGCAATGGGGAAAGGAAAAAAGAGGCAGATGGCTGTATCTAGGGGCCTTAGCTGTTGTGGCAGGAGCACTTGTAAAATGGCTCTGCGGGTTCCTCTCTCTGTTTAGGACTTGTGTTTTTCTGCCTTATGCCTGCAGTTCTGGTGTTGCAAGGTTTCTGAAGCCTAAAATAACCCCAAACTCCAGCTATTTGGAGATAAACCCGGGTAGTTGGCAAGTTTACACTCAAACTTTATTAATTCTGTTGTGGGAGATTTCCTGCATATCTTAGCACTGACAAAATCCCTAAGCAGCCCACAGCTGTGCAGAGGGCTTGTGACATATTAAGGTTAAGGCAAATGCAGCAGAAGAAAGTAAGAGAGACTGTAGCTTGAGCATAAGCAGAGTGGAAATTGGGGCCAGGATGATGCTGTGAAGTCTGCTTCTGCCCTCTAGACTGGGCTGTTCAATGCACAGGCAACGTATGTGCTGTTAAATGTAGAGGCAAAATGTCCATCAAGTTGGGACACCTACAAATTGGACCACAGTTCAGACACATATAAGAAACAGGACTTTAATGTTGTCAAGAGACCTCAATATAGCCCCTAACTGAGCAGTGCTGACATAACTTCAGCTTTTTATTGAATCTAGCTTTCTCAGTGGCTAAGGGAAATGGCTTTCAACATTTTTCTGAATATGGATCTGTAATGGTTTTCCAGGGTGTTCGCAGAGAGAATCAAAGCCTATGCATGACAGACTGGCTTTTCGTATGCTGCCTTTGAAGTGATTCATCTATGTCCAAGGGTCCACTGTCAATGGAATACCTTCTGTCTAGGGGAAATCCTGGTCCTAGTAAGGCCAATGACAAAATTATGAGTTTCATAGTAGTCAGAACTGAAACCTCAGCAACTCTTGTGGTGTTCAAGGAAAAAAGAAAACGCTTCATTTCATGGCTGTATGGGAGACTCAGCAATGTAGACAGATTGTCTTGCAGCAATGCCAAAACCATCACCTGTGTTTTACAGAAATAAGTAAAGGGACTCCAACAGCGTCATGTCTGAAAAGTGGCAGATTAATCCAGGAGTTAAATTTGGATCATCTGCATAACAATGCACAGCATCAGCTAAACTGACTGGGCAGGGACTGCTTTAAAGGGATATTGTGGGAAAATCAAAGTACCCTTCATACAGCTGTCAGTTGAAAGGCTAACATGTCCAACATTGCCTAGTGTCTAAAATCCAAACCAGAATTGATCAGTTTTCATGATATTTAAAATGAATGTTATAATTATGTCTGAAGTCTACCTTACTTGCAAGTGTATTGGCTCTCTTACAAAGCCTGGAACAGTCTGGTTGATGTGTCTTATTTCATGTATGCCCCTGAGTATGCAACATGTTTAAATCACACTGTGCATGGCTAAGTATATGTTTTTCTATACATTACTTTAGTGGAAAACTAAACTGAGCCTTACCTGCAAGAAGCAGCATTTCAGGATGTCAGCATATTCATACCAACTGCTGCTCTTGTGTAGGTCAGCAGGAATGAGCACTTAGAAAAACTCTCTTAAGGTAAGCTCTGGTATAAAGTGTGTATAACAACATTTATTTAACTCCCAGAGGAGTTTATGAGGCTTGATTAATGCCAGAAAATTGGCTTAAGATCTTTGGGTGAAAGATGATACAAAACTGTACAGAGGGTGGCTTGTGGCTCTTGCTAGTATTTCAGAGCTGAGGGATCTCCCCAGGCTTTGGGTTGAGCTGCAGAGCAGGGTGAAGCACAGATGCATGAGTGGGTTTGAGCAAGTATAAACTCATGACCTGTGTCCTCTGCTCATATTGCAGGTTGTCCTTCAGGCTCAAAGGCTGATATGCTGAGCTCGGGAGATGAAGCTGCTGGTCCTGCAGGGTCCCAACCTGCCTGTATGAAGGAGATCTGTGCCAACTTTCCTCCCCACTAGATAACTTTGCAGCTTGGGTTGATGTTGGCATTCTTTGACTTCTGAGCAAGCTTAGGTGCAGTCTGGAGGACTGGCACAGTCTGCTCTGCTCAGCTGGGGAGACCTGCCTACCACAGGTCCCCAGTGCAGCTGGCTCTGAAGGAGCAGTGAGGATGGGGGCATACAGCTAGAGGGGCTCATGCCCTGAGCACCCAGGAGAATTTTCCTTCCCTTTTCCTTGCCTTTGCTATTCCAGAGGGCAACGGAGCTTCACAGCACCCTTTTGCTGCAACCTGCACATAAGTGACAATATAGCACGCCCCACAGAAATACCACATCAAGTATGTGAGAGGACAGTTATTTATGAACTTAATGATATTTGCAATGAATCAGATCCAATGCTTATATGGTCTGCTCAAAAGCCAAAGCAAGCTAAAAATTTAATTGAGACTGGCCAGAGGAAGGGAAAACTTCAGGAGCAAATAGCTGCAAATGTAAAGTTGCTTATGTTGGAGCTTCTCTGGTTTTTTGCCTGAGATTTTTCAGTTAAATCTGCAAATTCTTTCTTGGGCTTTTCCCTAAAGCTTTGCTTTCCTTATAGCAAAGGTTTGGAATACCCAGAGATGATAGACATACTAGCTCTTTTACAGGTGAAAGCTTGGAGTAGATTTAAAAATAAGTTAATATCTAGGTTAAAACAACAACAGCCATCCCCACCAACTCTGAGCACTGACAAAAGACTGAAAAATTAGGATGGCACAATAGGCCAGCTGAACTGGCATTTCTCAACCCATAAAGAACGAGAAGTGCCCGATCTGAAAACCTGTACAGATGGTGCTGCATTAGGTTCTCACAGAACTAATTAAGGAGCTCTTTTTGGTTATAGTGGCAGGGACTGCATATGAGTGCTTTATAAAACTCATTAAGGACCCTCTACCTCAAGACATCTCTGAAGGCTGACACGATGGTAAAGAATGGTGCATGAGAAGGTTGTGGTGTTTGACTGAATTTCCATTAAGATAAATTGCATATAAAATAACTAATTGATTATGTATCCACCCTGGAAATATTTGAACTCCTGTAGGCAGGATGAGGGGTCATTGGAAGATCAGACCGAAATAAACCTTCTAAATGTGCCCATGGGTTTAATGTTGTGGGTTAACAAAACCAAAACTAATGGCCTGTGAAAGTTATCCATTTACAGTAGCCACAGATCCATACAGTATCAGAGACAGACCTGAAGGTGTTCCTTGTTCATATGGACAAGTACTCAACACCCAGAGACCTCTTTCTTTACTTTGGGAGCTTTCAAACACACACCTTATTCAGAAAATTATTTGCATTTCTACAGAACACAAGATTAGCTGCAGGTCTATGATCAGCAATTTTGTTTAACCACTGTGTAAAGGGGAAAGTTCCCTTAATTAGGGGTACAATATGTGGTGGCAGAGAATTTTGCTATCTAGCAAAGTTTCTGAATCCTCAAACTGATACTTGATAAGTCCCAGTGGATTTCAAACTTTGAATTTATAGGATATGCTGCTCTTTAACAAAATCTTGTAAAACAGGCTAATACACAGCACCTAGGGGAACATGAAAAGCAACCTAGTTATAAATATTTGAGCTACATTTTAAATTGTACACTGGAGGCAAGAAAGCAGGAACTCCCCAATTCAAGAGACGAATGAAGCTAGTAAATACAAAGTGGGGGACTGCGTGATGCCAGAGTGCATTTCTCCCATTCCACATCCAGTAGGAATGAGATAACAATTGCTTCAAAAAAGCCCACTCCGTTTCACTGTGTCTTCAGCTCCTCTCAACACGCTAAACTTTAAAGAATGATTATTTTGAAATTCAAACCCAAACGTTCTATTTTTGTTTTCAGTTAGTTTTTAAAATACCTTTAGTTCTTAGCTTCACTCATGTCAGAAAGTTGGCTGGGAGGAATTCTAACCTGATAAATCTAAGAGAACGGCAAGGACACTGTGCAAAGCTTTGTTTTTGTAATTTCTGGGATATTAATCTAATGTCTTTTCCTATTGTGAAGAGCAAAACCTAGTGACTTGTTCCCAAGTATGCTGTATTTTCCTAGGATAAAAAGTATTTTTTGCTTGTGAAGAATGGTATGTTAATCAATGAAAACCACTATTTGGGATGATCTGCAATGATGACTTACTGCTTCTCATTCTCCAGAAATCCAGGCAACATTTGAAATCCAGGCTGTGCCAGGCATCAGAGGAGTCAGGATTTGCTCCCTGAGTGCAATGGGAGGCTGTTTTGGAAGAGTCTTGGGAGGTCACCTGAGTGTATTGCGTTCTGTCTTGAGGCCTGATCCAGCTTCTCATACACTCAATGGAGAGACTTTAATTTTTGAGTGGAAGCCCAAATCACCTGTTTAAAGATAACAAGGAAACCATTAAGCAAATACACCAAAGCAAAATAAATCAGTTCAGCCAGGAAAACAGTACACTTTTTTCAGTTTTTATGTCCTTTGTAATGTTGCTGACAAATGTCTTGTGCTTAACTTCCCTTATCGCCTTTTATTTTGAATTAACAACCTGGTTAGCTTAGAGATGATGTATGTTTCCTTATTACTTAGGACATATTTTCTATGTCATATGTGGAATTTTTGGACATTTTTCCCAATGAATGTGAAGTTGCCGTCACCTCCGTGGTTTCAGTCTGGTCATAGTTAGCATTTTTCAGGCCACACACAGGCCAACTTCTTACTTTTGGCAAGAAACAGACAACTGGGCTCATAAATTATATTCATAAATATTTAGTGTACTCATATGTGTGGCTTTCTAAATAAAGAGGAGGAAAACCAAGACCTGAGGAAACCTGGTAATTCTGGAGAAGAATAATTTATTTTGTCAGGAAGAAAAACCTTCTACAAAATCTGTAAAACTATAATTTACTCCTGACATTTAAAATAAATCATGTTTTTGTACAAGTATAATGCAAATGAAACTACTTCCAGAAAATCAGTATGGGCTTTGACCAACAGAAGTACTTGAAATATTGAACACTGGAAGTATTCAGCAGTAGTGAACAGCACAGGAGAGCATGATTTATTACGCGAGGAGGGAGACTATCTAATCATATAGATCCCATTCTCAAGAATGGGCCATGGTCTCTTTCTGCACATCACCTTTCTCTGTTAAAAGGAAAAATGGGCTATGGTACTAGTGACGATGGCTTGAAGCTGGTGGGAATAAGGGATGGCCCTTCTTCAGCCAGGACACCACCAAGGAAAGAAAATTTCCCAGGCTCCTCCCGTGGGCTCAGCCTAGCGAGGCTCTGCTCACTGTGCTCAGGTCATCTTTCCTGGCTCCTACAGAAAATACAATAACTTTAACTTTCTATTTTTTTTTTTTAATTATTTCTTCTTGTGCTGATAAAAAGATGGTTTTTAGGGCCTTCACGTCTTTTTTTTTGGTGCAGAAACAGTCTTGAGATAACATACCTCTTCTCTGCAGCTTTGCTAGCAGAATTATTACAGTGAATAATAATAATAATAATATGAACACTGCAGCAGCACACAGCTGCTAATAAATTGCTTGCTGTGTTTGGACCAACCTAGCTCCTGAAAAATGCAAAGTGTCATCTAAGAAAGATATAATGTCTTCATACAATCATAGAATGGTTTGAGGTGAAAGCGACCTTTAATGACCACCTAGCCCAACCCCTCCTGCTGTGGGCAGGGATATCTTCCACTGATCAGGTTGCTCAAAGCTCCATCCAAACTGACCTTCAGTTCCTCTTGACCTCAGGTCTGGCTGTGGTTTGGCCTTTATGAGAAGGTTTATACCACCTCCCCAGAAGGACTAAGCTTTCTACAGTGCTGGTTGTTCAGTCTGTACTGTTTTGGTTGCAAGTGTGGCATACTACAAAATTTTACAGATTGGAGACAGGAATGACAATTATGCCCAAGGCAGGTTTGTTCCCTGCAGTTTGAATATCATCTCGGTTTTAAGTTCAACCCAGTTTTCATGAGGCCCACAAAGAAATCTCTCCTCTCATCTTCTCGTTAAAATTCCGCCTTTCTTAATATGATTACCTTACATTTTCTGTTTTCCACCAAACCCTATCCTAAACTGCCCTAAATTGTTTGGTCACTCTCTATCATTTGGATAAAATATTTGTGAGGCAAGCTAAAAAGGGTCAGGGGAGATGTTTGTGTGCAGGACCCTGTCAAATCGTGGGAGTGGAAGAGTTCAGAAGACATATGTGACCAATTTTCATGGTTAGCTAATAGGAGATCAGTTGCCTGAGGTAAGAGCTGAAACTCATGCATCAGTGAAAATTATCACCCCCTGAATCTCTGGCCAGATGTGCACCCCTCATCTGATCCTGTATTATTTTCATGTGTCCATGTCTTTGCCCAGGTATTGGAGTGGAGGCTTTGAGGCATGCCTTTGGAATATATTTCAGACTCAGACATTTGATAGGGCTATGAGAAAGGTTTTTTTCTTCACTCCCGCCACAGTGCTGGTAGTTGATGGAATGTATTCAGAACATGCAAAAAGCTGGTCACCGGATTTATAGCAGTGTAAACAAGAATAGGGCAGCCTGCTCTGCCACTACAAAGCTGAGGGCTAAGGTATGAGAACCATGAATAATACTGTTAGCACACATTGAAGCCACTCTACATTAATCCTGGGGGCTCTTTGTTTTACAGATACAGCCATTAGAAAAATGTTTCTTCTGCAAAAGAAATGACATAATCTTCAGACGTGTTACCCATCCCCACTCAAGAGATGTGTATGCCTGTCTAGGCCCCTGGGAGAATACTCTGAAAAGTCTGGCTGGGTGGGAGGAGAGGGCACAGGGTACATAGTCTTCTTGCTCTGTCCCTGTTTATTATAACAATGGTCATTTCAAGCACTGCATATGAACTCCTGTCGTGTGATGGGCTACTAGTTAGCCTGGTGGGTCACGGGGCTGAGGAAAATCCTCAGCCCCTTAACATTACCTTTATGATACACACTTGAAATATGGTAGAAGAATGCAAGTAAAATATTTGAAGGCTTGGGGTGAACAAAGCTCTCCAGATATCCCAGCTAGGAAGGGAATCTGGGGGACAACTCAAAAGACAATTTCCCACTGGATGCATGGCACTGTGGCGAGATCAGAGGGAAGAGATGCTACCTTCATGTATATTCTACTCAGGCAAAACTTAAATGGTTCCTACTTGATAATAATTATATGTTCTGAGCTGCGTAGCACTGAGTAAACTTAAATGGAGATGATATCCCGTGCTAGACGGAGAAGCACACTTCCTGCCCAAAGAACTTGTAAAGGGAATAAGAGAGTGTAGTATTTGGCCTCATTCAACCTATTTGTTTTTTGTTGGAATAATACTACATGATTTCTCATTAAGTCCCAAGAAGCCTCTTGGATCCCTATTCCCTGGCTTCTAAGTGCAGGCTTGGGTAATTCTTTGTCAGTGTTTGACAGTGACCAGTGGTACTAGTCAAGAATATGATATCCTCATATCATGTTCCCCTGTGCTGTATTTACTATGTTTATGTTACCCCCCCCCCCACTTCTGGACTTTAAAACACTAGACTAAAAAGATGAAGAGCGTGTCTTGGAGTTTCAAATGATACATAAGGTTGATTAATAGTGACCTAGAAGGTCAACTGAAATTTAGGGCTAGAGTTTCTAGTAATGGAGGAGAAAATTACTGAAAAGCAAAAATCCTAATTTTCCCCCTTTAGGCACAATAATAGCCATTGTCAAGTTTCAGAAATATAACACCATGGAGCTGTCTACTGAAGGAAGCCGCTGAAAGCCCTATTAGTAAAGTCATAGGGAACAGGACTGAACAAATTTGGGGAAGGTGCCCTGGGGAACAATCAGGAGGGTGGTGAGATGATCTGAGGGCTTTTTTGATCTCTACTATTTCTGATTTTAAACCTTGGTATTACTGCATCCCCAGGAGTGAAACAGGAGAGAAGCAGCAAAGTAGTTGGAGATACTGAAGAAGACAAGGAGACATCTGCTAATGTGAGAAATAAAGCCAAATATCAGCAGGCTTTTGGATTGGAACAGGTGAATTTCTGCTGTACACCTGTGGACAGAGCTATCTTTGGGGGTGAATACCCAGAATAATTTCCCAAGGCCCCAGGACATGGGCAGAGGGTCATACCACACTAAATTGGGTAGTGCTGAAAGTCATCTAATACATGGGAAGGCAGAAGGGCCCATACCTTAACCTCTGCCTGAGGTCCCCATAAATCTGATGCTCACTCTGCCTGCGAATGCCCGAGATGAGAGGAGATGGGGAGAAGGCAAGCCTTGTCACACTGGCACTTCTTATTTCATTCCTGTCACAGCTGCAGCTCCTGCCTCTTGAGGACTGACACCTTTCTTCTCGTTTCATGCCCCAGGATGAGGTTGCAGATTTGGTAACTGATAGCAGGGCACACCGTGGAGAGGGACAGAGTGCTGCTATTAACCTCACTGTATTTTCATTTTCTTTGTATATTCTGTGAGTGAGCCAGCACAGCTTAACTGGTGAGGCTCACAGGAAGAATAAATCAGCATAGTGCTATTGGAGCTGCCATGATTTATACATCTGAAATCCTTGTGTCCGTATTTTCAGTTTGCTTCTGTAATTTATTGACTTTTTGTCCTTTTGGCTTGACTCTGCCTTCCTCCAAGGGTATCACACTGCCATTCCCACTTCATAGTATTTCATCACAAAAAAGAGAGTCACTTACTCTTTGGGAGTTATTTGATGTCTAAGAAGTCTTTCATCTCCATGTTGCTATTTTGGGATAAGAACTAAGGTATTCTGGATGATATTACAACTTAAAGAACACTTGTATAGTAAAATATTTCATTATCAAGAATCACCTGTTCCTAAGCCCTCCCACATGAGAATTTCAGATCACAAAGAGGTACCTGGAGGCATTCTTTCCTCGATGAAGGAAAAATAGCAGCTTTTAAAGAGGAGGTCCTCAAAGGCTTAAACATGGAAATTGACACCACAAGTAGGAATTGGTTACATTTAGGATTTTTATGAATGTAGGATATTTATGAAAATCCTGTCTTCTGACTGAACCACATGGCATGGCTGTGCATCTTAGCTGAGTCCATAGACAATCAGATGAGACTTTTCTCTTTGACATAAATATTTGTGGAAACATCAAAATGATAGGTGTTTCATCTGAAATTGAATCCAGAAAGATAAATGGACTGGCATGCGGCTCAAGCAAGATTTTTACCCAAGTATGGCAGGAGGAAATAACCTGTCAATATATCATATTATGGGATGGTATGATTACTCATACCTATTTCCTTCATTCCAAGTGGAGGTAGATACATAAGAAGGACAAGAAAGACATGAAAGGCATTTCAGGTAGAGATTGCAGACAAGAAAGACAGAAGAGTGACTGGGAAAGAGGAAGAGAGATGCAATTACTTTTGAAGATGATTGGACAGGTTCAAGTTCCACTTTGTATTAGTGTGAATTTTGAATAGTTCCTTTGGGCACATGGTGCTCTTTCAGGGTTTATGCTGATGAAACTAAAGTCAGAGGCAAGGTCACTGTTTCACGTAAATGTCATCCCACTGAAATAAACAGTGGAATTCAACTGAGTTTGATAGTCACTTTTACTCTTACTTGGTTTTTAATATTATAAAAAAAATTCAAAGAATAAATAACTCATCTCTGAGTTTAGCCCCATCATGCATTCTGCATGTCATTGATTCCTCATTCAGTAATTAACGCAGGACAAATCAGGGATATCTATGTTATCATTAACAACCAGAGCTGGGCTTGAAAGCATCATGACCTGCATTTCCATCTTATTGTGTGCCTGTCCATGTAATTGAAGAAATAGCCCCAGTGTGATTAATAATCCTTATATTGTTACAGTTGTGGGGAAGTGGCCTGCAATGAGGTGAAGATTTTAAAACAGCATTACCACCACTGGTGTCTGTTTGTGAAACAATCATAACATCTTAGGAATTTTTTGTCTCCCGGCTATTAGTTGCCACCATCTTCATATTTAAGTTCATCTCTGATATTTAGGAAGGAAATGATCCAGGGCACTTCCTTGGGGCCAGTTTACCACCTGTCAGTGGAATGATGGGGACAAAAACCCGAGAGGAGCTGCCTTTGTAAGCTGCCGTAGCTGTTGTACAAGCAAATACTTTGGGCAGCTTGAGTTTTTGCATGCCTTCCTCAATATTCCTCTACCCATGCAGGGCTGAAAGAACAGGCTGAACACCATTTTCTGCTGCTGCAAAGCTATTTCACATCTTGCTTGTAGAAACAGTAATTTCAGTTAACAGCCTTCCAGTGAATAAATGTTGGGAATGTTTTGAAACCAAAGCTCATATAGGCTGAAGGAACCGGTAGGTTGCAACTGCCTGATTTGGTGAAGCCATGTGATACCATCAGGAAACCATCTATCATTATTATTACCATTAATAAAGACCAAGAACATTGTTAATATTGTAGATATTATTAATCTAAACCAATGATAAGGGTAACAATTCTGTTTTAATATAGAGGTAGTACTGATAACGTTTAAGCATTACTTAAATCCCAGTGCCTTAAATTGTAAGATTTCATCTCTCTGTGCTGGGTTGTCACATATTTCCTGGTACTTAGGCAGATGCTTTAGTTAACCATAAGTTTGGTAGCTTCTCCTGAGTCTTAATTACAGCAGTAAAATGTTAGGAACAGTCCTGCTTGTCAAATGTTTTAAATACCAAACTATTTTAAAGCGGCTTGCTTTATATAAAGCTGTTTGTCAAGTCACAGAAGCAGGGAACATATGTGATCCATTTTACAAGACTGAAATCTAAGGATTTACCTAAGGACACAAGAATTTTGTGAGGTAATATTTATAAATGTTGCAGGTGGTGTGGTAATTGTAAATTGGCAGCCTTACATCATCCTTCTCTAATTGGCTTTGGATTCTGGTCTCTGCACAGTCATCTGAATCTTAATAATTCCATATCATGCTTGAATGCAGAGAGAAACTACTCTTTTAACTGGGAGAAAACAACCTGAGTGACTATCCCTGTGTGCCTTCCACTGCAATTTGGACATGCAAATTGGGAGGGCAGTGCTGGGATTCGGGGGAATCCGATTTCCATATGGGTGACCCTGCGTGGTGGTGCATCACAGTGTATTTCCACTGCTAGCAAAATGACATTAACTCTTGCAAGACGTAAAAACTCAGGGAACATACAAAAGTTATCTTCTTCAGTGAGTAAATAAATTGTGTTATATAACATCCAGCTGTTGTATACTCAGCGGAAAAATTAACTCCTTATATTAATTAAAGTCTCTGATTTAAAAAATTCACTGATGTCATGAAATGCAGAGTTAAGGCTCCTGTTAAGTCGGCCATAACCCTGTCCCTTATGCCTGTGCTATAAAGGGACATAGGAAAAAGGGAAGTGGAAATGTAAGTATTGGATAAATAGAAATGCCATTCATAATCCAAGTCTGGAAAGCACATAAATACATGTTTATCTTTAAGACTGTGACTTACCCTATCCAAGCCTAATAAAGTGAATGGAACCATTCATATGTGTAGAAGTTAAGCACATGCTTAAGGCTTTCACTGGACCAAGGATTCTCTGTCCTTTGAGATTTGTAGAGAAATGTACTCTAAAATGTGAAAGGAACTTCTGTGTCTATTGTCAGAAGCAGACCTATCCAGATTATTTTCTAGATTTTGGGAACCTTAAAACCTTTACCCTTTCTATATTCTGGTCGAATAATTCTTTTCAGTGTTAATAAAATGGTGTCAGGAAATTTGCTTGCACATCTTAATTCATTAATTTCTTGGACCTGTTCCTAACTTCTTTGCATTCCCCCTTCAAGTCAACAGAAGTGCCCACATAAGCAAGATTCATGCCTTTATTATTAATAAAGGCATAAATAGACTACTTTCATTCAGATTACACAAACCTGTAGGTGGTTGCCTTTGTGACAGGGCTAGTCTTATTTGTAATTGTCAAGGTATTAAATGGCATGTGGCACACTGGGCTTTGTAACATGCACATGGTTGTAGATGAGAAATAGGTTCTTCTTGTGAGCAGCAATATGTGCAAACACCAAGTAAATTTAAAATGAACAATTATGTTCTCCATAACTTTATTAAATATGTTCAGCTGAAAAATAAATAGAAGTCTAACTTCACTTGCAGTTGCATGCCTTGCTGTTGTGAGGACGGTCAGCTTCCTTCCACTTGCATTTAACGGGCTTTAATATTGGAAAAAAATGGATACTGAGAAAAGCAAATTAGTGTCTACTTCAACAACTGTACAGAACTACCTTCCCAAGCAAAAGAGCTTTTTCTGTCTGTTCATCTATTATTCTATCTATCTAAAAGGAGAAAAGTTAGGAGGAAAATCAAAAAGAGCAATTAACATTCAGAAAGTTGACTGCTATCTTAGGAACCAACCCAAAAATTTAGAAGCCAAGATGACAGCTGGGGAACTAGCTGTTGTGGTCAAGTTAAATAAGGTATAGTCAGAACAGGAAGAAAAAAAGTGTCTCCTATCACAGACCCACATATATTTGAAAATTGAAAGGTGTAATTTGTTATGGCATAAAACATAGTTTAGATGTGTCATAAGAAAGAAGCTGAGTGTAAATCAAAACACGGATGCAGATCTGAACAATGTCATAGTATGACCATTGCAGTTGCATTTTGTGGATAAGCTAAAGAAGTGTAAAATTTCTTAGTGTATAATACTGGCAACTGAGTAGGGGATTTCATTATCTCTAATTTGCTGCATGTCATAGCAGGGGAATTTTCATGAAGATCCAGTTAGCATGTCTAAGATCTCGCATCCCCCCAAAACTGGGCATTGATATGTCTAGTTGCTCTAGAAAAATCACATAGACCATGAATCAATGAACACACCTGAAGTCTGGGCATTTAATGTAGGAAAGTAACAATTATTACAGTTTACCTGCAAATGCTCAACAGAGAATGTGCATGGGCTCTAGGGGGGTCTACAGTCCTGCAAGCACAAGTGGGTCCCATGACTATGGGAATTTGGGCCTTCCCTGCAGTAAGCTGATATGTCCCTCTGGCACACTGTACAGCACGGTACTTGCCGTTGTCCTAACAGTTTGCTGTACTGTGCTGTTTGCCTGTCCATAGGCAGCTGGAGGCTTCTGCTTTGTGTTTTGAGTGCTTTGGCTCAAGGGCTGCCTTCTTACTGACACGTTTGCCTTTTTAGTTGTACACCAGCTAGCACATGGGGTTCCTATCATACACCAGTGATGGCTATTGGTATTGTGGTAATACAAATAGTACAGTTCATCCTACTTTTACTCAAAGTGCTAGATGTTTTCTCAAGCACTTTTTGAATAATTTATTTAAAAAATAAAAGTTGATTTCATGTTGACTAAAATTTCAGACATGTTTTTCTAATTAGATAGATTTGTTTGCATCATGTAAAAATGAATCAAGATTTTTAAAATCCTTTAGCTGTCTGGATCTCCAAGGGCTTGGGTATATGTCACTGAGAGTTTAATGTTACTGGTAAAGAGTAAACAGTCTTCTGTGATAGATTAATTACGTAAGGTTGCCTTGCAAATATGAAATAATTGATAGAGATTCAGATCTGAAGTAAATAAAACCTGACATTATTTACCTGAAGTTTTCTTCTCTCCCTTAGGAAAGTAATGCCTATTCCCCAAATGTGTTCGGGAGAAGAATGTAAATTTGTTTGCTGCTATCACATCCCTATTTCAGTGCTGAGACAGGGAAAGAAGCAGCCTGTCAGGGCACCCTTTCTCCTGTGCTCAGTTACATCTTCTGTACTCCTTAAATTTCTCACCACAGCTGGTGGCTTTCCATTTCAACAACTGGATCAAGACTAACACGGGTGACAAAGTACAACTCTCCCTTGCCCTCTCCTTGGCCTTGTTCTGCACTTACAGCTGTGCTGATATTTTGGAATTAAAAGAGTAATCCCTGCTCCCAGCATTAATCACTTTGGCTTTAGGGAGATTTTTTTGCATAATACAGGAGGAAGAGTTGAACAACTGGACCCTAAAGGCAGACAAGGGAGATGAGAAGCTGTGAAAAGGAGACAGCTATGAATAGACTGGGTATTCATTGATTCTCAGAGCACAAGTCTTTTGCTTGTTCATCGCTTCCTGCTCACCAAATTACAAATACATCCTGTTCTTGGGTCTTCAAGTTTAGCAGGGGTGGCCAAGAGAACGCAGGGAGCATTGCCTATTCTGCTGTTGTTCATTGGGACTCTCACCTTCATGAGCATGTCTTGTGGCTGATGTTGGTATTTTCATTGTGAAAATAAATACAGAAGGCAACACTTGGAGTCCATTTCCTGGCTGGCTGCATTTCCTACAGAAATGAATTAGCAAAACCTGAAGCGAATGTGATTGCATTTTATGTTGGTTTTCCTCCTAATAACTTTTGAGTACACAGGCCAATTTCAACTAAATTTGACAGAAGGTAAAAGGCTCTGAGATTATCAGCTTCCTACAAAGCTGGGGAAAATCAGCATCTGGATAGAGGAGATAAGGCCAAATGAGTGCCCCTGCAGATGGAAAAGCAAACAGATTCATTCAGCCTGACAGCAGCCTGCTGGCCACTGAGCCTGGGCTACCCATGTCACTGCCTTTTGCTCGGTGAATGCATCAGAGGGGATGTGGGATGGAGACGGGTAATCCTGAACAGTGAGGGAATACTCATCCAATATATAAAACATATTCATATACTTCTGATCAGGAAAGATTTTATATAGAAGGAAGCATTGGGATCCATGAATTTTTGGGAATGCTAAAGAAAATTGCAGTCCTGAGGAAGAAGTACAGCTCAAAGGCAAGCACTGACATTCTGTTGTGTACCATGCCATCCTAAAGTTGGCCCTGTGTATGAAGCTCAGATTAGTATAGGTGAGATGAGGAATCCTAGGATAAAAACAGGATACAGAGGTAAAGTCTAGTATTTTGAAGTACTTATAGACAATTATCTAAATCTATACATTAGCTTCATTTATCATGGCCTGATTTCCCTGGTTCTGAATATCTGAAGCTCTCAGCAACTTAAAATAGACACTGGCATTCAAGTCAGTTCTCTTTAGATGGCTAGATGAATGTGGATTTAGATGAATAATTCTAGATACTTGAATTTGGTTTTGTGATCTGATGTTCAGAGACGATGAAAATGAGAAACTCCCAGCTGAAGCTACAGGCAGCTGATCTTTGCAAAAATAATTAAAAAATGATGAAATTTATGGCCGAAAGTTATCCTTAGCTCTTAATTTTGGAGGGGAAGTAATTAAAATATCGAGTTTCAATGTGAGAGAATAGCAAATGGAGAATATTTCTGAGAAACAGTGTAACTTATTGTTCTAATGCAAATTTGCCTTCATTAGCTAGCAAAATTATCAGCTGACAATCAATAACGGTAGTTACAGTGTCACTGTATTAGGGAAATACCCCAGGACAAAACACAAAGAGACAAACAGTTCAGCTCCTACTTCTACTGTGGCCTTCATTTTGCCACAGCCACCTGTTAGTTTTGTTAGGACTGTGGAGCCCACCAAAACTCCTCTGGTTCCTTCCCCCTTCCCTCTGCTGCTCCGTGTGCCCACCACGGGCAGGCTGCAATTAACTGGGCTGTTGTTATCGGAGTACCATGGCACTTCAGGGTCTCAAAGAGACAGTGCTGCAGTTGTGTTAGGAACTATATGAACATTTAGATAGACGTTCCCTATCCAGAAGAACTGGTTGGGGAGCAGCATGAAGCCACGCTCTTCCTGACTTCTCTTATGGAGGTTCAGGTCTGGCATTAGAAGGAGAGACAAACTTTTCTCTTTTTCTTTAAGGAGTATTTTGGACTGAGGCTATGTGGAGGACCCTACATTAGGTCTCACAACTCATATAAAGTTTGAACAAAAAAAAGTAAATTGCTATAAAAGCTGTAAGCTCCTATCATCCATAGAAACAAGAAAGCTGAGTGGTTTTGGCAGAGGACCTGCTAAAAGCATTCCAGAATGATCTGAAAATGAAATGCACTGCACAAAGCCATTTTTTTAAACTTGAAGTGGGTATGTTTAAAGTGTATTTAAAACCAGGAAAGTATTGAAACAGCATCTTTGTTGTTTACTGCAGGAACAATGACAAAAGAGTAAGATCTGTCCCATTATGAATTTAGTATTAAAAGGACATATAAGATAGTTTTTTTGAAGTAGCCTGTTATAGCAGACTGTCAAAGGACTTCTAGCACACCCTTATCTGGGATCAAGATTTAACCCCTAAGGTCATGACCTGCAAAGGCATTTAAACACCTTCTGTTTACTGAATGGCAATTAGGAACCTGTGCAGGAGGTACACCTTTGGGGATCTAGACCTATATTTTTATACTATGTGGGTTGGTAAGGCAGCTGAATGGACTCATGGATATATGGTGTCCTTCTACTTTGGTGTGTCTCTATTCACATCAGATTTCATTTCTCATTCACTCTCAAAGCAGAAGGAGGCTTCATACAAGAGAATCTCTCCACATTTTCAGACTCTGAGATGGACTCTAGGCCCTCAGGGCAGTGAGCAATCTCTTCCACTCCACTGAGAACTGAAATTCAGATGTACAGTGTGGTAAAGGGCTCCCCCACTTCTGAGGACCCACCCCATGTGGGACTTTGCCCAGTGATTTTATGTAGTACTGTCCCTGTTGGCCCATGCCACTCTGGTTCACTCTTCTTCTCTACCATGCAAGTTCAGAGAGTCACAAGAAGACAGGGCTCTCTGATGTTTCCAGGCTTAGTTTCTGTAATAACTCTTGGTGCACACAGGCAACCCTAACATCCTATTCTTTGTCAGTGTTTGCTCCATATTAGTTAAAAATGTGCATGTTGAAATACACTGGAGGCAATCTTAACAGATCTGATCTGGTGATCTTCTCACAAAGGATTTACTAGTGCTTCCTACTGCACCAGCATCATCTTCTTGAAGAGTAAATCACAGCATTTGTCTTCCTCACTGTGAAGAAAAGGGCACAGAGAAGAGGGAAGCCTGAGTGATCATTGGCCCTCTCCCCTTGCATGCTTCTGATGTTGAAATCTGGCAGCTCTTGTTTCCGTGGGTTTTGTGTGTGTGCTTGGAGACTGTCTTAATTTGCATGGTTCACTGCCAGGTGAGAAAGAATAATGCCTGAATGTACAGAGTAAACATAGCTGGAGTATCAGACTACAGCTTGCTGGAGGGGATTGAAATGGTAGCTGCTCAAGACTTGCAGACCTTTGGCAGGGCTGTAAAAATACAAATAATAATAAAAGAAGGGAGACATTCTGACCCTAACAGCAGCAGGATGCCTTTGCGTGCAAGTCCATCCAGGATCTGACTAACTGTCTCGTAAGGTCCATGTGGAATGTGTGAAGATTTGCAATAATCCCTTACTGAAACAAGACAGAGGATTTAACAGCTGAAAATGGCTCATGCAGCAGGACCTTGGCAGGGGAACAAGCCTGTGCTCAGTTCCATATGGAGCTGAGCTATTACCCTTTCATGCAGCTTGGCCTTAATGCTAGTGCCTGTACCAATGCCTGCCTAAGACCAACTGACCAAACAACTGGCCAGCCAGCCAGCAGAAGGAATAGAAAAGGGCTGTGACCATTCAGCTGAGCTGGGCAGTCCCATAGCCATTCTTCAAGACCGGATTTTGGCCACGATGCCCCAACCCTGACCCGGGCGTGGTGTGAGAACCAGAGGCACCATTTGCAGGCTCTCTCTCTCATTTCACACTTTCTTTTTCATATCACCGATGCTCCCTTTCTAGCAGGCAGGTCTTCCAGCACCAGAGCAGGAGTCAGCCTGCTGAGCTGACCCCTGCAAGAGTGAGGACAGCGGCTGTGAGCATCGCACAGACTGGGCGAGTCTCCAGCATCTTGCTTGTACCACCACTGCCTGGCAGGACCCCAGTCCGTGTCTTGGTTTGTAGGCAGGGATTAGTCAGTCAAAATTATTTTAGCTCCCTGGGATTTTCGCCTGAGTAAGCACAGTGTGCTGTAAAGTCACAAACTAATTTAGCTTAAAGTCAACTATACTAGGGTTATTTATATTGCTCTTACAGATAAGGACTTGGAGGACCAGAAAGGCTAAAGCTTCCTGGTATTGGTTCTGCCCCATCAAAGTCTACTTGTCCTTGGTGGTCTGCGACAGGATGGAGGGGACAGCCCAAGCAGTGTGTCCTGACTGCAGCGTGTCCCAGTCCTGCTTATCGCCAGACTTCACACTTACAGCCGGCAGCTTGTTTGTGTTTCATGCTTAACTTCTCTCCCACTATCATCAGGATTAATAATTTATTTCTGCAGCACTTTGGCTAGTGAGGAATGTAGCCTCAGCTACTGCACTGGCTGTATAAATACAACCAGAACCTGGCTTCTATACATATGCATTTGGGTGTGTACATGCACATATATGTGTGTGTAAGAATAACAATCCTATGAACACTTCAGTGTTAAAACAAGGGCAGAGAGATATAAGTGAAACAAGCTTTCTGGGAAAAAAGAGAGAGAGAAAGGTTTATCATTGCTGTTTAACTTGGAGTATTTCTTAAAATAAAACCCAGTTTACAACAAAAAATAGCCAAGGGGCTGTGCAACTTTGGCATGATATATTCCAAGTGGAAAAAGACCGGTTTGAAGGCACGCAGCCCCCCCTCTTCGGCACGGTTAGTTCTCCTGCAAATACAGCCATGCAACCAAGACTGTGTTTCCTTTTATAAAGAAATTTCGGTTTGGGGGGCAAAAGGAAAATATGAATACCACTCTGGAGGAGCGCTCCTGGACCCAGTCTCCTATAATAGTCCTAGAAAAACAGGGCAGATGATGTCATGGCAGCTGCTGATTGCCTGACAGACAGTTTCCGCAGCGCAACATGAGGCCCTTTGGTCTCCCTGTCAGGGAGATTGGCAGCTGAATGGCACCAATGAGCGCTGGACTGTATTCCCTCTGGGAATGCTGCCCTCATTGATGGACAGAAAGCAAAGGGAAAGATTGTCTTTGAACCTGAAAAGAATCCCCTTTTTTCTCCCTAAAGCTCCTGCCCCCGCTCTCCGAAGCTCTTTTTTCATCCCCTTTTTTTAAAGGTGTTTTGTTCTACAGCAGTTACTGAGCTTAATGGAACTGAATGACTTTTCCCCTTCACAATCTGTCAGTCAAAAGCTCAACTCCAGGGCTGTTAAATGAAGTCCTTTCAGAGTCAGACAGAGGAGGAATGTGTCAGTCATCCAACAGACCCTGTTGTGTTTTAATCTGTCAGAGGGGTGATAGGGAGAGCAGCCGGGCTCGGCTGGGGCACATTCCCAGCAGCAGCTAAGAGGCCCTGACAAATCCAGGTGCTGGAGCCAAAAAGTCAACTGGTCATAAACACGGGCAAGGTACGGTGCTCCAAGTCCCCTGACACTTTGCTTTGCAATTGGCTGTGAGATGTTTGGGCAAACTTTCAGCAAAGGTATCATAGTAAGCATTTCTAGCAGAAAGCCGGCCTTTAAGCACAGGATGGATCTGTGTAAGGCACGGCTTTCAAATTAATATAACTCTTAACTAAAACACTGGAGACAGTAATCCTCCGGAAGAAATGCATTCAGGTGGACTATGATTCCAAGCCATTTCTGCCGAATTACCTTAATTTTCTGACTTTCCCCCATTATATGACATTCCATTAATCTTACCTATTAGGTTAAGACTGATGTGCAATTTGTTCTGGGGCTGAACAGTTGGTCCTATTCACTCAAGCACCAGTGTTTCACTACACATTATGAGAAGTGCCCACTGTTGCTCTAATGAGAATAATGATCCTCTACTTGCATTTCAAGGGTTTGCTATTTCATCTTTTTTTTTTTTTGGCTAGGGAGTAGATTTAAACAAACAGCTCCTGTTCTTATCAGATCTCATAGGGAATGTCTCTTGCCTGTTTTTACAGAGATGGCAAACTGTGGTTCTGCACACAATGTAGTTCTGTGTTGCTGTGGCAGCTGGACTCCTGATGCACTCGAATATGGCTAACTTTCCATCTGTAATGAGGTGGGTTTATATCCCCTGCAGTGCTGCTCTGGTTCCCCTCTAGTTTTGTGTACCTGTGGTGCGGTGCCAGGCCCAGCAGAGTTGGCAGAAGGGACCCCCTGCCTGGGACGGGTGTTGGATGGGTGCAGCATCTTGTTTCCCATCCTGACCATTCACTTGTCTGCAAAGTCATGGAAAACCAGTGGCCTCTCACAGCTTGTGCTTTGCCAGTTTAGACAGAGTCTATAGCATCAGCATTTGCTTAAGTGCTGCAGCAAAGTGCATTCCCTCTGCCTTCTCCCCCTGTGCCCCAAGAGATTTCCCTTATATTTACTCAGAGCAATGGAGGTCTATCTATCCGGTCTGTTGGGCTGTGATCAGCCCTGGGCAAGGACTGTTTTGGAGTTTCAGCTGCTTCTAGAAAGCTACATCTCATGGATGCTGATAACTATGGCTATAGAAATTGTTGCCGCAGAAAACTGCCTGTTCTGGTTATCTAATGGGTTAAACTCTGAACTATAAGGCTTGCTTGGACAGAGCCCTAAGAACAGCACCCGCCTGATGCTGACAGGAGAGATTTACAGTGTTGGCAGCTTTTACAATAAATTTTCAAGTCAGTGGCTATGTCCTAGGTTAAACAGAGTGGTTTCCTTTCACTGAACTAGAACAACAACCAGAGCGAACAGCCAGCGGGTGCAGAGCCCTGGCAGGGACCTAAAGGTGTGTAAGTTGTCACCTCCGCCTGGTCTTGACTTGTTTCCTTTCACAGTTGAAGGAAAAGATCAGAGAAAGATATATTTTTAGAAAACTGCCTGGGTGTCCTTGTATAATTTAGTTGAGAATTACCGTAAGCGGAGAATAACCTGAGTTCATTCTGCTAAGCCACATAGGACAGTCCCAAAAGGGATGGTAAGTTGAAGTCCTTTGCATTTGGCTGCAGAAAGCTGTCTGCATTTGTTTAGATGAATTGGAGTTATGTTCTCTATGAACCAAGTTGCTTTACAGAGCAAATGAGTTAGTAGGGTATCTGCTCTGCCCCAAAAGGAAGATGTTGCAGTGTGGCTGGGATGGCCAACACAAGTCCATATGAAGGGAGCCTGTTTCATCCGCACAAACTCTTGCTGCATCTGTCACTCAAGGCTAAGCTGCAGGCGGAGGGACGTGTGGGAGGGCATGAGTGAACGGAGTCTGTTGTCATGTAGATTATTTATCCTCTATGTGGAGGAGTAATTAGGCCCAGAGGGCAGTCCATCACTGTCCTCAGGCTGGATCAGTGGAGACGGACTGGCTCCTCTTCCAGCAATGCTTGGAAAAAAAGCTGTGCCGCACACTGGGCCCCGTGTGGAGCACATGGCGATGGTGCATCTTGATGTGGTCAGAAAGGTCACCGTCCCCACTGAAAGGCAAGAGAAGCCCGAGGAGTACTGGCTGACAAAGGCGGTGGCCTCTTGTCTGCGCATGGACAGGAATGTAATTGCTGAACATAAGCTGTCCTTGTTTCACAGAGAAGGATCAGACAGCCCCGTTGGGGTTCAGCTGATCTGAAGGAAGGCTTGGCTCTTTATGCATATTGAAAACCTCTCTGTAAAGAAAGGTTCCTTTAACAGTGCCTTAGCTGATAGCTGGAACAAAACCCAGCCACACTGTCCGGGTTAGTCTGCATCATGGGCTGCAAAATGTGGGAAACAGAATTCCTGCACTCTCAGAATGCACTGAGACCTTCCCAGGCCAGTTAGCATCCTTGATCTTTTTATTGTTGGGGGTTTTTTTTGCAGATCCGTAACTTACAATGAACTAAACAGAATTTCCTTTGCATGTAGGTCTGCTAGCCTGTGTTTTTATGATATGAGCCCATGCACACACAGGCAAGCAAAATATCATTCCATTGATAGGAATGAATGATGTATCGGTTTGGATGTCTATCTATCCTATCTGCATGCTCAGCCATAGAAAATCATCGGGCTCTAGCAGCTTGTCACTCACTCAGCTAAATAAGATTCAAGGCATATCAACATCTGCTTAAAAGTGGCCAGACTGCCACTGAATTGCAAAGGCTCAATTCAATCCATATAAATGGAAATTTTTACTGTTGGCATAAAAGCATTTACAAGCTGAGACATATATTATAATGGGAATGAAAATAAACCCTTAAAAAATCTGCACCCCATTTGTTCAGGCTGTGCCTGAATGTTCCCATGCTGAGAAGCACTTCTTGCTATTTATTAACTGTGACTTTAACTAGAAAGTGAAGCTGTTCATTCAAATAAAGTGCATTCCTGGGTCTCCTACTGGAATAGCTGTCATTTTGCTGAAGGGCTGTGTCTCTGTGACACATGCGCCAGCAGTAATGGCTGCCTGATGGTGCTGGGTCCTTATACATCCAATATTCCCTACTCCTTGCTACTAACGCTGAATGCAAAGCCTAAAACTTCCATATCAGTTTTCTTCCTGTTTCAAGAGAGACTACAAAATATTTTTCACAAGGTATTATCACTTATTTTTAAATGTTTGCATACTGTATTTTTCTTGACAAAAATCTATGAACCTGGACAGTCAAATAGTCACAGACACACACACTTTTAAACACAGTTGGCCCTGTCTTCACCCAGCACAATCCACAGCTGTGCAACCAATTAGTGATGTATGTGTGGGAGGATACATTTTAGGGAGAAGTTATTCAAAATTTGCACTTTTATGCCCAGAAGGGCTTGTATGTGTGTGTGCCCCTGCTAACCACATAGGGGAAAAAGTGCAGGTGTTCCTGTTTGCAAAATAATGCCTACACAATCAGAGACCAGGTCAAGAGCCCAATGAACAGGAGATCCTTCCTTCCTTCATTTCCTTAAGTTAAGCCCTAATGTGCTACAAACTTCTTCTGGTTATTGTTAAAAGGGAATGGAAAGTTTCAAAAAACCTCTCTTGTAAAGAAGCTTATATTGCCCCTAAAAAGAAATGTGGGGGGAGTAAAGACCCTCATCTGTGGCATGGCGATTTCAAGCAGTGAGCTTTTAAGTCCTGCTTTTAATCCAGGCATTTAATTTCAAACAGGTGCTGCTGCCTGTCCTCCTTGGGACCTGGGGGGTGAATCCCTGCCAGTGGATTTGGGATCCTGCTTGCTCCAGGGAAGGAGCGTGTGGCTTTTCCTGCCGCTCGCAGGCAGCAGCTTCAGATCCCCCATGGGCGAAGGAAGAGGTCGGAGCTCCGTGCGATGGTGGGAAGGGGCAAGGAGGCCAGGGGCCCAGCGGCCAGGGCTGGGTTTCGGTTTCGGGTAACGCGTGAGTTGCAAGCCCCGCTGCTGTAGGTAGACACTTCTCGCTTTTGCATGGGAGCCAAAATACTCATCTTTTCTTTTGCTGACGTTTCCCACTTGGAGGTCTTGCAGACCACGAGGTGGCATCTTCTTCTCCCGAGTGATTTACACTCCTCCCGACCTGAGGTCCTTCCAGGGGCCTCAAGCTGCGCCTGGACCCGCACAGCCATATTCTTTCAAGATGTTTAAGCCTCTTTTCATTAAGTTTGCCCCAGTTCTTCCGATGCTGCTTTTGACCCTCACTGTTAGGTATTATAGCAGGATATTAAACTGGCACCCTCTGTTACACGTTAAGAAAACAGCCATGAAACCGGAGAGCTTGGCGGACACGCCTTCTGCAGCCTCTCGGTGACGGCATCCTTTGCATGCTGGACCCCCCCCTCCACCCGGCCCAGTACAGTCGGATGCGTCGGCCAGACCCCACAGCACCAGCCCCATCGCCTTCCCGCAGGCTGGTGGGTTTCCCTTCGCCTTCGGAATGAGCGGCAGCCAAACCTCCGGGGCACCACCCTCACGAGGGCAGGGGGAACTGCGGCAGTATCCCAACGCTCTTGGGCTGCCTCTGCAGGGGGCTGGGAGCTGGCCTGGCCTACCAAGGGCTCTTTGTCTGTTCCTGCTCTTTTTCGGGCACAAATAATTATAGGTGCAATTTAAGTGACCTCAGTGTCTAACTACTTGATTTGAAGGAACAATTAAGTACCCAGATATATAAATAGCCTAAATTGGACCTTTCAGTTAATGGTTAGAACAGCAATAGGGGCCAGGTTAGGAAACTTTGACCTTGTACCTGAAAATTAGCTACACTGTACATTTAAACTCCCTAACTGGTCGAAACCTTACACACGGTGGCTTCTAGTCAAAGCTCTAAATGTCAGCTTTGCTGACTAGGAGTACGTGTCATCTGGGGACTGTTTATTGTGCAACAAAATGCCCTTCTAGAAGTTTTAATATTACCTGTCTTTTTACCCATTCAGTCAAATGTAGCAAAGTGAAGGAGAAACACTCCTTTCCCTTGAGGTCGGTGTTGTGGGATCACTCTGGAGGTGCGATGCATCCACCCTACCTTGCTGGGTGTACCATCAGTTCCAGTGGTGCAGCCCAGTGAACATCTTGGAGATGTCGATGAGCCAGTTCTTGCTCAGGTGGTCCTGTTAATGTTTGCAGGATAATTTGGCTAAGTAACCATGAGCAGGGTGAGCAGCTACGCCAGAGTGTATCATTGCCCGAGTCGCATGGAAATGCAAAGTCCTCTGCTACTACAGTACATTAGACTCCTCCTAGAAAAATCGTTTTCACACAGAGCAAAGAAAAAAAGATCTCTGCTGTTCAATAGCATTTAAGAACATGTGAACAAAGATAACAGTCCTGGATTTTGTGGTATCAAAAAGGGCTTTCAGCTGTGCC
The DNA here is from genome assembly GCF_947461875.1 of Haliaeetus albicilla. Taxonomy (NCBI): domain Eukaryota; kingdom Metazoa; phylum Chordata; class Aves; order Accipitriformes; family Accipitridae; genus Haliaeetus; species Haliaeetus albicilla. Next base: position 43,945,830 of record NC_091484.1, read on the forward strand.
TATGAAACAAGCAATTTCTTCTACTGGCAAAATACAAAATACATTGTGAACCTTTGAACTCAGTAATAATCCACAACAATCCTTCCTGGGAACTGCTGTTATGAATTGATGTAGCCATCTGGATATGTCTAGCTATTGTTAAACATGATGTTTATATGATGTCATATGTACCTATGCCTCTATAAAGAAAGAAATGCAGTTTTCTGCACCAATGATCTTGTGTTTTGAAAGCTAGCATAGTAATTTTCCACCTTTTTATGATTAATGTATCCTTCCTTAACCATCCTCCAGCAAAATTGTGAACTCTTTAAAAAACATTACATCTGTAGATCGCTATCTAATATTTATGAACTTATTTTCTTTCATCCTCTTCCCTGGACCTGGAGTCTCCCAGGGGTCCTCAGATCACAGGCTGAAAACCAGTGGGTAGAATACTCCTTTTGTACCACCTGGGACAAACGATGGTGTGAAGCTGTTAATATTCCTTTTGAACAGAGCATTATGCTATACCCCACTCCTTTGCTAGGAGCTGGTGGGAGGCAAGAGTAGGGGCAGCATCTTCTCTGTGTTCCCACTGCAGAGCCCTTTCCTTACAGGACAGCAGTGTCACAGTGATGAAGGACCAGGCAGAACGTGGATGTCTTTTAGACTTGACATGGCCAGCTCCATTAATAAACAAAAGTTTGGTAACCGTTTTGCAGCCAGACGTGACATGGGTTACCTCCATCAGTGGGCTTAAGTCTACAGTAGGTGATTTCTTTTGTCACTGTTCACACAAAACACTGGAGGCGCATGGGCCTTTGACTTGGGCATGCAGGTCACTGATTAGCAAGACGCAATGCCCAAGCAGGTCTTGACGTCTGCCAGGACTTGGTCAGTGTCTTGGCTTTTCAGAAGGACAGCTTGGGAGTGATCGTGGGCTGGGTGGCATGGCAAGGCAGCCTGCACCGTCAGTGTGGTTTTAATTCTACTCCCAAAACGCAGGGGCAGATTTGGCAGCATTCTCCACTCCTCACTGCTCAGTCCATGAAGTCACTCTTCCTTTGCAAAGACCCATTCTTGCCTCAATAAATAGAGCTTTCCACTGCCATTGTTTATTTTACTAGGGGGGGTCTCTTTGTGTCACCTTTTCCTTTTTTAATTTCAGCCTCTTATGGACTACATGCTGGTTTGCAAAACCTGCCAATCTGAATGAGTAGCCCAGGGAATAGAAGTTCCTATGGGATAAATGCTCTAACTTATGACTCATGGACTAGAATAGTAAAAGCTGATGCATAAAAGGCCCTGGGCCCTAGCATATCACTGATGTTTTAAATTTATCTTCTGCAAATGAGAAAGATGTTTTTCTTCAAGACATACAAAAATATACCAGCTCAGTGCAATCTAAACGAAGTTACGTGGGAACACTGCTCTGCACTGTATTGCCAATCTCTTGTGTTTATGTATAATTTTCCATGGGGCATTCCTGTCTGTAAAACTACTCAGAGTGCTTTCCTGTGGACTCCTTTTGACTGGCAGGAATACTAGCAGCCCTAAGTGTCATGTTGTTCATTTGCGCACAGTGTTTTTACAGCTATTCAATAGCATCTGTGAGTCATTTGCTGGCTAAGCCTCGGCTCTTCGGCGTGCCTCAGGTAGAGGTCTCAGGCGAGCGAGGAGGAGGAAGGAGGGCTTCGGGACTGGGGCTGGGCTCTGTGGGAAGAGGTGCTCGGCTAGCAGCCATGGTCCAAGGGGAGAGTGGGTGCTGTGGTCAGCCACCTTGCTCTGCTCCATCTGCATGGTGATTTTGGCCCCAGGGAAGATGTCAAAGAGTTTGGCCCCTAAGTTCCTCCACGGAATTTGAAGTGGAAGGGAACAGTGGACTGTAGGATCCCTAATTCTGCCTTACCACTCCAAGACTTGTTTAGAGAAGTGACTCGCTCCCCAAGGAGAGGGTAGGTGACTTCTCTCCTGGAGCAAAGTGGAGCAAAGACTGATGCTGTCAGTTGCACATGGGTATCTGGTCTACTCCTGAGCAGCAGGGGCCTCTCCTGCCCTTTACTGGGGCCAACTGGGAGGCGAGCCTCACCTGGGTCTGCAGACCCGCACATCAGTTTGCACAGATTTATTTCTAAAGTTTGTGTATTAACTTCCACACAGGGGGATCTGTTAGGAAGGCAGCACTTTTCAAAGCCATCCCACTGATTTCTGTGTGCCAGCTCAAATATTCAGCGCTTATTTCCTGAAACGTGGCACAACCGAAGGTCCTAGGTGTACGTTGAGGAAAAGGCTGCCCTTGGCTCTAGGTGAGATCCCGCCTGTGTTTCCCGGCGGTAGGGCACTGCAGAGGAAGGGAGAGAGAAAGGGGCAAACCTGGGTTTAGCAGTCAAATGCAGAGCTGATCAAAACGTGAGCCTGCAGCCTGCCTGTGGGGCAGAAACCCCTCGAAGGTGGTGGGATGGAGTGCAGCAGGGGTGAGCCAAGGCAGGGAGGACCTGAACATGGAATGCTCCTGCCTGGTGCTGGCAGCCAGGGCTGCAGCCCTGCCTTGGCAGCTGCCAGCAGCAGAGAACCCCTGGGCTGATCACCCTTTAATTGCAAAACTGAATTAAAATTGGTGACTTTTAATAGCAAAGAAAAAGACTGCAGTCTTTTGCTTTCCTTCCTGTTCTCTGACCATCCACATTTTTTATGCTGGAGGGAAAAGGAAGGGAAAGGGGCTATTTGCATCTAGTCACAAGGGAGACAGTGCATCTAGTTCTTGATATTTCATATGTGATTTAAAGTGAAATGAGGGAAAAGCAGAAAAGTGAAACACTCTGCAATGCTAGGCATCAATGTTCCTGTAGAAAGGGTGTCAAAAAGCACGTTTTTCCCACAGTTATTTGCATCTAATCCTTGGACAAAATTGCTCTGCATGACTCACTCATTTCTCTGTTTTCCTTGTCATACCGAGTCCAATGTCACATGGGCTTCTGAGAAGAACCCTTCTACAGATTTTGGGCAATATATAGAAAGGCCAAAGTGATGAAAAAGAATAAAAGGACTTTAGAAAAAGTCACAGACTAAAGAAAAAGTTTTAAAATACTGCAGAACCTCTGGATCATCAAAAATATTCTAAAAATTTCCTAAAGGCCACTGTCTGCTTTCTCAGCCACTCTTTCTTGTGAGATTTCAGCTGCAGCAAAAATAAAATGACAGCCCAGGTTAGTTTTGGATCCAGTTTACAGAATTGGTAACTGTGGCAGATGCAGAACTGAATGTTGAAAGTGAAAACATCTTAGATTTGAATTTCCCATTTTTGTGATCTGTACTTGTAAGATTAACTGAACTGTTTTGATTTTGCAATCAAATGCACTGGAAAAATACTGGTCACTTTTCATGTTTAAGACCACAGCTGATGTGAATCCTGTATTGCTCTTGAAACTGTAGCAAAAAGCTGAAAAAGAGCAAAAGGAAATGATGAAAAGTTCTTATCTTCTCAATTATTTATTCACTGTTTTTTCCCCTTCATTTTCACTCCAGGGATAGTAATGAGTTTTACGAATGTAAGGTGTCAGCTATAGGCTTTTCTGTTGAAACCTCTAAATTTATGGCTCCTCTGGGCGTTACAGGCACGGATAATGCATAATTTACAAACAGACTTGAAACTTTCATCTTCCTTTTCCCACTCCTTTTCAGAGCTTTTTGTTCAAGGAGTGATTTGTTTTGCTATAGTGGAAACCATATGCTCTTCTAAATCTCAGCGGAGTGTAGAAATTCTGCAACGTTGCCAGATGTTGCCAAAGAAACTTCACCTGACATAGAATTACACAGGCTTCAATTCTTCAGTCAAACCTGTCTTTCTAAGGGGACGTTTTTTCCTGCTATTTGGTAGTGGGCGAGAGGAGACCAAATCACAGCCAGCTGGTGTAGGCACAGTCTTGATATCAGACTCCTGAGGTCTATGCCCTATTTCTGGTGGGGCAGGAGCTGGAAGCTCTAGTGAGCCACCTCACAAGAAGATGGGTCAATAGCTCTTAAATGAGAATCCTGCTTCTGGCATTGACTCTACTTAACCGTATTGGATAAAACTAGTCTAGTTCAGAGTCGGTGTGACCATGGCCACACACTCGCATGTGACCAGGTGCTGCAGAGAAGGGTGGAAGAAACATCACAGTTGAACAGATAAAAGAAGAGTTACTTTGGCTGAGCTCTTTTTGTTATTTAGCAGTTAGCGTATGACTTGAACTAAAACGTTTTATGTTCTCTCTAAAAACGTGTCTGTAAGACAATAAAACATCGGATGCTCTTTTTATTCTAAAAATTCCCTCATTCTTGTGTGTGTGTCTCCATGACTGCTTTTCTTTGTGGCAGAAAATCAGAGGGTTTAGGTGCTCTGGGTGCAAGGGCAGTGAATTAACTCCTCCCTTTACCGAAAAGTAGAGTAGTGAGGACAGCCTCCAAGCCCAGAGATAGTGGAGGGAGACTGGTGGAGCAGAACTGCACAAAGAGGTGTGGATCCTTATACAACCAATTTGCTCCCAAAGAGAGTAGGGCTTGTGTTTCCTCGGTACCTTTTGTGGACTCCTCAGCTGCAGGCTGTGGATCCCTAGAAGTCTGCTAAAACCCAGCGGTTTGATAAATACTTCAGTGACTGCCATTTAGGCTACACCTAAAGTGAGGTGTCAGTAATCTGAGAATTGTGTTAACAATGTGTTTTTGCCTCCCCTCCCCAGTGTGACTACAACATTATTTCATCTCAGAGTTTAGTTGTGAGCTGTGTATTGAACATTCGCGTGGCCACGGGGATTCACAAATGTCCCAGCTGCATTACCAGTGGGGTCATGCCTGCCTGCACCATCTCTGGGACAGCTGGGGGTTGAGACCTGGATGTGGCTCTTCTTACAGGGTTAAGGATGTCCCCTTCTGCCTCCCACTGATGGCTTATGGCCAGGTTGTGAGACTGTCCATCTGGTGAATCCTCAAGCTGCTTTAAACCTGACCCTGAGGCCATACTCGCTCCATTTTAGTGCCTCTGCCTGCATTGCTGGGACACTGGTGCTGTGGCTTTTATTCCCACCCAAGCACCTGAAGCAGTTATAAGCAGGTCCCTCAGGTTTACACGATGTCTTAAATATAATCATTCCCAGCCCATGTGGTCATACTGCCCACAGTATGCTCCCTCAGGGAACAGACAACACCAGATAGAGAAAAATACATGCAGATTTTGTTCGCTACTCAAATACATCATGGATCTTTCTCAAGGTATCTGAGAGAAACAGAGCAGAAAACTTCCTGAAGGTAGTGCCCAGCCTCATTCTTCCTCTGGGGCATCACCAGGTCTCCACGTGCAGTATTTCCCTTCATTTTCCAGGTACTGACAGGTAATTCCTTTCCAGATAAACTGCTGAAAGTGACAGAAGACTTTTTTTTTTACCTCAACCCTTCGGTATGTCCAGGCAGATTCCTGCTGGCTTCTTTGTTCAGCCTTCCTTACTCTTCTCCTGTTCAACATGCTTCTCACACCTCCTTGCAAACAAAATGCTTCTCCTGGGTTTCAGGTAGCTCATTGACCCAAGCAGCATCCACTTCTGCATTATTCACTGGGATTTACCAGATGGCTGCACTTGCTGGTCTGCAGATGTGGATATTGGTGGCAGAGCCTCATGCTTTCATAGCAACAACTCTCAGCTCCACATTGACTGGTATGGACTGTCAAAACTGACAAAATTTTTGTTTTCTATGTATTTCATTTATACATACCTATCTGTTGAACCCCATCTGCTATGCTGGAGGGCCCCTTACTGTATATGATGGTGTGATGGACTGTGATTTGGGCCACTCTGTTGTTTGATTTGTTCTGCTGTATTGTGTTACACATCATTCAAAGCCCAAGGCTTCCCCCATAAGTGAAATGCAGTGTTCAAACAATATGCTGTGAGGTTAAATGGAATGGTTTGAGTGCATACATTCACACATTATAAATCGATGCCTCGACATTACAGAAAAATATCATTAATATGGAAGTTCTGTTGATTTTACTGTAACATCTAGCTCACATGAGGAATCTTTCTCATACATAGGATTGTTAGCTATTTTTTTAACTTAAAAACAGGATAAAGTTTGATAGCTTTATTCAGCAGGGCACTGTGGAAATACAGCAAATCAGCAGAAATATACAGCCTGTCACAGTCATTCTTGTATAAAATATGACCCACAGTTTTGAAACATATGGTTACAGAAGTTTTAATTTAAGTGGCATCTTCTTTAGTCAGCAAAATAAGGTCTGGCTTGCCTGAAGGAAGTGCAGTCAGCACCCTTACCTGCTGAATTGAAAAGACTCCCCCAGTGACCGATGTTGGTTTCCAGTGCTGGTGTATAGCTGAACAAAAATGTGAACCTTTGCACTTGATGCACACAGGGAAAACCAAAGTGCCTTCCCATTCATTATCCGCAAGCTGCTAGAAATGCAGCTTATCATATACCTTGAGGTCGCACACCCTGTGGTCCCACTGTCTAACCCCACCCATGCGGATAACCAGATGCACCCCCATACCAGAAGCACTAAACTTTCCCACTAACACTTGTTTTCCATTTTGCCTCTCAGCCACGGTAGGGAGAGCCCCATACTGTTCCATTTTGCCAAATATATATATATCTCGTGTCACAGTCTATTTTACTGATGCGTTGGATAGATTTAAAAGCCTCCCTCGGTCCTAGAAAGGAAATAATAATTAGCACCTACTCTCACAATAGGGAACTATCATCTCTTCTGGAGGAGAGGAATAGGGCTTGTCCTCCCGTTCCTGACAGCTGCTGCTGGGAGACATTTCTGGGCTGTCAGAGCCTCTTTATGAGCAGATTCCTTTGTAAGTCTTCATTGCCCAGTCCAACAGGTCTACACTTGGGATCTGTTTTTGCCTGTGGTGATTTTTTTCACCTTTCTCACTGTTTTCCCCATCTAATTCATTCTCTACTGCCTCTCTCTTCTGGTCATTCTGTTTTTTTCTACTTTTACTTGGTCTTTAATTGACAATGAAAAAGAATTTTGGGGCAAATGAAATGTAAATCCAATCTAGATTTTGTATTGGGCTTTCCTGGAGTTTTGGCGAAGTGTAAATTTTCTTTGGACTGGGTAGAAAGAGTTAACCAGAGGAGGAAAATTGGATGGCCACTGAAAAGACAGATATTTCACTGTAGAGATCTCATTGCAGAGCAGCGCTTGTAAATGTGAGGCGAAATGTATCTATAAAGAGTTCACCCAGGCTTTCCCAGCACGCTGAAACTGAGTCATCTGACTTTGTTTAAAGGTTTTTGATCCAAAGAGCAGGAGAACATTTCACTCATAAAGAGTATCTACAACTGTGTTTGAACCTTTGACACGGGAAACTGAGGAAATTAAACCAGCTGCTACCAGTTTCTCCGGAGCCAGAAAGACGTAAAGCCTGCAGAAAAACAAAATGGTTTTTTTTCCTCATATTGTCATTTTCTAAAACGAAAAAAGAGGAAGCTATTTTTGGAAGGGGGAAAAGATCTGTGTTTGCATTTCTGTCTGTAATACAATGTGTGGCTGATAAGAGGCTTATGTTTTAAATTGTTATCATAGGGAACGCGATGACTTCTGAAGTCAGAGCAGGGCTGGAATGAAGCTGGCTCCTTCTGCTGCCTTTGTCCCATCCTGAGCTGTGCCCTGCCAGTGAATTGCACAGTATCTTAAAATGACCTTTCATTCAGGCTGTGTGGAGGTACTTTTAGTCAACTGGTAGGAGCAAGTGACCCCCCGACCTCCTGATATTCACTGAGTGCGTGGAGGCATTTTCTGCTGCTGATGGGTGGTCCCAGTAGACGGTGGCCACAGATGTCTGCTCCTGATAAATCCAGAGTTCAGCTAACAGGGAGGGGACCTGTCACTGGCTTCACTGGAGAGTGAAATATGTAAGCTATAGGCAAGTGTTTCTGCTGGCTTTTAAGCTCCATCACTGCCTGTGAGGACTGAAAACCCTTGACGGTGCCTTGCACTGCTTCAGGATACGTCTCAGTGGCCCCCTTAAGTCCTTCTACAGCTGTTCTGCTCTTGTGCCGGGGACCCAGCTGCACTGCGTGGAGACACCTCTGAGCTCCCTTTGCCCCGATAGCTGGGAAACGGGGTCAGTTGCTGGGCATTTTCCTTTTTGTTCTGGAAGTTGCTTTGTGCATCTGGTGGAAAGCAAACTTGACAGTGTCCACCTCACAGTGAGTTACCCTGGCTAATTTGTAATTAGGACTTCCTTGCACTGGAAACCTTCAGCTGAGAGCCCATTCTCAGAGCAATTTCTGCTTCTTTGGATGTAGCAGCTTTTCAGAGCGGTTGGCCAAACCCACTATCATCACTGGCTGGGACAACTTGTTCAACTTCACCCATCCCTCTCGCCCATCCCCTTCTTGCTCACCTCCTTTCTTCTGGTGCCAGTAATTTCTATAAACTATTGTATGCTGCTCAGTGGCAATAAATATTAATAAAGGTATATCACTTTACTGCTGGAATAGTGGGAGAAGGGGTGAGCGACGTATATTTTACTTCTTCAGAGGCTTGGCTCCCTTTGGCATGCCTTTTCCTCCCAGAAGAATTGCCAAATTATACTCTAGTTTCCCTTTCCAGATGAACTACATCCTCACATCTGTCTGGCTTTGCTCCAAGCTGCTCCAAGTCAGTAGGAGCTGGGAGAAAAGTTTAACATGCAAATTGAAAATGTCAATTTTTTGCTTTATTTATTGCTAGTTTTGTAGAAAGGAGGAAGTAGAAAAAACTTTCTGTCAGAACAGCTCACTGTTATTGTTTCGCTTTGAGTAAATGAACCTCTGAATTGCAGTAAAGGGAGTGTCTGGGAGACTAAGAGAGCCTGAAAGGGCAGTGCTATAGGAGCAATCTTAGTCGTGCTGGAAGAGTCTGGTGCTGGGAAAGGTGCAGCATTGGAGTGCACCTTTAAACCATTGAACTTTTTGGACACTGGAAACCGGTGGAGAAGAGACAACTGCAGAATGGGTGTGTTGTTACACTGAGGCAGATGTGGTAAGAATTCTGAGCTGAGTGCTGAGACCCTTCATATGAGTGCATATTATATACTGTGCTGACCCAGCGTTTCACTCTTTAATTACATCATTTCTGTTTGAAAGACTCAATTCTGTGATCACACATTCCATTAAAACCAAGAACATTTGTTTATGCAAATTTAACACATCCTTTGGGAAACAAAATTTCCATGAAGGGCTTTTGGGGTGCCTGAGGTGCTCTGCTGAGAATGCAATGCATTTTAATGACACCGAGCAAGAGTATTTTATATAGGTGATGTTTTGATCTGGGACAAACCAGAAGACCAGAAATGCTTGGCTAGAGTTAAGTAATAAATATTAGTAATTCTGTATCAGAGAATGAAGTACTGGGAAGAGAAACTAACCCAACAAAGTGTGTGAGCAGCTCATGGTAGGACCGATGCTGTCACCAGTATTTGTGCTCCCTTGGTGCAGAAAGGGATTGATACAAAGGCTCCTAGCAATAGGAAAGTTGTTAATGTGTGAGCACTGGTATGCAAAGATGTCCGAAGAACATGGGAGGCAGACATTAGCTGAATTTGTGAAATGGAAGAGGTAATGAAAAGATCCAGAGTTGAGGTACAGTACTGGTAAATATGAAACTAATTTATCCATAGCTCCTCCCACTGTATGTATTTGTTCAGTTTTCTTCTGGATGTATTGTAAACCCGGAGACCAGCAACTTTTCTCACACAGCAGTAAAGGAAAAAATGCCACCTGCCACCTAAAATTGAGTGTTAATATACAGACAGAGAATAAGGCCATGGGCTTAGCTTGGTGGTGTAAAGAAGTTCATGTCCTTATTTATGGAAGCTGAAATGTTATCTGAAATGGACCATAAATCACTGGCTACCATTGCCTTGCCAGATTGGGTCTGTCCAGCACTCTGCCTAGAACAGAGATGATTTTTAACTGCAGAGATGTGATTTGTATATCTAATGCAAACCTGATGGAGAGGTGTTAATAGCAGGCACATACTGGAGCATTTGATGAAAGTCCCCCAGTATATGTCACTTAAAAAATACCCTACAGTTTTAATTGAAATATGGATTATAATACCTGTGATGATTCCATGATGAAAACCTGTATGAAGCCATTACCACAAGAACAGCATTCTCCTAGCTTCCCTTACCCATTCAGAGAAGCAGCTCCTCATAATAAAGTGGATTTCCTCTAAGACAGCAGCAAAATGATTCATAAGGAGTTGAAGAAAATTTGTTGAAAAAGATAGATGAAGGTTACTTAGGGATGGAACAAGAGACAGGCTAGAGATTCCCAGTGAATAATGATACTGAGAAAGTTGTCTGGGCTTGTTGCATATGTCAGAAATACAGACCACACTGAGGGGAATAGTATTATATTAGTGTTCCAGGGAAAAATAAGCACTTTGCTATCCATAGCTACTTACTGGACTTGTGAAAATTGTTTGAAAAAGTCATAAAATAAAGGTAGTTTTGCAAAACTGAATATATTTGGGCAAAATTACTCTTTAATTGAATCTCTAACAAGACATCCTATTAGGCTTTTACTGTTTTTCATATTTTGCCTGTTTTTTTTTTCTTCTTGACTTTTCATGTGTTGAATTAAAGTGGAGACTGCTATTAAAGATTGCTTATGAACATCTAACTTAAAAATAAATTCAAACAACATCCTTGATACAGATGGGACTAGAAAGACAGATTACACTATGGTTGTTGATACTGTTCTTTTAGTTAAAGTGGATCCCCTAGTTACAGAGTAGTTCCTGGAAAACCTCTATGGGGCAAGGTCTATTGAGTTAATCACTGCACTTAACTAAACCTGGATTTGAAATAACTGGGGAAGAGTATAATTCTACATTTCTGTGTCTGATTCTGAAGTCCTTACTTGCGGAAGAAGTGTGAGTTAAATCAATGAGACTATTCATATGGATAAGCATTAATCATATGAGTAATGAGAAAGGGTTGAAGGGTCATTCTTGAAGTTGCTAAGAAACTTTGCAGCTGCTTCATATGGCCCAACTATCATTATATTTCCTCAGTTATTGCTTCTAATGCAGTAGTGATTAATTAAAGTAGGGTGATATTGACCCCATGCTGGTTTGTTCCTTGGTCAAGCCCCCTCTAAATGGTGTCTCGAGGACTGAAGTGGGTGTGAGAGGTGTGAAGGCCAAAGCCTACAGCACTCTTTCTCTGCATGAGGTGCATTCCACCCTCTGCGGGTTTCAGATTTCCTTTCTCAAGAAAATTGTCTTGGCACCTGAAATGGAGTTTCCAGTCCCCATCCGCCTCTTGACATCGCTGTCTCGGCATGTCAGTTATCATCTCATGCTATGGCACACAGAGCCTAAGAGATGTATTTATAGCCAGCCATGGCTATCAGGAGAGATTTGCAGTGCTATCTTCAGTTGTTCCACATACGCCTGTATTAATTACTTCCTTTCCCTGCAAAACTAAGTCCACATCTTCCAAAATAGCAGCAGCCTGGAGGCCAAATATTCTCCCAGGTGTTTTCTTCCCTCAGCATCTACAGCCAGCAGGATGTCATTTGTGCTGCCTCTGACTGCCCAGGGACTGTCCCTATTTATCCATGATACCATTACCAGAAGTCTCCATTAGCTTTGACACTGAATGATCCAGCAACCCACTGCTTCAATTCTGAATTTGCTTTCTGAAGGGACAGTCATGGCCATATCAAAACCATCTGCTTTTCTCGTATTGAGGAGCAGAGCATACTGTATGGTTTGCATTAATGGCAGGTTTTTCAGCAGCATAGGAAAATATTTCCAAGCCTCTAATTTTTTTTTTTACTGTTATCCTTGCTTCTTATATGGCTGCAGTGCCACGTCAGAAGAACCTTATTCTGTTTGTTCACCCTTTCAGGAAGAAACTGACTGTTGCTCATTTTTCTTGACTATTTCCCTGCTCTGAGACATGTTTGTTTATTTTTGATACATTATTGTCTTTAGTCACACCTTAAGAAGAGCATTTAGAGGAATGAGACACTTTGGTTTTGGAGTTTCATACTTTCTTTTGAAGCATGTGGCCATTTCTGGAGACCCGGTACATAGTGGTGTCCTGCATCAAGGCATCTGAGTTCTTACATATCTTCACTTGTCCACTTTACACGCAGATTTTTGCTTCAAATGATGTGTTCATAATAACACAGTTAACAGAGTTCTGTGAGCTTGTACCTACAAATGGGCTATCTGAAGAAACAAGTTATTAAGCAAAAGGCAAGATGGTATGATGGAGAAGAGGTAGTTCTCTAGTTCAGCTAAGCTAAAAGAGGTTATGAGTATGAATACTGATGAGAAACTCCTTTAAAAAAAAAAGCAGGCATCAGAAAAGACATGGCTGAATCTAGAAGTAAAAAAAATGTGACAGCTTTCCTCATCTGTCATCTTGGCAGTGATCCACTGCATGATTGAGCACTTCTCCTGCACAATATCAGCACTGTTTGAAAGCAAAACCCAGGCTACAGAGAGCAGATTCAGAGATCATTTGTTTTATAGTGAAAGTGCGAAAATGTCAACTCTGGGCTCTTCACATGCAAAACAATTTCCCTATACTTCTGACTAGATTCATTCAGCTAAATGAATTGTCAAAATGTGCTCTAGTTAATTCTACTGTAATAAATATAACACATCAGAAAACATATGCTTATTCCAAGCCTTGCATGTTTCATGGAGTCAGGCGGACTCTGGATCCTTCACCACTTCTGAGTTGACCACTGCTCCATGTGTGGAGGAGGCTAACACACATTACATGCCTTTCTCCTACACCCTGCTTCAGGAAAGCACTTCGCAAAATGTTCAGCTTTAATTGGGTACTCTCACTATATTAATTCAAGCACATGCTGATATGCTTTTGGAATTATGAATACTTTCCTGTGACAAGGTCTGGGAGCACATAAGTCCTGCCTTGGACCAGAAATGTGAGGCTGAACAGAGCAGGTTAAAACTGTCATAATTTGCCATTCTTATCACAGGCAGTTAATGTATACTGCCCTGTACAACTCGCTATCCTTTTACCAAAGAAAATACTCATGTCAGAAGAAAAGGAAAAGGAAACCCAAGATATGGTGTGGAAGATTCCCACACTTGATTCTCATTCAGTACCTCAGAAGAAGACAGACCTCTGCCAGCGTGCCCAGGGAAAACATTATTTCCAAGTTTTTTCTTACCCAAATCTGCACTTAGTCTTTCTTTCCTGCTCCTTGACATGCTTTTCTTTTGCATTTTTCATGAATAACTGTCTATCAAGACAGTATCGCACTCAACAAGTTAGCTGTTTCCAACAAAGAAAGAAGGAAACAAGAAAACTTCCCTTCATGGGAAAGAGCTTTTTAAAGAAGGACCCGTCCCACTGGCATAAATCAACAAAAAGCAAGTGTATTCATTTAGCTATCCAGAAAGTCCTAATATGTCATCATGTCATGTAGAGCATTCGGCTGCTTTAATAGTATTATCCTTTTCTCTTTTTAGAAAGGAGTTCATTTCAGTGAGCTTGTAAAGTACAATATACTGTATTAGAGGTTTCATTATTCACAGGGACCAAAAGAAAAAAGAAAGATCTTTCCACACATGATTAATACCTCAGCTGAATACCACGTGCTGGATGTGGGCCATCCATCAGCAATTTAACATCTGTAATCTGGCCATGGTGAGTCATTGTTAACATCATGAACAAATCATGGATGCTCTGTGGCCTTAACATGGTTATGGGCCTTGTATGAATTGAATGTGTGTTCAGCCTGGGGATGAAACGGGGATGGTCTAAATTAGAGGCAAAGGAAGTTATAAAAGGAGCCTTGCCATTTATTTATTTATTAAGTAGACGTATCTAAGGACTGTTTGTGAAAGTCTGGCTTTCAGCCCTTCCCTAACAGGGAAAGATTAGAGGATGGGAACCAGTGGGATTTAACAGAAAATCAGCAATAAAGAATAATAAAACAAAGGGAGGTGGTCAAATCCAACACACAGGCACACGCTTTAACCTGTAGAGGCATGCACACTGTTTGATGGTAAGTCTGGTTTTGTTTAGTCCCACCTAGCGCCATGAGCTGTGGGTACCTGCACACCAGTATGGTGGACAGGGTATGGGCTTACCCCTCCCTGAGAACAGGTGACCTTTTTGCACTGTGCTTGCTCAGGAAATAACGTGATGATACTCATCTCCTGCATAGGCTGACGTCCACCTCTAGCTTTACTTGTTAATTTGTCAGCAGAGGAACCGCTCCCCTATCCAGACAAATTTCCCTGTGCCATGATCCCTTTATTCTGGGCATGCTGACAGCAAGCAACTGTCTCCATGTCTCCATGTCTCCATGCTGACTCAGGTCCTGCTGTTACCCTTGCCTTCTGCCCTGGCCCCGGACACCGGCAGAGATGCTTGTGCTGGCAGTCTCCTGGTTTGTGCCTCTGGGCACCCCTGGGACAATGTGCTCAGGGAGAGCCCTCACCCCTGGGACACTCCGCTTTCCTGGTCTGACAGGGGCAGAATTTGTTGACCATCAAGGAGCATTATAGAGTTCGGCTAGTCATTCAGGCAGTTTCTGAGGAGGAAGGTGAATTTGGATTGGGAGAGTCTTTTTCTTTCTTTGGTGGCTTGGGGAGTGTTACTGTGACTGCTGTCAGCTTAGATATATTCTGTTATATCTATTATATATATCTATTATATCTATATATCTATATATCTATATCTATATCTATCTATCTATCTATCTATCTATCTATAATATATCTATTAAAGATACTGATCATTCCTGCAACTTCGTGATATGATAGTTGCTTTGGCAATGCAACTAAACAAATAAATTGGGACGTGCCTGGTGCTGTTTGGGGCTGCAGAGCTGTGTAATTAATAATTTGCAATCTTCTCCATTCATGAAGAATAAATCTGATCCAATCCAGACTCCTGCTGTAGTTTTGTGTCTGCCTTCACAGAAAAGCAGTGCAATAGCTCCATCAGGGTAAACCAGTCAGGATCACTTTCTAAAAGTTGAGTTGAATGGCAGGTTCTTGAGGGGAACATGAATAACTTTTCTAAATTGCCTTCAAAAGTAGCACAGGATCTTTCAGTCAATTTTAAAAGAACTGTTTACTGTTGCATATGGCAGTCATTATTTGGAATAATAAACCCACTGAGAATCTGAACATGCATGGGCCAACAGATGGGTCATCTTGCTTAGCAATTTAAGCAAGTAATTTATTTCAATCACTAGGACAAAGCACATGAAGATTACTAATTCCCTTCCAAGACACATGCAACAAAGTGCCACAGCTTTCCGAATCTTGTAGCCATTATGGAAATGTACACCTGCTCTTTGGGGTTTGGGACCATTTTTGCTTGCTTGCAGCAATTTGTTTCATATTTCTTACTAAAACCCCCCATTTTCTGATTCAAATCAAGAGACAGTAAGAAATAAATAACTATAAAGTTATATTGCAATGTAAGGTCACCTGTATTTGGGCAGTAGTATACAAAAGCTGAACTATAAGCAACAAAAACAGAGAAGCACTTATGTTACTTTTAGTAATACTTATGCATCTTATCTTCCTCTGAAGCGATTAGAGCTTTATCAGCCAGGAACAATATGTAAATATATATTTCAGTTATCTCTGGTAGCACCAAAACAGAATTTGCTACCTTACGGTTTGCCAACGGCATTAGCTACTGAGGTCTCCTGCCCCTCCTCTTTAAAGTAGATGTTCGGCTCCCAAAAGCCACTGAAATGACAGCTCTGAGAACTTAAAGTTTGCTGTCATCCCAATGGATCAGGCAGTGCAGACAGCACAAGGACCTTGGTACCATTGCACAAACGTGTTTCTGCTCTGATTTAGGGCTATCGTCATCAGGGTGATTCCAAGTCCATGGAGCATTCAGGAGTGTCTGCTGTGACTGATGGGAGGGTGCAGCTCATCTTATCAGTGAGGATTGCTTGTGTAATGTTCGCTCACCAGTCCAATATGAAAATTTGCTGTGAGCTACCCTGGAGCTCTAGTTGTGGAGTGCAGCATTGCCATTAGAGAACCAAGCATTCTCCTAAGCTGTGGTCCCTCCAGGTGGGACATCCCTGTTCCAGTGGCCAAGGTTTGCTGGCATGCATGAATTCTGCAAGAGAAACAGAGCTGCTTTGGGCAGAAACTGGCTTTGCAAAAAAACCCCAAACCACTCCAGTGGGCTTCATGATGTTAGCGTGCCTGATGATTTGCAGTTGTGAAACAATGCAATTGGAGGGGCTAGAGAAACAACACGAGTGGTTTTGGCACCCAGTGCCAGAGCTGCCGCACACCAGTTCCACAAAAACTTCCCGCAGGTCTCTTCAATGTGTGTGTCAGTGCACCCAGAGCCCTCTGATGGCAACATCACGTGGTGGCACTGATCTAGGTCACGTTCAGCCCAGTGGCTGATCAGGTGAGAAAAGTTAATTGGTTCTTGAAATGCCTGGTGGGCTGCAGTGGGAGCTGAGGCATGCAGTGAGCATGGTGGGTCCTCATGCAGCGGCAGAGCTGCTGTACTGCTCTTCGTGAGCCCTCTCAGACCGTGGCAAAGGCAGTCAGATACACTTATCTAAACTGGAGTTAATTTAAACCTCCTCTCAGCTGACAAGGAGCTCATTAAACCTATGTAACTTGATTGTGTGCCTGATTTTTAAGAAACAGCAAGCTTTTGTAAATACATGGCATGTTTACCTAAACCTCTGCAGTATGATCAATGTCATCATATAAAATTTAGCCACTGATATTTCATTTTGAGCCATAAATTTTGAATACATTATTAAAATGAATTCTAAAGTTGCAATATTTACCCATTAGCCAATGCCCTGTGTGAGCTGAAATAAAACTTGTCACCAGTACATTGTCCTAGGGATTAAAAAATTGTGAGGAAGTTGTGAAAAGAAGATCCTTCCTCTGTTGAGAAATCTGTGGCTGGTTTTAAGAAAAGCTTATGGAGCACTAAATGGCCTCATGAATTAGTAAGTAACCCCCAAAGATGGAAAGGAAAAAAAATTTTAGCTATTAGAAAAACAAAATAACAATGCATGTCCCAATGCATACTCATCTCAATGACTACTTCTTGTCAGAATAACAAATTGCTGCCAAGATTTAAAAATAAAAATATTTTAATTTGACATTTTCAAAATGATTTTTTTTAATGTATAATTTCACAATAATTGTTTCATCGAGAAACAATTGAATTGAAAAAGCTTGGAGACAGCTTTTTTTTTGGCCCAAACCAGAATGAATTTGTTTTTCTTTCACCAAGAATGATGTAACATGACTGGTTTTGGATCTGAAACTCCCTCCCTCTGAAATTCTGCTGCTTTTTTTCCCTCTCTGCCAAATACCTGTGGCACACCTGAGCCTTTCACCAGGCTCCTGACCTCCATTCTCCACTTTGTGCCCCCAACCCGAGCGCGTTCCTTGGGCAAATGTCACAAGGCACGGAGAGCAGTGGGGACCAGCACTAGCCTGTGTGACCTGACCAAGCCCCTTCAAAACTGAAATGGAAATTCCTCTTGGGATCCAGCTGGTTTTGGATGCATTAGTGGTTTAGCCCTACTTTCCCTTTTATCTCTATTATTTCAGCAACGCCCCTGTGGTTCCTAAACTCTTTGGTTACAGCACACACCACGTCGCCCTGCCCATCGCCTTCAGAGACTGCTAACGCCTTCAGTCCGTTCAGAGAGCAAAGTCTTAATGAATTTAGAAAAGAAAAAGTTCCAGATGTTTAGCAAACTATCAAAATACACTAGCTTTTCTTTTTGTAAGAAACTTTTCACAACCTGATAAAAGTCTATTTTCTTAGGAAACAGATTATATGTCAGCAAGAAGTGTGAAACCTTAATAGAAAAGAAGCATATGCCAGTTTGGGAGAGAAAAAACAACAGTATCCAAGTGTGTCACTACGTGCTTTCAAATTCTCTCTCAAAAAGTTCAATATCTAAGAATTAAATTAAACAAAGCGTGTTAAAAAAAGATACAGGCAAAACAGAATTCCAAATGTAGTATCCAACATATTGACACAGGTTTCTAGTTACCTTTTTTTTTTTTTTTTTTTACTTTAGACAGAAAAGTATGCTATTCACAAACTACAGGGTTTTGTCAAACTTACACTGAGAGAGTCTTTACAGGGAGTCGATGAACTGGGCTTCATTTACTGGAGTGGTGAGCATGAAGCCCGTTAAGGGACCAAAACTCAGAGTTACGGTAGTACATTTCCTGTACTATAAATGTTGAAAGGCTGGTAAATTGACTCAGCAAAAAAATTCTCTGCATGAACATCTTGCTTCCTGTTGTGACAGGCAGAAAACATTTCATAAGAATGATGCCTAATAAAGTACATTTCATCAGCAAAGTTCGGAGTGCTCTGCGGAGAGGATACCAGGTACCTCGGTTTACAGGCGGGCAAATAGATATGCAGCAGCTTCCTGGAGCAGAGCTGCAACGGACAGGAGTCTCCTTAGGTACCAGCCTTTACTTTAGCTACCAACCATTACCAAAAGGGAATACAGATACTGGAGAGGTGTCTTGAGACACAGTGATATAGCAGTAGGGAAATCTGTCACCTTTTTCTGACACATGTTTTGATTTGTTTCCTGACCACAAAGTTTTATTTCATTTCTTTCTCTCTCCTCCAACTTTTCCCTAGTTGCAAGGTTTATGCCACCCCAGACAACACTTGCTTCTGTGCTTTTGCAGGGGTGTGAAGGATTTGCGGTTCTGGCGAAGGAGCCCCTCCATGCTGTGCCAGCTGTTGTGGGTTGGAGGTGGAGCGCGCTCTTGGAAAGCTGAAGGCCAGATGGCGTTGCCTCCAAAATTGCTGGGTGCCATATTACAAACACTGCCTGCCTGGCTGGGCTCCCTCCTGCCCTTGCACAGTCTGCAAGGCAAGAGGCTGGTGGTTTTGCACAGAGTGTGGGCATGGTATAACGCTCACCAATTTGCAGTTGGTAGTGAGCCCAGGAAACACAGCCCCCCAAATCAAGGATGCTCAATAGAAATTAGGGGGATAATGAGTAGACCCACTTGCCAACCACACATGCTGCTTTGATGACTAGTTTCCTGCTAATAGAAAGGGTCTTTGCCAGGGGCCAAATTCCTTGGTACGTATTGTTCTGCCATGTTACAGGGATTAAAGTCACCTGCCAGTTTTGAAGCTCTCAGGATGAAAGGCTTACTGACCTATGTGGGATGGTGGTCCCTCACAAAGGGCTGGTGGTCACTGATCTCAAATATCAGTTTTTGTACAATTTTTGTTATTAATTTTAGGCTGTGGCTTTACCTTTCAGAAGCTTGTTTGTTACGTCTTTTTAGATCTATATTTCAATATGTTTTTGGCATGATTGTGAGTTCCTGTGCCCTTCCATCGGGGTGAGCAGCAGTAGGCAGTTAAACGAATGCAGGACTGTGTTAAACTTATAAATGTGTGTACTAAAAAACTTAAACAGTGCAGTCAGACCCACTCACCACTGCTTAAATAACAAACAGTAATGAGCTCTTAAATTTCAGAGTAGAACTGCAGCTCATCTTTTGGAAAATAAACATCAGAGAAGGCTTTGAGGAATTTTGCTGATGGTGACATCCGCCATCTGCACTGCCTTGCTCACCTCTCCCCTCCCGTCTCTGCTCATGCACATGGTGAAGTGCACTACAGGTATAGAGCCAGGAGGCATTTTTACTTTCTCCCCCCTGTCAAATCCCCCCAAAGGCTGTCTGTCCCCCTGTGCACTTCCCTCAGGCCAGGGCAGTGAAGGGCAAAAGCCAAAGGAGCAGTGAGTCACAGCGGAGAGACATCTGTCAGCAGAGCTGGTTCACATTGGCAATGAAGATCTATGAGTACCCGCAGCCGCCCCTCCATGCAAGCTTTCTTGCAAGCTTTGGAGAAAAGTTATGTGCACAACAGATAAAAATCTCTCCTGGGTCTAAAATGAGGCTTATGAAGAGCAGACAGTATGTGCACTCTGGAGATGGTAAGGAATTGAGAATTGGGTGAGATAGAAGATTTGAAGTAGAAAAGCGTAAGTAAATCAAGCAGAGTGCACATTGATCTGCATGAGCTGTGGCTAAAAGCACAAGGCAAAGCATGGGGGAAGATTACCTAATTTTGCAATAGGTTGTAAGGAGTGTGCATATGAAACCAAGTGACAGTGGGGTTACTGCCTTGAGTACAATATCATAAGAGAAAATGAATGCACCATCAAGTGCAAACAAAAGGTCTTGTTGTTTAGTTGCAGCTGGACACAGGAACATGATCTGGCTTGGTGCTAGAAAGAGTGATACAATCATTCCTTTGGAGCTCCTTTGGTGGTGAAGCCAACAGAAAGAGAGGGTAAAATATAGGACTTAGAGCAGTCATCTTTACTATGTGGAGTGGCAGTATGTTGGCTGAATGTGTTGATATGCCACAAATAGGAAGAAAAGACACCTACAACAATTTTAATTATAGCAAGATAAGATGCATCCATCAATGGGGTAAAAGAACACCTAGCTTTTGATCTCAGCAAAAAGAGCTCAGCCTCCTGGAAACATAGAGACCACATTTTCTGAGGAAAACATGAAGTCTGTCTTTTAAAGGTGGCAGAAACTCAGAAAGAGGAGCTGGAAGACCACAAACTTTCCACAGCTCAAGCCTGAGGACAAGTTCCTTTCGCACTGCAGAAGAGGCAGGTTCGCTTTTAATCTCTCAGCCATAAGTAAACCTCTCAGACACTGGTCAAGGTACAAAAAGGACACATTCCCTTGCTTAAGTATAAGCCCAATGGAAGAAATTCAATGTGTAAAAGGATAATATTCCATTACTTCAGAGTGGAGACCTTACTGAAACCAAATATTTTTTTACGTGTGATGCATCAGCAGGGTTCTGGCACTCTCTTTAGGAGAAACACAGAACATGTTTGTTCACATTTAACACCTTATATGTGCAAAAGAAACTATTTCCCCTGCCTACTGGTTGGGTTGTGCTTGGCACCTATGGCAGCTCACTGGGAAATGCAACCGATTTGTGATGGTCTAGAGGTTACTAGAGTCTACCCAGGTGACACTTTGCTTTTGGGAGAAAAACATGATCAGAGGCTCCTAGCAACCCTGGACTGAGCCACATCTGCTAGATGAAAGCTAAACAAACACCACCAGCATACCATGGAAATAGCACATATGAGAGAGCGGGTAACAGGGTGCAATGTCTTGAGAAATCACAGTAAGGCTGTGACCATCATGAACACAGCTGCTGAATAGGCAAAAAGGTGTTACATAGGTTATGAATCATGCAGGGAAATGCAGGTCTTAATTAACTACCTGAAGGAACAATCCAATATTGGAAGGGCAGGGGGGTCAACAGAAAATTTGCAATAGCCCTGGCAGTAGTGAAGGAGTCACAGAGACCCTAGCTCTGAAGCTTTCTGACAATAAGCACAAAATGAAGATGTCCCCACTCACTTCCACATCAAGGGCACAACAAATATAGGTGGTCTTTCTGGAGCCTAAAACCGCTGCTGCTGCTGCCTCTGGGAAGACCCACCTGGGCACGTGGCAGTGCAGAGGCTAACTGAGCATCGCTAATCACAGCCAGCATTGTACACTTAGGGCCCAACTCTGCCTTTATTTTCTATCGAGTCTAGCATGTACTAGTGTGAGCAGCCCTGCTGACTCAAAATCTTACCAGTGTACATAAATACCTGAAGGGAGGGTATAAAGCAGATGGAGGTGAAGCAATTAGTAAAGGGGTGTGGGCTTTCAAACTGTGAATTATCGTGGTCATTCATGGGCAGGTATGCTGGGTGAGTGGACTGATTTCTGAGGACTTGTTCTTCTGTCAGTTTACTGTACCTCCCACAGGAGACAAGCAGCTCTGTTCCGATTGCTTTGTTTTTGCAGGGCCTGTCTGGGTGTGCTCACTTGCCTTCCAGCAAGTGCTGCCCTATGACAGGCCTAGTCTGTCCTGATCAATGGTGTCCAGCAGCTGAGGATCTTAGACCAACCTGAAATATTGTGAAATAGCTGAAAAAAATATCAAGACTTAGCAGCACTTCCTGTGCTGCTTTATCTAAGATAAATGGAACATCTCTTAGGAAAACACAGCAATATGTGCAGCAGACTGGAAAGAATCATTCTTTGACCTATCTGCAAGATGAAGAAGTTGATGAAAGAGTCTTTTGCTCTTCATGCAGTAAGTGCATGCAGGTAATTGAGTCTGCGACTCATACAGAAGAGGCTAGGGACTGCCTAGGTATAAACACCTACTGCTGCTCTTGCAAGCTCCTACAAGAAGGCTTATTAAGAAAGCTTAGAGGGATATTGCACTTCATGTGGGTACAAGCATCAGGTGAACTTCAGGTGAAGGAGAAGGCAACACCACAGGCAAACATTAGGAAGTAATAAGGAGGTAAGACTTGATGTGGAAAGCTGGTCTTTTCATTGGATGCATTAGGACAAAAGAACAGACAGTAGAGAAGGGAGAGCTGATTCATGTGGGGTCAGAAAATGGTTCTTCAAAGCTGGATCTGCTAGCTCCCTTTTAACTCAATATGATCATGTTTTTTTTCCTTACCTTTCACTGATGGATATCATATAAGTGGCTGTTCCTTGCATTAACTCTTGGCCAAGAACTGTGGCATGTCTTTGTGTAATTATTCTTTCTGGAAGTTCCATTCCTTTGACTCCAGTAGATAGATGTTTAAGCTGTGGTACATAACTTCCAAGGTTATTATTCTTTTTTTTTTCTTTTTCTTTTCATAGAACATTCCAGGAATGACCCAGGAATTTCTTTTAGGATACCTGGTACATCCCTGTCTTTAATTTCAGTCATCAAACATTAGCTTTCAACATTTGTTCAAGACACGTAGTTGTACAAAGCAGAGTGGTGTCCTGTGGGTACCAGGAACAAACAGACCAGTGAAGTGAGAAATAACTGTGATAAACACAATGGAAAGAAGGAAAAAAAGCATTCAGGACTGTAAAAACCAGTAAAGCTGTTTATATACTCAAGGTGATCATTAGCAACACTTGGTTAAAGTTTCATGACAAACTCATTCATAATGCTAAGTTTCTGGCAAAAATTCTTCACTCTGAGGAATATGCAAAGTCACTTTTCAGCTAGAAGCTGATATATAAGCCAGCAGTCATAGGTCCTTTCATGGGTTTTTAAAACTAATCTTTTATATGACAATTTTGTGATTCTGGAAATGCTATTGCCAAATATCTTGATATTTTCATCTGGAGTAGAACAACAAAAAGGCAAATTCTATGGTTTTACACTGGAGAAGCTGAGGCATTTCACAAGAAGACCAGCTTCGCAATTGCTAACAAATTTTCCAATAGCCAAAGCAGATGGCATAGATTATTGTACACAATAAACCCTTCATACGGATATACCACAGCTGGACCCAAATTAACTTTCTTTTCTTAAAAGGAATCTGCAATTGGAGCTGAATCATGGGAAGGAATCCTATAATTTTTCTGACCACCAAAAAGCACTTGATTTCTTGTTGTGTAATTCTACTGAACTGAAACATTTTCATGTAAATCATTTCCAATATTCCAGATGTTAAAAATACTTCTTTTCAACATGGTTACAAGTGAGTCTGCCAGGATTCAATGACAGATTTCTTCCTAGAGAATTGGGGGTAGTTTTTCCAGTTTTACTGGGGAGCATCTTCTGGGAACCTGTGACCTGATAGTGGAAAACAGAGTGTGTGTCTCTTCGTAGGAGGTTTGGCTGCCTCTTCAGCCTTGTTATTTTAAAAGACTGTCTGCGTTACCTGGAGATAGAGACACAACTGACTACTCATTTTGAAAATCCCTAGCAGGGGCCAGCTATGTCTTTAAAAAACAGATACTGTTTTTTCTTTAGAAGTAGTTGAAAAAGGACCAAGGTTCAGTACTGGAGAAGAAAACAGAATTTGAAACAGAAGTTATTGATGGCTGGTATTGCCAGCCTGTATGGATCTAGTTGGTCTTGAAAGGTTATGGAAGCCTTGCCATTACATACTGATGAAAACAGAGTTATACCCTTTTTATTTTTGTCATTATGTTCTTGGCAAATATCTTTGTCCCTATTTTCAGAGCTCCTAAGATGACCAACAGGAGCATGCATATGTTTTTTTATGAAATCCAGGTAGATTCAGAATGGTGGATAAACATTTCTAAGGGCCTAGTTCAAATCGTGATCTTATACAGTGGTGAAGAAACCAGTGGTGTGCAGGTTTAGGGGCAAAAATATTTATGGGCAGATCAACAAATCTCTCCCTGTCTTACCTTATTACAATAGTTTAGTAGGCAATAACCAGGATGTTATAGTTTTTCTTTCCAGGGTCTTAGGCAATTACTTTCTTTCGTCAGTCTCTGTAAGAATCTTTAAATAAGCCTCGGACACTTATTTTTCCATCGATGTAAAATAATATAGCACTTACAAAGCTATAGGTCATTATTAAAGACATTCTTGCAATTCTGCACAACTTTCTATTTTTACTCAGGATTGTTTTTAGAAGCTGACAGAAATTATTCAATATTGTTTTAGGCTATTCTGTAAGACTTAAACTATTTTCCACAACATCCTCTTGAGCACTTGAAGTGTTCTCTCTACACCTACTTCTAGATCACTGGTGGACTGTGACCCCGTTAGGCAGTAATGAGGTGTGACTGGATCGCTATTTCCTGTCCCAAGCATTTTAAAATGAAGATTCAGCAACTGATTGAATCAAATAAAATGTATAGAAGGACTGCCATTTGTTTTCAGCTTTTAACGAAGGTTACTTGTTTTGATATTTCTAAAAATAAGTTTTTCTGTTGGAATTACTAATTGCCCCTGTGTGAACAATATAAAAATTTCTCATGAAGATGCACTCAGATTTTAAACAGAATTTGCTCCAGTTGCATTTATATTCTTTCAGTGTTTGTTTTCTACCAACCACATTTTACTCCCAGCATAACTGATGGCAAGTGAATTAAGTTCACATGCTCAACCATTTGCATCGGAAGTGGTGGATTTTATAGGGGACTAGACATCAATAGATCAGGTTTCCTCAAGCCATTTAACAGGGCCCATGCACAGAGGCAATTAAACAGAACATATACAGACCTGACTACATTCTTCTCAGCTAGGAACCAGACACACAAGCGATTATGCGATGCCAGTCACAAAGGTGCTGACAAAAATTACAATCAACAATGCAATAATGTATCAAGCACATTTTATATGAGACCAGACACTGTTTATTAACAAGCACAGGAGTAGCAGGGTCATACACAGTAAGAGAAGGAATACATTTATACTCTGTTCCCAGCTAATAAATTTTATAGCAACTTTAATATTTTTAGGTATGTTGCTGAAGGGAAGTGTTATGACACCCAAAAAGAAAGATTTAAAATTCTCTAAAATGCTATAATCCTGTTTATTGGGACTTTGTTTTAGCGGGCTGCTTTCTCTGAAATAGTCAGGCTTACAATTATGCCTCCTTGTAATGAGAATTAAACTCATTTATCTGATTAGGGAAAAGAGGTATGAAATTAGGACTAGGAATGATTAATCAATACAGCTCACATTCCAGAAATAATTTAGCAAAATATTTCTCTATTTGTTACAAACTGTACTTGAACCAAAGATGAAAAATAAAGCAAACACTATTAGCTGTGGTGTTGAATTAAAAAACTGAGAAGCCTCCATCAGAAAAACAGGTTACATTCCTTGGAGGCATTATTCATCCTTAGGCACCACTGCTTACTCAGCTGCAGGAACGGGCTGGCATTCCTGTGAAGTGGGGATGCGGTGCCCAGGGATCGGCTCCCCAGCCCCTGCCCAACACCAGGATACGGCAGCATCTGCTCCACCAACGCAGTGGCAACCAAGGGAGCCCAGTTAGTCCGTCCCTTCAGGGTTTCACCTGGTTTCAGTGGGCAGTCAGATGCTTCCAGTGACTCTGGCCATCTCCATGCACACAAATTACTCCTTCCTTCAGCCTGCCAAGCATGTTGTTTTTCTGTATTGTTAACTCTGTTACAGGTACTTGACCAGTCATTTCACTTCCTATTCATCATGTGCTCTGCTGTTGGGGTTCAAAAAACAGTAATGAATTCTCTTAAATTAAAATTAAATATGGTTTTCAATTTAAGTTTAAAAATGAACTTCTGAAGTTCTTCTGTTGATCTTTGTGTTCTCTAAACCTATTTTGGAGCAAAATCTAAATTTGGGTCCTTTTAAATTGTTCTTTACAAGCTAGTTGGTAAGAGCATACCTTTTTAGTTAGGAAAATAACTGTTGTTTTTTTGGGGGGGCTTGTTTGATTTTTAGAGGTATTGCATTGCTTGTCTTTCTGTGAATGGCTGGACCTACTGATCCCTTGACTTTATTTTAAAATTAATCCCATGCATCCCTCAGGCTTTGGAAATACAGAAGCCTGGGCTGCAGAGCCAGGGATTTTTTTATATTCAACAGTTAGTTCTTGGAGCTGACGGGCTATAAAAGCCCTCTTCTGAAATCTGTATCACTGTGAGATTGATTAGCTGTGGTCCAAGTAGGACTCCTATAATTGTACCATGATGCTGTTTGAAAATGTTACATCTTTGTATGGAAAAGAAATAATGCCATTTTATTTGTCCTTACCTTTTTTTTTAAGTTCTGGTCTTCCCAGAATGTCCATGTGATCAGAGACACATAAGTAAATAGTTTAGATAGCTACACCTGCTCTTTCTTCTTTTGTAGCATTTCAAATACAAAACGCATGTATGTGCATCTGTACCTAGCCTGAGTATGTACCAATGGGCTATGTCAGCATGTGTTACACACCATAGCTATACTGAAAGAATATTAAAATTGCAAATTCAATCACTCTAAGTTGGGAAGTGCCTGAAAAAAGCGCACTTTGCTAATGGCTTTCACAGGTATTTGCGGACAGCAGAGGAATGCAGAGGCGGAGGACTCCTTGGATCCATTTCAGCTCCGTCGGGAGCTGGCCCCATCCACCCGTTCCCTCCTGACCTGATGCCCTGGTGCTCCTCTCCAAGTCTCTCTGCCCTGCTACTCCTTGATTCGTTTCATCTCTCCTGGTCCCTTGCTCCCTGCTTTTAAGGTGCCTGTGCCAGGTTCAGTGCCCGCCACGGCCCTGGCTCCCCCACCGTCAGCCACTGCCACTGCTCAGTCCCACTGCCCTGGATGGATCAGTCCACCTCTGCTCACCCTTCCTGGCTGGCTCTGCAGGGGGCATCCAGCTCCATGCTGAGCTGGAGGGATGCAGCAAACTTAGCAAGGACATATGCTTCTTGCAGTTTTTGCCACTGTTCACCAGCTCTCTCCTAAGCAGGCGTGATTGGCAATCATTTAAAGTCTCACAACGTACCAAATTTGCAGAACTTTTCACAGCACATTGAGAAAGTACATCCTGAGAGGCAGGACAGACCTTACATGCTTAAGTCTCCTGCTCCAAACTTAGGTGGACAATAGCTTCTCATAGAAAGGATTTTCAGAGGTCTTTAATGTTCTGGTACAAGCTCTTTTCAATGGTGTTATTTTCAGGGTGGCCAAATTGTTGTGGATAAAACTTATGTGTAAACACAAATCTGAATGTGAACCTGGCTCAGAGAATTTCAGCTTAACTGGTTATAGTTTATTGAGGATTTAAGCCATTGAAAATGGGGTCTTATAGAAGGAATTAGTAGATGCCCTTAATAGTACGCTTTCACTTCTATAACAAGTACTGAAAGAGATTTGTTCCATCTTGAGAATTCTTCAGGGGTTTACGTGCCCTCAACTGGGTGAAGATCGCTGATAGTCAATTACAAACAGAAGTGCCTTGGAATTAAAAATAGTCCAATATATTTTATATTCTCCTTGAGTGAATACTTGTGGTCAAAATCATACTAGATACAGATTTAGGATATGAGTAACAAAAAACCCTGAACCTTGAAACTTAGCTGGGAGTGGGTAGTAAAACTTTTTCATGGTCTTGGAGCTAAAATGAACCATTGGAAAGCAACACTTTAAACAACAATCTAGAAAAGAATGCATCATCCATATATTAAAGCACCCAGCTACAGGGAAAAGGATGTTTCACTGGTAACAAAAAGGATAAAAATATGTTAATGCTGTACTGATATGAAGAGACTAAGTATACTATACATAGATTATCATCTCTTATTTTATATTTATTGATCTCTAGTTGTCTCGAGCACAGCATTCCTGATGTTTCTGTTTGTAACAGCATAAAGTCTATCATTCTAGCATGAGCTTTGGTAGCAGTATTTTTCTAAGCTTCATTTGGTTAGGTGTATGAGTAGATTATCCCATGGATATGTCAAGATTTATGGCAGCAACATTTTATGTGTTTCCTTCAACACAGCCAATAGCATGGGCAGGCACCAGAAACAAACCAGTTTTCACATCTTAGTAGGCATGCATTAAAATGTTTGGTTCATCAGCCGGCATAGAGTTCACTCATATCTTACCATTCATTGACTCTGACAGCTCGTATATTTACTGGGTAGCTCATAGTGCTGCAGTTCCCATGGCTTTCAGGCAGTGGGCCTCTGCAGGTTTTATTTAGGTTTAAAAGTTATTACTTGCTAAATTCAGACTGGCCCCTTTTTGCCCTTTGTTAGAGGAAAATGCTGTGAGAAGTTGTTATCTCTTTCTGTGGGCACCCCTCAACCTCCGGGCACATATCTGACTCAGCAGATGCTGCTCTGGTGCCTCAAAGGGTCTCTAGAGATGGGCCTAGTGGAAACACAGGGTGCAGGTAACTGGGTCCAGTTCAGCCAGTGGATGATGGGAACAGAGGGGCTCCAGTGGGAATTTCAGCTTTCAAAAAATGTCAGGGAAGAGGTTGCTTTTTGATTAATTCCCCCCATGATTTAGGGGCACGTACCATGCAGGTTAAATCACCAAAAGGACAGCAACAATTTTCAGCTTCTTGGCAAATACATAAATTTTAGTGTGCGGCCTCAATCCTTTTCCTGTTCCCTGAAATAAATATTGTGGTTGTGAAGGCAAAGTGAAATCCAGTCTGGAGCCTGTGCAAGGATAGAAACCGATGAGGCACTCAGTCTCTCACTCCTTCTAGCCTGCTGACAGTTGATGGGCAAGTTTTTCCTTGGCAGGTTTTCTGATGCTGGAGTTTCCATCCCCACCTGCTCATTATGTTCCCTAGTGAGCAAAGGGAATATTGCATTTTACTGCCTCTGGGGAAATCTAGTACACGAGGCTGGGGACCCAAGCCTTCCACAAGGCCTGCCAAGAAGACCTGGGGCAGACTTGGTTTACTGAGGTCCAAGCTCTTGGATTTCCTCTGTCTTGAACTGGCAGTGAAGACACAGATAGAGAGAGCTAAGATACAGACGGAGAGGATGAGGGTCCCAATCCTTGTCAGTACTCTAGGATGTTTACTTAGGGGCATTTGTAAAGGTATTTCTTGTTTGTTTGTTCTCAGTGGTATAAAAACCAGTGCATCCAACCAACATGGGCTCCTCTGGTGGTCCGTGCTGTATGAAGACCCAAGAAGCCTTCATCTGCTCCCCAAAATGCTCCCAACTGAAGAGACAGCCTGTCCTCTCATTACGCATCCAAAGCAAGTTGAAGAGAAGCTGAAATGGAACCTAGAAGCTGGAGAAATAGCAGAGTGCTGAACAGGCAGCTGAAGGAAGCAGCACTCACATTCATCCTTGCTTCAGCTGAACCTGACTGCTGGCAAAAATCCTCTTTCAGACACTGTAAATTGAAGCAGGAGGAGATGAAGAAAGAATTTAGGGACACCAGGAGAAGCTTGTCCTCCTTGCCTTTGATATCAAATACTTCCCTGGCATCTCACAGTCATGCACACAGAACAAAGGTGAAAGTATGGAACTTTTAACAAGCACAGTTTGACCTGTATCCAGTTTATCATCTTCCCTTGCATTTATTAACAGAATGTTATGGTTTAGGAAACATATGAACAGGGGCATGGACAGTCTTCAGTCCTAGAACAAGATCAGGTCAGTCAAGGATCCCTGCCAATCATCCACAGGCAGTGTTGCTGACTGATGTTTTTGCCTTCCTTTCATTGCTACAGCCACAGCTTCATGTTTATTGGCATAACTTTCATGCCACTGAAAGAGAGTCTTTCATATAATATTCTATTCTGGACTAAACTGATTACTGCTGAATTTGAATGACTGCAATTGTTTTCACCTCGGTTTGTGCTATTAAGTTTAGCAATAATCAACATCTCTGTTCCTTAGGTTTCCTCCAGATGCCTGCTATTAAATTAACCAGTCTCCCATCTGGAACAACATATCGTAACCAGCGCGGTGGCCATTTACTCTCGTGCTAGGAGAGCTTCCACTGTGGAAGCTCTCTTTTCTTGCTTTCCTGTATAGTGACAAAGCAGTTACTGGTGAGATGGTAATATCAAGTGCTGTGTGGTGACACAAATGTACCAGTAAGCATTTCTTTTCCTGATTCGTTAATACCTGTTAGCAGTAACTAACCTGTGAATAGGTGAGGACTGTGAAGGCTGATCAAAGAGGTCTGTGGTAAGCAAGCTTCCTGAAGATAGCTGACACCTTTCCACACTAGTTTTTTCCACACTAAATTGCAACTCTGCAGAGGCGTTTGATGCAGACAGCAAAGCCTGCCCTGCAAAGTATGTCCCAAAGGTGGATCTGCAGTGAAAGAGAGGAGGAGCAGTTCAGGACTCCTTCTAATCTAAACCTTCCTCCTAGCTACTTACTGGGAATCCCCTCCACTTCTGTTTGTGGAGATATAATCTGTAAACTAGGCGAAATCTGACTTCTCATTCTATATGCAATATGCTCTGAAGTTTTTGTTGATGTTTTCCTTCTCCAAATAACTTAGAAGCTACACTTGCAAATGACCTATTTATTAATAAACTCTTCTGCCTGCAAGAATGAGCTAGAATACAGGAAAAAATAACCCCATCCTCTCCAAACCTTTGTCAAAATTTTGTTTTAATGGCAATTTTGCAGACAATTCTAGTGGTTAGTGATAGATGAAAAACAAACCATTCTGCTAAGGAAATTTAGGAAATCCCTTTATCATGCCTCTGTGAGGAAGATATAATTATTATCAAAGAAACCTTGGCAAGGTCTTTCTAATCTCTTTCTCTCTTCTTCTTTGTCTTCTTTTTTTTTTTTTTAAACATTCTTTTCAGCTTTAAAACAGAACAAGACTTACGATTTGGAGAAATGGTTGCTTTTTCAACTGCTCTGACTCTTTTCAAAGCAACATTGGACATCTTGAGCAAACAGTGAACTTGTAGGAGAGGCATCCTGACTGTTAGAAAGGAACTGAAGATATCCTCCTGATTTAACAATGCTAAAGTTAACGATACTTAATGTATTTCCTTCTTAAAGAGAGAACTCACTTGAACAAAATTTTGTATTTCTTAATTTGTCTTAAAGATACAAAGTTCATTCTAAAGTCTTGTTACTTTCCCTGTCATACTGAAATTAATGTTCTCTCTGCTGAAGCCTATGTTTTCCTGAAATTCTCAATCCTGTAATGAATCTGGCATATGACAAGGCACAGAAACCCTCCTGTCAGCTTTAAGAAAAGGCAGATGGGACTCCTTACAACCAAGCAAAGGAGAAACCACTCAGCCGCCTGTGCTCATTGAATTTGACATCTCCAAGTCTGCAGAATCTGGTTGCCAGGGGAAGAATTTTCTCCATGGTGGCTCCAAACTTTCCAAATTGATTCCCTGCAAAACATGAGAAAGCACAAACTTGGCCACTTTTGGGAAGGGTTGTTGCAAAATGTCACTCTTTTGTACAACCTTTTTCAGATAACTGATTTTATGTCGCAGGTGAGAGGCAGCAAGAAAATGTAGGACTTTCTTACTGGAATGTCAATTCTGTCATCCTGTGGATAGCTCTGACACCATGGAGATGAGCATCAGTTAAATAAAATCAAGGACGTACCAGTGGGCTGAAAATAGAAGAGTAATTTAGCAAAGCATATTATTAGAGTTGCCGTTTTTGTAGCTGACCTCTTTGGAGAAAGAAATTTGTCTTTACATCTGCACAAGCTTAAAGATAAATGTCTCTTTTTAATTGGATGAAAATCTAAGACTTTTGTCAAGATATGCCAGTAAAATGAGAGTAAAACAAATCTTATTGTCAAATATGAAGTGTGTTCCTAAACCTGCTGCACGTACAACACTGATACTAATGAATAGACAGGATACAGCCATCACTTGCAGGAAGGGGGATATTACAGATGGGGAAAAAAAGTCTCCAGTGAAAGATTTTCAAGTTCTTTAGGAAGATTAAGTACAAAGAGTTATAGCTTTGGTTTTACTGTCAATTGTTTTGGGGAAAGATGGGGTTATTTTTTGGTTTTAATTGTACCTAATTTTTTTCTTTTCAGTAACACGTTGGTCAGAAGCTAGACTTGTACGTAGAGAAGCATCCTGTGAACTACAGCCCATGTTCATAGCTTAGAAGAGCAAACTCTCTGCTGCCCTGTGCTGCTGCTGCAGGATTATCATATTGTATCGGCTTGTATTACACACTGGTGAGTTACAGCTCTTTGGTGCATTAACCTTAACTCCAGGACATTTATGAAAACAAGTTTGGATCGTCAGATCCTACAAGAGGCATTACTACTATAATCTATATTATAGCCGGTATTCAACATTTTATTAGAATGCAGAATGATATATATTTTGATCACTCAAAAATGAATCATTTTTGCAATTCAATGTTTGAACCATTAAAACAATGTTTCTATAAACAGAGATCTATCTATCCAATAAAGATCATCAAACATGGAGCTCTATGAACACTCAAATATTTCAGTTTTGGGCATAAAGGGTTTAACAGCAATAAAACCTTGCCTTTTTCCTCAAGGGATTTTAAAATTGTTTTTCCTTCCTGACTGCAAGTCAAACGTGTGAGGATGAAAAAGAAAGGTAACATTTGGTCTTTGCTGAGGACAAAAAGCAGGAGGGTAGTCCTAGTTTTTTCTTTTGAAGTAACTGTCTGTTTAGAAGGATCATATATAAAATCATATCTTTGTTACAATATAGACTTAAAAAAGTTTTAAAAGGCTACTTAAAACCAATTTTTTAAGATTCACACTTGCACTCTCCATTGCATGCTTGTTAGAGATCCCAAGTTGCATGGGGGCACTTTATGGCTTGATCTGAGAACAGGCATCGACAACTTCTTGCACTGTCCTGCGGTCACCACAGTGTCATTTCTACGTAGACACAACAGTGCTCATGGCATCTATGAGGTACCCTGGGCTGAAAGGTGCTGTAGCTTTATGCCCTAACGTACAGCAAAACAACCCAGAGTATGAAAACAGCTGTGCCCTCAGGGGAGCCCTCAAGGAGCCATGTCAGCTTATTAATAATTAATAACAATGGGGCTTACCCGAGATGGCACTTTTATAACTGCAGCTAGTGAAAAGACATTTCATAAGGAAGAGCCACATTTTACCCAGAGCAACATCACACAAAGTCCTGGACTTCAACTGAGGCATTATTCTTTTACTGAAATGTTTTGCATCTGAAAGGCAGTGCTGCCAGAGTGCTGATGCCACTCACACAATTTACTGGGTATGGTTTATATTCACACAATTCCTTCTTCTTTATTTCACAGAAGCAGTCAAATTTCAAAACCATGGACTATGTGGGACCATTTGAACTAGTTTTTAGTTTCCTAATCATTCTTTTAATCAAAACTTAGAAAAAAGCCATACAAACATGAAGAGCCTTTTTGGTTCCAAGGTTGGGTTAGGCTAGTAGCACGCTGAATATTAATTCCCGATCTGCAAACTTCCAAGTTGCCGAAATTAACTTTGAAATATTAAGAAATACTGAGAATGTATTTCTACATTAAAATCCATAGGAACTGTAGATGCTTCACAGTGTCACAGGATTTAGCTTAAATTACAGTACAAAAAGCAGAAGGGAAAAAGTGAGTCTTTTTCACAGCTACAGCTGCTGTAATCCTATAATGGAAAGAGCTAGAAGTACAGAGAAAAAGACTTCTGAAAGACCAGGTGTTAAAGGCCCTTTTAAATTCATGCCATAATAGCTTCTGCCAAGACTCTCCTGGAAAGCAGCAAAAGCTCACTATGGTGACCTCAAATAAGATGCAAGATTAAAAAAAAAATCTGCTTGAAAATACCAGCAGCAAAGCATAAAGAAAACTCAAATATGTTGTTACTTTTACAGAGCTGTCAGTGTCACAAGATCTTTACTATTCACTGGAAGTTGCTGTCTCTGACTGCCACTCAGGACCCTCATTTCCATTCAGGGGAAAGGGAAGACATTAGAGCAATTTCAAAACTAAAAATGCTGTTCTGTGTTATGGAGATGCGTGAGTGATGATGCATTCAAGAGGTCATCCAAAGTGGTGGTCAAGGTCTTAACAGTGAATGCGCCACAAACCTCTGCGAAAGTCACACTCTTCTCATTGTCCTGATTCACAGCTTCAGAGTTGAGAGACTTAAACATCTAAATTCAGGCATACCTGATTGGAAATGATCTGCTTTCCAGAGGCCTTGGTGATCCACTTCAGCCAATATACAAGGTGATATTTTGCTATCGTCATGTCTTTGTCCCTGTGTGCAGCATCTGTGTCGTATTCACTTGGTTAGGTGTTGCTAGTGCCAGCACTCTCTCCTCTGCCTACCCACAACTAGTCTTTTAAAATGTTCATACAATGGAACATCCAAGACTTCCCTGGGGCTGGTTTTCCAAAGGTTGAACAGATTTCACAGTTTCATGGCATTTTGCATTGAAGCTACTACCAATTATCAGAGGAAAATAGAAAAAAGCTGGGATGAAAATTAGACTTACAGTGTCTGAAAACTGATAAAGTGAACAAGGAAATAAACAGA